>NC_061120.1:95373583-95521099 GCF_002878395.1 Capsicum annuum | reverse complement strand
TGATCTGGGTGAGATACTATATATCAATGGAAATATATGAGAGTCCTCTTTCTAATGAAATTGGTTTCATCCAATTTTCATATCGGAGTAAAACGTTATGGTTGATTTACTTCAGACTATCAAAACAGTCCACCAAAGGACAGATTCGAGAATTATTTGATTTTTAGGGGTGTTTTGGTCATTCCCCCTCACCCAAAATCCATCCAAACCCTATATCAAAGCCTATTAGAAGCATTATATGTTATATTTCATCAAATTCCCTCAAAAAGAAAACCCTAAGCTTCTACATCCAACTTCAAGAACCTCCAAAGTTCACCATTAATTCTGCAAATTTATTCAAGATTCCAAGTTGCTAGTTCAAGAACTCCAAGAACCATCATTTAAATGCACGATCAACATCTCAAAAACGAGTATCAATCTAAATTTCATCATTCAAGGTATATGGGGTTTTTCAACAAGAACTCTCTTCGTTCTTGTGCCCAAAAGTAATTTTCTTTACAAAGGCATGATTTTTATTTGATTTTTATGAATTTGAAGCATGAACCCATATCTTATGATGATTATTATGAAATCTTGATGTTTATGATTTTGAAATATGAATTTACATGTTGGGTGATATAAAGCATGAATCTTGAACGATATTTATCACGATTTTGATATTTGGGTCGTGAATACCCATTGGAAATTGAGTGTTTTTTTTAGAAAGTGTGTGTTATAAGCATGTTGATGTTGAACATTTGAGATATTTTGAATGATTTGACCTTTTGATCTTAATGGAGTTGTTTTGAACTCAAGTGTGAAAGAAATTCACAACGTGGTTGATTTTGATTGATGGGAATCATAATGGCTCCCGATGTTTATTTATATATTACTGAAATTATTTTGTTGTGGATTGTCTTTGAAATAATTTGAGCTAAGTTCGGGAGAAATCTTTAGCACCGAGTAGGAGGTATAAAGCGACCTTACTTCCCTAGAACTACGTGTACCCATAGGAGTGAGCCTGAGGCTGATTTATATAGTGATCACTAGTTTGTGTGGATTTGATATCGATAGTCCTACTTCGATGGCAAGGATAGGACGGCTCTCCCCAACATGGGTTTTAAGTTGGACTCCATGTAGCTCACCTAGTTTATGTCGGTTATAAGATCTCCCATTGTGTGTGAGTTTTCTTGTGTCTATGGTGAATGGTGAAGTGATTTGAAAGTGGAATTGTGAAAGTTATTCTTTTGAAAGATTTAACTGATATTTACATTATGAGAATTGATATTCTTGATGAACTGAAAGTGATTGACAAATTATATGATGACTCACATGTGTTTTTGTACTTATTTCATCCTCTCATGATTATGATGATTTTCTTCGGGCTATGTGTGTCTTTCATACATCCTTCATATTTCTTATAAATATTTATGATGATGATGTTTATACAACTGCATACACCCTCATATACTCGGTTCCTTTCCATGGTACTGACCCACATCTTCGGATGTGGGCTGCATTTTCTCGAAATGTAGGTTCAGGTGCTCAGTTCCGGGTTCGACAGTGATTCTTCGGTCATGCTGTTCTACATCCTCTATTGTGGTGAGTCCTCATGTTTCGAGGAAGTGATTTCTGATGTTGGTTTCATGTAATTATTTACATTTGATAACTGAGTATGAGTCAGTTGAGGCATGTCTCAATGGTTCGCTGGTTTTATTGATTTTCTTAGAGGCTTGACAGACTAGTATATATGTTGGGAGTTGACTAATAAGTTGTATTTTGTTATCTTTCTAAAATTCTTTTATTCTTGGAGGATGATTACTCTGTTGATATTTGAGGGTTATTTATGGAAACCCCGTTGATTTGTGTTTAACTGAATGAAAATGGCTCAAAGGGTTAGCTTGGGGCTACTCGTAGCCTCAAGCACCGTGTGATGCTCCGGAACCCTTTTTCCGGAGCGTTACACATATGTAGGAGAATTGTCCTTCTAGGGTTGCTTTTGAGGCAAATAAGATTCCTATAACTACTTTTTCAGATCCTGCACCAAAGGGTGCTTCTTTTACTTTTATCTTTAGCGTTGGTCGAAATCGTCTATATGCTCTTACCACTAGCCAAGATTCTGAGGTATCCCCCAATATTGTTACTAGTACTCCCAAACTCTTCTCTCTTGATATGTATTATCTAATTGATCTTAGGTCTACCCTTTATTATGTGATCCCTTATGTGGATATCGATTTTGGTCTTGAACCTAAGTGTATTTTGGACCTCTTTTTTGTATCCTCCATGATTGATGACTCCATTGTGGCTAGAAGGGTCTGTTGGGGTTGTTTTAGGTCGTTCTATGGTCGGGATACTATTGTAGATATGATAGAGTTAGACATGTTAAATTTGATATCATTTTGGGGATGGAATGGTTGTATTCATGCTATGTCTTTTGATTATTCGACCCGAAAGTCAGTTTCAGCTTTCCCTAATGAGCCGATGATCGAGTGGGAAGGTATTTCCGTATTACCTAAGGGGAGGTTCATTTCGTATCTTAGAGCCTAAAAAATTATTTTTAATGGGTGCCTTTATCACTTAGTGCATGTCAAGGATTCTAGATTTTAATATTTTTCTTTGCAAACTATCTTTATGGTCTGTGAATTTCCCAAAGTGTTTCCCGATGATCTCACTCATATAATTAATACTAGAAGCAAATTATGTGGACACATAAAAGAATATCGAACCAAGTTAAAGGATTACTGAAGAAGGATGATGGCAAACTATGATGATACCAGTGAAGACAATATTAGAGGCTTCAATATTAGGTCTCATAAGAAAAGCATGGAACTGCCTCCATCGACCTCAAGACAGAGGAAATCCTCTTCCATTACCATAAGATCCTTGAGCTCTACCATAGGTACCTCGATATCCACCTCTATCGCTCCACGCATTTCAAATAGATAGAGGTCATATTGCCTAGTAAGGTAAATGTTGTAAACCTTATTATGGAGGACCTGACACATGACTGGGGTAAGATTATGATAAGTAATCTATCATATCACATACATAACATCTCATGCTAGAAAAATCACGGTGTGAGGACCCCAAAAGAAAAAGACTTCCCTTCATAAGTAGAAGAACAAAAATAAGACCCTTGTCCTGAATGACCTATCCTCTTACTATTAAAAATCTGAAAACTCATAAATCCACTATCTAAACCCTACAACATTGCTATAATTAGTCTTCTGTGGTAAACTTCAGAATAATTATTTGAAGAATACCTATCTTGAGATGAGTGACCACTCAAAATATCATGTTGCCATAGCCTCTTACCATCACTACCCTGAGCCTCATGATGAATACCCTCACCTCACTTGGAATGATCAACAAAAATCTAAAAGGAACCACCAACAGTGACTAGCTCTATTGTAGATTGCTAAAGAATATTAGTCAAACCTTTTAGAAACATCATGATGCTTTCATCTGTTAAATATATACTAGCTATAACATGCTTAGACAAAGTGTCACGACCCGAACTCAGTCCTAGTCATGATGGGTATCTCAAACCCACCGAGATCCAAAGAACACCCCTATAATCAGTCCAAAACATAATCTAAAATAGCAATGAAAGATAACCAAGCATGATATAAGATAGTAAATTTACTCAAAAGTTAGCTCTAAGAGGCACTAAAAACCATTCAACCAACATATGTCCACAAAACCCTCTAAACCAATCCAAATAAGAAACTAGGTAGAGACATGCCCCCGACCATGATAGTTACAATAACAATGATAATGTGACCATGAGCTTTTTAGTTCTAAAATATTGAAAGAAACAGATGGAATAACCAAGCTTTCTAAAAGATGGAAGCTCAACACTTCACCGTAATCCAATAGACGACCGCACAACCTAACTCTGCCCAATCAAAAGAAAAAAACCCCTGAGATCCTACATCATGAAAGGATATACCATCTGGGGACTGTTAGTGGGGCGAGCACTAGCATGTAACTAAGGGTAGAGATAAAATAATTCAATTTAAAAATCAAATCCAAAATCAATGTACATGTTCACATATATGCAAATATACATATATACATAATAGTGGGATAAGGAATAAGGCTTAAGCATGAACATTAAAACTATTAACCTAGATTGTGTAGCTTTGTCCATCCTAAGGGAACACATGGGCTATATGGGTGTAGCTTCCCCCATGGGAAGGGCTTCAGTGTGTGTTATCCACGCGAACTAGGGATATCCAAGGAAGGACAGGGAATGCCCCAACCCCATGCTATTCCAGGATACATGTGTATATATAAATAAAGTTTAAACTATGCACACGATTATCAAGACCCCTACATTAGCAAATGTGGTTTTTAGTATTGGTACCCTCGAGACATCTACCTTAATGGCTAGCTACACAACCTCTCTTTTAAGCCCAATTTATAATATTTGCGCATAACCCAACCATAATACCAAGGAATCATCCATCAAGGAAAATACTGATGGTATTATCATACCTATTACGCTTAGAAGCTTATGTAATTATTTTATTCCAAATTTTCTATCAACTCAGGGGAATGCCTAGACACCCAAGTCTCTATTTAAATAAAAAACATGACCATCAAGGCCTTTCCAAAACCATATTTATCTATTTAACCTTTAGTGAAATGCAAACGATTTGAAGAGTATGCAAAACCATATGATTATCCATATTTGGAAACCAATTATGCAAGTGGGTTGAGGTTATTATCAATTTTGTACAAAAATCCATAAAGTTTTAGGGAATGTCACGACCCCCATTCAATTTACCATGCCCATTCACCCAATGAGTATCAAAATCCTTGAATAAATCATAAATAAATGCTTAAAAACCATGGGAATACCTTTTAAACAATAACCATTCGAAACCCTCAACCCAAATTCCAAAAATACGTATTAAAACCATAGGAATAACAAACTATTATATGCCATAGTAAAATAAAAGTTTAGGGAAAAGATACATGCCTTAAAGCACAAAGAATTTGAAAAATAAACCACATTTGGAACCCTAGATGATCGACCTTTAGACACCCTAGCTTTGTTCTTGACTTGGGGATTTGAGAGAGAAGAGATTGCTTATGTTATGCTAAATGGGTGGAAATAGGTCTAAGGGAATATTTAGAGTCATGGGAATACTATAAAGGAAGAGAAAAAGCCAAACTACCCTTAGTAAAAACGTGCAGGAAAATAACTCCCAGTTGCGATGGGTCAAGTAAGGAGTCGTAGTCAATGGTCACGAGTCATAACAACGACTCATAGCCTAGGATCCCAAATTCTGACCCTTTAATGTTGTGGTCACAAACCCTCCCAACGACTCATGATATCACCCTACGACTCATGAGGACCAAGTCGTGACCAAGGTAGACTTATGGGCAACTGTTACTATTAAAACAATAAGTGACACCTAATGACTCATCACGTGACCTAATGACTCATACTATGGGTTCATTATCAAGGGACCAAACTAGGACATACTTAATGGTGAGACCATAGGTGTCACCATACGACTCGTCATGAGTCTTCATGACTTATCACGTAAGTCGTAGCCTGAGCAATAAGCATAATTACTAAGTAAATTTAGAGTTTAAAAACCTGAAGGATTACATTACCCCCCTCCCCTCCATCCGAAAGTTCATTCGTCCTTGAATAAGGAGTGAAGTCATGCATTAGCACGATTCAAGAAAGAATGCACCCATAAAACAATGAAAAAAATTCAAAAGCAATAAAAACAAAAAAGAACACATACCTTAAGCAATTTCATTCCACGCGAGGAGTAGGAATAGAAATTTGGACTTCATGTCCTCTTCAGCTTTCTTAGTAGCTTCTTCAACCTTCTGATTCCTCCAAAGAACCATTACTGAAGCAATATCGTGAGTCCTAAATCTACTGACTCACCTATACAAAATCTCAATTAGGACTTTCTCATAAGACAAGGAATCAGAAACAACAACATCCTCCACAGGAACAGCCAAAGAAGGATCACCAACATACTTTCTCAACATCGACACATAGAAAACCTGATGAATAAAACCTAAACTCGTAGGAAAATCCAATTCATAGGCCATATTTCCAACTCTCTTAAAAATAAAATACGGGCAAAAGTATCGAGGATGGAGCTTTTCCTTTTTTTCCAAATTGCATTACTCCCTTCATCGGAGAAACTTTCAAGAACACCCAATCACCTATATCCAACTCTACCTCTCGTTTGCTCACATCTGCATAGGACTTTTGGCGACTTTGGGAAGTCTTAAGCCTATCCCTAATCACCTTTACCTTCTTTATGGCTTAGTGAACCAAGTCGTGACCAAATAATTTAGTCTCACCAACCTCAAGCCACACAATAGGAGACCTATATGTCCTACCATAAAGAGCCTCAAAAGGAGCCATTCTAATTCTAAACTATTGTTATACGCAAACTCAATGAGAAGTAAGTGATACACCTAACTTTATTTAAAGTCGACCACATAATTCCTTAACATATCCTCAAGGGTTTGAATTATCTGCTACTCTTGTCCATCCATTTTAGTGTGGAAAGTGGTGCTAAGGTTTACCTTAGTTCCCAAACCATTCTGAAACAAGCACCATAAATAAGAATAAAATTCCATACCTTGATCAAAATTAATGAAAATAGTAGCACCATGCAATATAACTATTTTCTCAATGAATAGCTTAGCATGATCTTCTCCGGAGTAGGTAGTCTTCATAGGTAAAAAATGGGAAGACTTAGTCATTCTATCATAATGACCCAAATTGAATCAAATTTATTACGATACCCATAACAAAATCAATATTAATTGTAATGCTCTGAGTCTGTACCCCGGATGCTACATAATGCTTACGACCACTATGGACCATAAGCTAACCTATGACTGATATATGTTGTTAGCACTGAATAATATACTGTAATAAATGCAAAAAATTAGTAAAATATCATAAGGTTCAGAATCTGTAAATACTGATAAAGTGTATCAACTGAAATTACTATCTTTAAAACTGAACGCTGTCTGAGAACTAGTCTAAAAAGCCTCTAACTGAACTGTCTGAAAATGGAGTTAATAGGACAAGCCCTCAACTAACCTCACACACTGAAATACTAAAACTACTAAAAATCAAAAATAAAAGAATATCCTCGAATGATGAGGACTCTCTGCTAATCTACTGCTGTTAGGTAAATATGAATCTATCTATGTACAGTCAAGAACCTGACCATCCGAACCTATAATATAAAACATCATGGCATAAGAAAAAGTATGTGTCAGTACGTGGGAATATACTAGTATTCTTGATGGAGTAAGGCTGAATGCAAGGGCTCATATGCAAGAACAATAATTGACTGAATGATATAGAGTAACTAAACATGAGAGTACATGGACAACTGAAACTACTGTAATACTTAGTGTGCACTAATGTGCATGTAAATAAATATTATGACTAAGCTTGTCTGAAACTAAGTCCTGAATTTTGATACTGAGTAACTGATATTTGAAGTTACTAGTAACTAATTTATTGATACTGATTAACTGTATCTTACAGTCCTAATTCTGTAGAACTGAACTTAGTTTTATTTTAAAGATTGAAACTGAGACTATGGGAGGTAATCATCTAGCCGATATGCCCCAAATAAGATAAGATAAATGATTTGGGGTCCAATCTGTAACCCCAATTGGAAGGGTGTCAATACCGTACCACATGTAAAGACAAGCTAAAAGTTACCCTCATCTGGCATGTACTCTAATGAGAATGGTGGAATCCTCAAATAGCAGGATAAAATACCTCATCAACCCTCAACTAGCAGGTTTGATGTCTCAACCTATGTTGGCTACGTAGTTCTGGAATGCAACGATTGCTTGTAGAGATCACACCCTCTACTAGAAGGTGAGCCCCCATCCTTGGGTTCAGCCGGTGTTGAATCCTACTCCCAACTGATAGACACTGAACTGAGTATACTAAACTAGACTGAACTGATACTGAGCTAACTTAGTTTCCTAAGTTCGGTAAACCGACTGAGTTTTACTAAGTTCTATAACTGACTGAGAGTACTACTGATAGTGACATGACTGAGGTTCTGTAACTGACACTGGCTTTAGGCACACAGCTAAATTGTCGAGTATTAAATACCCATATGACTCAATAGCATGAAAAGTAAAGCATAGAATAATCTTGAATAACATGACATTGTTCACTATTCATAATTCATCCGTAGAGACTTTGTATCAAACACTTATAAGAAATCTACTTATTCATGAAGGGGGAACAAATGCTATAAATTTATAATGGCACTAATTCATTCACATAGGAATTTTATCAAACACATGGGGAGCATGCTTAGGTTATACAACAATCAACACACATAGTTATCATAACTACATCAATCAACTTATAAATTGAAGGGGTTCATTAAGAGGATCATGTAATTCAACATATATAATGATTAATTTCATGAAAACTTGTAATTTAATTATGGACAAATGCCCAACTATAAAATGAATATGAATTCAATTCAATTCAAGCATGATAGTTCATAACTCAAAATTCTTGTAGTTTGAAAATGTATTCGTGGACTCTATAGGTGGAAGGGACCCATAGTAGAATACCTAACATACCTTGGAATGTTAATTCTTGAAGGTTCTTGGAGAAATTCTTGAGCTTTGTTCTTGAATTTTGAAACTAGGGTTTCTTGCTTTTAAGAGAGAATGATGTACTTTGGGGAAAAATGAGTGAATAATGATATATTTTGGCCATTTAGGGATTAATTTTGTGTTTAAGGCTAATCTGGGTTATGGAAAAAATCCAAATTGCCCTTGAGATTTAAAATCCCGCAACTAGAATGCCCATTAGGGCCTCACCATGATGTGACAAATGGGACATCGATATATCCACCGTGATGTGGTGGAATTGCGGTGACTCTTAGGATTGTGACAATTGCTATTTTGGGATTCACCACAACGCGGTGCAATTGCGGTGATCCTCTAGAAATTAACAAATGCCAAAAGGTCCTTTAGAGTGACGTGATGGATTGCTCATCATGATACTCATCATGATGCGGCCTAATTGCGGTGAGCCACTATTTTTACATAAACTGCCCTAACTCTTTGCCCGAGAATCGAATTTAAGCAAATTTTATATCATTGGAAAGTTGATTGAATTTCCTATGCATTGGCAGATGCTAAACTAGAAAATAATAAGTATTTCATAAATTTTATGTAGAATAACTCACCTACTTTGAGCTAAGTTAAGCTCTAGGAATTCAGGGCATTACAATATCTCCCCCTTGGGAACATTCATCCTCGAATAAGACTGATTAAGCTGAGAAACACTGATAGACTGAGTTGACACACTCAACATGCATAACTGAGACATGACTACTTAACTGTACTACTGACAAACTGAGTTCTTAAACTGAACATGCATATCTGATGCATGGAATACATAACTAAAGCTACTGGTAAGTTGAATTTTTGCACTAAACATGCATCTTTGATGCATAAGTACATGTTTGAATTGATTCAGAAATCTTGACTGAATATTTAACGGTAAGGATTACCAAGTTTATAATTATAACTGAACATGAAACTGAGTAAAGCTAAGAAAGACTGTTACCTTAAGCTAAATCTAAGTTTGTGGATAGGAGGTGAGGATACTTGGTCTGCATATCTGCTTCTACTTCCCAAGTAGCTCCTTCAACAGATTGATTCTGCCAAGAATTTTGACTAAGGGAACTTCTTTGTCCCTTAGTCTACGAATCTGATGATCGAGGATCTATGATATGACCTTACCTCTTTGCATGGGTAGGGTAATTCTTCTTATGGGGTTTAAGTTGTCTAGAGAAATATGATATGACCTTACCTCTTTGCATAAGGACACAACCCAAACCTACTCTGGATGCATCATAGTACACAACAAACCCATCTGAACCATCTGGCAGAGTCAAAACTAGGGCTGAGGTGAGTCGAGTCTTCAACTCCTGAAAACTCTTCTCGCAAGAATCTGACCACTTAAACTTGACTTTCTTCTGAGTTAATCTGGACATGAGGGATGAAATAGATGAAAACCTTCAACAAACCGATGGTAATAGCAAGCTAAACCCAAAACAAATATCTAATAACTGGTGGAGAAATGGGTGTAGGCCAATTTCTCACCGCTTCAATCTTTAGAGGATCAGCTCTAATGCTATCACCCAAAATAATATGACCAAGGAATGATACTGACCTTAGCCAAATATGCACTTACTGAATTTGGTAAACAACTAATGAGTTTTAAAAGTCTGAAGTATGATTCTAAGGTAGTTTGCATGATCATTCTTACTACGGTAATAGACAAGAATGTCATCAATGAAGACTATAATGAACATGTCCAAGTACTGATTAAAAACTCGATTCATCAAGTCCATGAAAGCTATTAGGGCATTAGTAATACCAAAGAACATGACTAGAAACTCAAAGTGACCATACCAGGTTTGGAAAGCTATTTTCGGAATGTCACATTCTCTGACTCTAGGCTGATGATAGCCTAATCTGAGGTCTATCTTAGAAAAGTAACTAGCACCCTGAAGTTAGTCAAATAATTCATCAATTCTAGGAAGTGGGTACTTGTTCTTGACTATAACTTTATTCAACTGACGGTAGTCTATACACATTCTGAGAGAACCGTCTTTCTTACGTACGAATAAGACTAGTGCACCCCACAAAACACTGCTGGGTCTGATGAACCCTTTGTCTAAAAGGTCTTTTAACAGCTCTTTTAACCCTATGAGTTCTACTGGTGCTATTCTGTATGGCGGAATAGATATAGGTTGAGTATTTGGAAGAAGGTCTATTCCAAAGTCTATTTCCTTAACGGGAGGAACTCCAGAAAGATCTTTGGGAAACACTTATGAGAATTTATTTAATACTGAAACTGACTCAAGACTGGGAGTTTCTGAGTTAGAGTCTTTGACTCACACAAGATGATATATACATCCCTTGGATATAATTTTTCTCAATCTAAGGTATGAAATCAACTGACCCTTAAGCGTTGTAGTACTACCCCTTCATTCAAGTACTGGATTACTTAGAAATAAAAAATAAACTATTCTATTTCAACAATCAATTGAGGCATAACATAAATGGAGCTAATCTATGCTGAGAATGACATCAAAATCTATCATCTCTAATTTTATTATGTCTGCTGAAGTGACTTTCTGCTTATACCCACTGGGTTATGATAGGCTGACCCACTGGGGTAGAGACTGAGAATGGTTCTGTTAAGATTTCTAGTTTGACTTTAAAGTCGACTACTATGTACGGAGTTACAAAATATAAAGAAGATCCTGGATCTAACAAGGCATAAATTTGCAAATGGAAGATCTGTAACGTGCCAGTGACCACATCAGGAAAATTTTCTTGATCTTATCTGGACTGAAGTGCATAGAGCCTATTTAGTCATTGCCTATTGGTAGAACTGGAAATGGCACCCTACTAATTCAAGCAATCGGACTGAGCTAAAGAAGGATTATACTGACCCTAGAAACCTGACTGAAAACAATCTCTGACTCTATGGCTTGGCTTACCACATTTGAAATAAACATCACTGTCAGCTCTGTAGATACCCTGATGGTTCTTGCTATAAGTCTGACAAAGACGATTTGGTCAAGCACTTCTGACACTACCCTAAGACTTAGATCCTGGTGCCCTATCTTTGCTACCATTTTTTATCTTAGGGACTGAAGAAATGGCTGAGGATAGAGTTGGAACTGAAGACTTTGGCCAAAATTGGGAACGGTTACCACTCTCTAACTTAGGCTAATTGAAATTGAAGTTACCTGTTCTAGCTCTCTTGTTCTGCCTCTTTCTCTCTAATCTTAGCCTCTTCTAACTGCTAAGCATGGATGATGAGTCACGATATGTCCATCTCCTTAATCAGTATCACTATTCTATACTCCTTAACCACACTATATGACACCCCAGATATGAACTTGCTCATTCTGGACCTACAGTCTGGACTATATTGGGAGCATACTTGTTTAATTGAGTAAACTTAAGGGAATACTCTTTTACTCTCATACTGGCTTACCTGAGCTTAATGAACTCTAACACTTTGGCCTCTCTCAGCTCTAAGGGAAAGAATCTCTCTAGGAAAGTAGTAGCAAACTCTTTCCACTCTATGGGCTCTGCATCTATGCCCTTGTCTACTTTTCACTGCTTAAACTATGTATGAGCTATATCTTGTAGCTGATAAGTGGCTAAATCAGCACTCTCACTGGAAGTCACTCCCATGATGTCTGTGACTTTTTGAACCTGATCGAGGAACTCTTATGGATCCTCTTCTGACTTAGATCCTAAGAATAGGAGAGGATTCATTCGGCTGAAGTCCCAAATCCTGGATGCAATAGTATTTGCCACTGGGTTGGTTGGAATAGCAGTTGGTCGTTCATTTTGAGCTGCTACAGAATTGGCTAGAGTAGTGAATGCAGCTCTGAATTCTACATGGGAAACATGTTCATCTAGGGAATCTGCCTGAACGGGCTAAGGTGCTGACTGGTTTTTGTTTGTTCTTTCGTTAGTCCTTTTGGGAACCATGTTCTGTAAATGAAAGGGAGAAGCAGATAAGACTAAGATTTTAACTTAAGCTTACGCTCACTCGCACGATATGAATACTGAAAGAAGGGAAACTATTCCTAAAACATCTCATAGCCTCCTGTCCATAAGTGTGGTGTGCTACACCCCCATGCATATGACTCTACGTGATGCGGCTTTCAGACATCCTAGGACACTGTTGAACCTTAGGCACTGATACCAAGTTTGTAATGCCCCAAGTCTCTACCCCGAATGCTACAGGGTGCTTACAACCCCGAAGGACCACAATCTAACCCATGACTGATATCTGTTGCGAGCACTGAATAACATACTATAATAAATTTAGAAAATAGGTTAAATATCATAAGGTTCTAAATATGTAAATACTGATAAAGTGTATCAACTGAAATAACAATCTGTAAAATTGAACACTATCTGAAAATCTAAAAATCCTCTAACTAAACTATTTGAAAGTGGAGTTGATGGGACAAGCCTACAACTAACCCCACTTACTGAAACACTGAAAATACTAAAAATCTAAAATAAAAGAATATCCTCGAATGATGAGGACTCACAGCTAATCTACCACTGTTGGATGATTCTGAATCAATCTATGCACGGTCTGGAACTTGAACGTCTAAACCTATGATATAAAATATCATAGCGCAAAAAAGAGTATGCGTTAGTACACGGGAATGTACTGGTATGCTTGATGGGGTAAGGCTGAATGCAAGGGTTCATATCATGAACAATAACTGACTGAATGATATAGAGTAACTGAATATGAGAGTACATGGACAACTGAAACTGCTGTAAATACTGAGTATGCACTGATATGCATATAAATAAATATCATGACTAAGCTTGTCTGGAGCTAAGTCCTGAAATTTGATACTGAGTAATTGATATCTGAAGTTACTGATAACTCATTTAATGATACTGGTTGACTATATCTTATAGTCATGATTCTGTAGAACTGAATTGAGTTCTATTCTGAAGACTAAAACTGAGATTATGGGAGGTAATCATCTAACCAACATGCCCCAAATAAGATAAGATAACTGAGTTGGGGTCCAATCTGTAACCTCAATTGGAAGGGTGTCAATACTATGACACGGGTAAGGACATGGTGAGATTACCCTCATCTTGCTATTACTCTAATAAGAATGGTGGAACCCACCACTGGCTGGTTAAAAGACCCCATCAACCCTCAACAGGAAGGTTTGATGTCTCAACCTACGTTGGCTACATAGTTATGGAACGCAGTGATTGCTTTTAGAGATCACACCCTCTACTGGCAGGAGAACCCCCATCCTTGGGTTCACTCGGTGCTGAATCCTACTCCTAATTGAGAAATGCTAGACTGACTATACTGAACTGGACTAAACTGGACTGAACTGATACTGAGCTTACTGAGTTTTCCTGAGTTTGGTAAACTGACAAAGTTCTACTGAGTTCTGTAACTTATTGAGAGTACTACTGATCGTGACATGAATGAGGTTCTGTAACTGACATAGATTTTAGGGAAACAGCTAAATTGTCGGGTATTAAATACCCCCAGGACTCTATAGCATGAAAAGTAAAGCATAGCATAATCTTGAATAACATGACTTTGTTCACTTGTTCATAATTCTTCCATAGAGACTTTTTATCAAACACTTTAACGCATCTACTTATTCATGAAGAGGAACACACGCTATCAGGTTATAATGGCACTAATTCATTTACATAGGCATTTTATTAAACACTTAGGGAGCATGCTTAGGTTATACAACAATGAACACACATAGTTATCATAGCTACATCAATCAACTTGTAAATTGAAGGGTTTCATCAAGAGGATCATGTAATTCAACATATATAATGATTAATTTCATGAAAGCTTGTAATTTAATCATGGACAAATGACCAACGATAACATGAACATGAATTCAATTTAACTCAAGCATGAAAGTTCACAACTCAACAATCTTGTAGTTTGAAAACGGATTCGTGGACTCTATGGGTAGAAGGGACCCATAGATGAACACCTAACATACCTTGCAATGTTAATTCTTGAAGGTTCTCGGAGAAATTCTTGAGCTTTGTTCTTGAATTTTGAAACTAGGGTTTATTGCTTTTGAGAGAGAATGATGTACTTAAGGGAAAAATTAAGTGAATAATGATATAATTTTGTCATCTAGGGA
Source organism: Capsicum annuum (assembly GCF_002878395.1). Lineage (NCBI taxonomy): Eukaryota > Viridiplantae > Streptophyta > Magnoliopsida > Solanales > Solanaceae > Capsicum > Capsicum annuum. The sequence goes on along the minus strand of NC_061120.1, from coordinate 95,506,358 downwards.
TTAATTTCGTGTTTAAGGATGATCTGGGCCATGGGAAAGGTCTAAGTATCCCTTGGGATTTAAAATTCCACAACTGGAACGCTGATTAAAGTCTTACCACAATGCGGAAAATGGGTCATCGATATATCCACAGCGACGCGGTGGAATTACGGGGACTTTCTGGATAGTGTCAATTGTTGTTTTGAGTTTCACCGCGATGCGGTGCAATCGCAGTGACCCTTTGGAAATTGAAAAATACAAAAATGAACTTCAGCGGGATGCAATAGAGTGCTCATCGCAATACTCACCACGACGTGGCCTAATCGCGGTGAGCCGCTATTTTTACATAATCTGCCCTAACTCTTTGCCCGGGTATCGGATTTGGGTGAATTTTATATCGTTGGGAAGTTGACAGAGCTTCCTATTCATTGGCAGGCTCTAAACTGAAAAATACTAAGTATTTCATAAATTTTACATAGGATAACTCACGTACTTAGAGCTAAGTTAAGCTCTAGGAATTTGGGGTATTACATTAATAATCTCCCACTTCCATATCGGCAACTCTATCTCTTGAGACATATCACTAGGCCTAAAGTGTTCTACCTTAACTTGTTGATCAACTATACACTTAGCTATGAAGTTAGCCACATCCCTTTTCATATTGTTCCACCTATAAATCATCAAATTATGATATATCTGTGTTGAACCCAGATGAATTGTATATCTAGAATCATGATCCTCAGTCAAAATCCTTTTCTGAAACCATCAATATCAGGAACACACAACCTGCCTTGGTACCTCAAGATACTAATGAAACCAATCTCAAAGGCTATTACTTTTTTCTGACCCACATTGCCCTTAATTTTTATGAGAATGGGATCCAAACCACCTAAAGATGGTTTAACCTCTTCTTATAGAATCACCACTCAATCCTAAGAGTCCAAAAGATGAACTCCCAAATTATCCAGCCGATGAATGTCCATCACCAATCCTCATTTCACCTCATCCACATAAGATAAGCTCCTCATAGACAACATTTTAAGAGAATCAAAAACAATGTTAGATTAACCTGGATGGTACTGAAGACTCATGTTATAATCCTTAAGTGATTTGAGCCATTGCCTCAGTCAAAGATTCAACTCCTTTTGAGTAAACACATACCGAAAGCTCTTATGATCAGAAATGATATCCACATGCACCCTATAGCAAAAACCATAGTCGCCAACTCTAAATCATGATACAGATAATTCTTTTCGTGAGCCATAAGTTGCCTAGAAGCATAGGCCACAACCTTACTATGTTACTTCAAGATACAGCTAAGTCCCATGTGGGACACATCACAATACACCACAAATCCATATTAACCCTCAGGTAGGGTCAAAACTGGTACAGAAGTCAACTTATCCTTCAACGTCTCAAATATAACCTCACAAGAATCGGACCATAAGAATTTTACCTTTTTCCTAGTCAACTTCATCAATGGAGTAGTGATAGCAGAAAATGTCTCCACGAACCTTCTATAATACCCAGCCAACCCCAAGAAGCTCTAAATATCCATTGGAGTCGTAGGTATAGGCCACCTTTTAACCACCTCAACATTTCTTGGACCCACCTTAATCCTCTCTGTAGAAAATTATGACCAAGAAAAATCACAGCATTCAACCAAAACTCACATTTAGAAAAAATTTCATAGAGCTTCTGATTTGTAAGAGTCTGCAACCCAATTTGAAGGTAATTGGCATGATCCTCCTCACTCTTAGAATACACCAAGATATCATTAGTAAAAACTATCACAAAAAAATCCAAAAACTACCTCAATACGCAATTAATAAGATACATAAAAGCAGCCAGAGAATTAGTTACTCCAAATAACATATCCAAAAACTCATAGTGACCATATCGAGTTTGGAAAACAATCTTGGGAATATCAACTTTTTGAATTTTCAACTGTTGATAACCCAAATGAAAATCAATTTTTGAGAAACATCTAGCACCCTGAAACTGGTCAAAGAGATCATCAATCCTTAGAAGAGGGTACTTATTCTTCTTGGTAACCTTATTCATAACACAACCCAAACTAGGGCGTAGTCATGTTGGGCATCTCAAGTCCAACAAAGACCAAAAACCACCCCTATACCCAATCCAATGAACCAATATACATCCCATGTTGGATGAATTCCGAACATATAACAAGATAGAGTATTTATAATTCATGACTTTTGGATAAGTCTAAATCTGAGACCAACCCAACCAAATCATATCGTCCGAACCAAACTAAACAAACCATAATATGCCCAAGTCCACAATTGTCCACTCAAAGCCTCTAAATAATGACAAAGAATATCTAGTCGGGACATACCCCTAACCATAGCAAAAATATTATGTCAACAAAATAGTAAAGACATAAGATAAACCATATCATAAACCATATCATGAAATAGGCCTTCAGAAGAATGAAATCTCACCACTTTAGTATGACTCAAGTTGTCCCCAAATCACCAAGTCACTGAGTAAGAGAAATAGTAGTATGACCGATTCCTACATCGCCTGAGGATACAGCCCCCGAAGATAGTTAACGAATAAACTCTAGCACGTATTCAAGAGTAAGGATAAAATAATGCCATTATTTAAAACCAAAGTAAATAACCATATGCAACCATATACATACATATATACCATGCTGGAAAAAGGGATCGGGTTTAGTAGGCAATAAAAATAGTAACTAGTGTTGCGTAGCTTTACCATCATTATCCACCCCTAGTGCGTGTAGCCACACGAACTAGAGATACCATAGGTTACCGGTTATTCTCTTGTACCCTTCGCCCTCTATGATACATATGTACGAGTATATACTAGGGGGATTCCCTTGTACCCCATAAGTATGTGGTCATGGAAACCAATTCTCATATCGTCAAACATGAGTTTCCTGCGTCAACATCTCAGACTCACACCTTCACTACTAGCTATCACACAAAATTATTATTGCCCAATCAAAACACTTAACACATAACCAAACCACTAATTCTAGGAGTCAATTATTAAAGCATTATAATGTGGTATCATCATATCAATAATAGCTTGCAAGCAATGTCATTAGCCAACTCTTAGGGGCTTTCCATGTACCCAAAACTCCATTAATAAAATCACTTTAGAGATTCCCATGTACCCCACAAGGTTTTCATAGATTACTCACTTAGGGGATTTCATTAGTACCCTATAAGGTTTTCAAAATAATCTTTAACCAAAATCATGGCCACCAAGGCCTTTCCAAACCATTAAAAATTAACCAAACCAATTTAGTATCCGTTGCAATACTATGCAATGCAAAGTTTTCAATCATAGTCAAACTATGTGACAAAATCATTCCCATTGGCATTTTAACAAATATGTTGAGGGCATAAGATTTCCAAAATTAAAAACAATGTATCAATTGACTATTCCCATGCAACCACATTTTCAAATAATAAATATAACATGAAAACCATAAGAAAAACATTGGAAAAATTTATCCAACCAACAACCACCAAAAGCCCCAACATATATTTCAAAACCCAAACATTACCACAATAATACCATGAAAATCATACATTAAAATATGATTTTAGTTGAGCTAACAATGAGGGAGGTGTAAGATGCCTGAGTTATGAAGATTCTCAGAGGGATTTTGATCCTTAAGTACTAGTTGACCACCTCAAGGAAGCCCTAGTCAATCTTTTTTATGGGTTTTTAGAGAGTGTTCGAGAGTGTTTTTACTCTTCTAAGTGAAGAATCAGGGACCAAATAGGGTTATAAGATGTGGGGTCTTAAGGGATTGGTGTGGGAAATGTCTAACATACCCTCATCTTAAAAGTTATGGAAAGAACGTAAGTGGGTATGATTAAACCGCTCAACTTGTATCCACATCGTACAAGTTGTACCCTCAACATCACTTAATCAGAAAGTTGGACACCAAATTTTGTCCAACATACGACTCCCTTAACTAACTCGTATCATCACCATTTGACTAGAACCCTAAAGTCATAACCTAGGTAGAATATCAAAGGCTAGACACTAGATGACATGCGATTAGACTCTATACTTTTTGTCACATCAATATAGGACTTGTATAGAGTCTTCTCATACATTAGATAGAACTTGGCCAATATAATACTGACCAACATACAATTAGGGTCCTAGACCCATACATGTACCATACGAGTCATGGTTTGAATCGTATGATGATTAGAAATTTTTGAATCGTATGATGATTAGAAATTTTAAAATCAAGCAAATTTTCAAGGGCCAAAATCAAGGGTGATTCAATTCAACTGCCTATAATCTATGCTCATCTAAAGGGACCCATCTTTCTAATACAAAAGTACAAGGGCACCCGCGAAGAAACACTAGTACGGATGAAACCCTTATTAAGGAGATCCTTTAACTACTACTTTCAGCTTCTTCAACTCATTAGAATCCATTTTATAAGAAGAAATAGAAATAGGATTATTATCCAATAGAAGATCAATTCCAAAGTTTATTTCCCTATCAGGGGGATACCGGGAAGATCATTGGGAAACACTTCCGGAAATTCATTAACCACGAGGATAGATTGCAAGCGAAGACCCTCAGAACTAGAATCCTTAACCCAAACTAGATGGTATAGACACTCTTAGGAAATAAACTTTTGATCTCTAAGATAGGAAATAAACCTCTCTTTAAGTACTAAGGAACTTTCCTCCCATTCAATTATTGGTTCATAGGGAAATTGGAAACTGGCCTTTTGGGTCCTACAATCCGAAGATGCATAGCACGAATAAAGCCAATTCATCCCCAGGATTACATCAAAATCTACCATGTCAAGCTCTAGAAAATCCATAAAGGTCTCCTTATGAAAAATGGACAGTGCCCCTTATAGATCTTTTTATCCACAATAAAATTACCACTAGAGTACACACAGAGAAAGGCTCAAAAATTATTTTAGGACAAAACTAAAATGCACAGACATAAGGGGTCACATAAGAAAAAGAAGACCCCATGTCAAGTAAACAATACGTATCAAGAGACAAAAGTTGCAACATACTAGTAACAACATAAGGGGATGCCTTAGATTCCTGATGGATGAGAAGAGCACAAAGATAAGTAGCGACCAGAACATTATTATCTCTAATAGACATCTAAGATAAAGGACAGTTCCTCTAAATATAACCAGGATAACCATAGCTGAAACACCGATTCCAGTTTTTATCATAATAACCACGGTGAAACTGGCCATAGAATTGAAAAAGATGATAGAATAGGTTGACTGAGCTCCACTAGCCTGAGATTAGGCACCCTGTACCTTAGGACCACCGCTTGTCAGAAAGTGATGATTACCAGACAACTTAGGACAGGGAGCGCTAGCTGACAACTATGAATTAGAATTTCCCTATTCTTCTTCCTGGACCACTGTCTACCATTACCCCAGTGCCCTATAGGTTCTCACCCTAGTATAAATATCTAAACATCTTATTTAGTCTCTTTCCCATCTCTATCAATTTTTTCTTTTCATCTTTATCCTATTATATGTAGACCATAAATCTAGAGATGTCCATGACATTGTTCAACATAGAGTCCTTGAACTGTAAGACAAAATCATGAGACAAAGACAAAGAAAACTTCCTTATCCTAACCACAATCTAGTCTCCAATTCCGAATCATAATGAGATAACTGCTAGAATTTCAGATCATACTCTTTCACACTCATCCTTCATTGCTACAAATTCACAAACTTCTTTGTCTTAGCTTCCCTCAACTTCATAAGAAAGAAGTAATCAAGAAAGACCCCAGACAACTCCTCACATATAGCCTAATTAGCATTATCACCTATCAAATTCTTCTACTCCTCATACTACTGATATGCCATAAATTTTCATTGATATGCAGCAAACTACACTCCTTCTACATTAACAGAATACATCACCCTAAAGATCTTCTCTATCTAATTAATAAATCCTCAAGGTTCCTCATTAATCTTAGTGATAGTAATGGTTAAGGGATTCAACCTTATAAATTGCCCAACTCGAGCAACCTCGGAATAAATCATAGCAACACTAATAGGACTATACTGATGATACTTAGGTGTCACCAACTAGGTAAGAATATGAATGGATTGGCAGAATTCCACTATAGAGATATCCCCTTTAGGTGACTAAGCATTAGAGTCCCCGGCAGAGAAGGATTAATGGGGATCGGCAAAACTCTACGTGTGGTAGTACAATTATGAGCAGGGACCCTAGATCAAGTTTGTAATTCGTAAATAGGGTGAGCTCCATCGATATTGTCCTCAAGTAGGACAGAGAGTCTAGCAGAGTTTCTACAACCATCAGATCTTCGGGGAGTCATAATTTGAAATATGAGCAAATTGGGATTTAGGGAATTTCATGACACCAGATTCTATAGCCTGAAATAGAACACATGAAACAGAAACATTCCTAAATTCCTTATAGCCTCCTCCTTATAAGTATGGTGTGTTGTACACCCATGAAACACTACCTAACATGGCTTTGTGGACACCCAATAACCCTGAACCTATGCTCTGATACAAAGCTTATTGCAACCAGACCCTGGCCTGAGTCTTGATGGGTATCTCAAACCCAATGAGAGTCGTAGACCACCCTAAAAACTTGACTAAAACATAATCCAAAATAATAATGGAAGATAACCAAGCATGATATAAGATAGTCAATGTACTCAAAAGTAGGCTCTAAGAGTCAATAACAACCATTCAACCCACACATGTCCACAAAAGCCTCTAAACCAATTCAAATATGACACTATGTGGGGACATTCCCCCGACTATGATAGTGACAATGACGACGATAATGCTAACGTGAACTCTTTAATTCTAAAATATTAAAAGAAACTTATGGAATGAAAAAGCTTTTCAAATGATGGAAGCACACTATTTCACTATAATTCGAGAGCTGACTACACCACTTAACTATGTAAAAACAATAGAAAAAACCTAAGAACCCTACATCATAAAAGAATGTAATAGAGCTAGTATGTAACTCAGGGTAGGGATAAAATAATGCTATTTAAAAATCAAATACAAACTCAATATTCAGGTTCACATACGTTTAAATATACAAATATACATAATATTTGGATAGGGAACAAGGCTTAAGCATGAATGTTAAAATCATTATCCTGGACTATGTAGCTCTGTCCATCCTAAAGGCACCCATAGGCTATATGGGTCTAAATCCAACCACTAAAAGGGATTGATAGCATGTTACCTGCACGAACTAGAGATATCCAAGGAAGACCATGGAATGCCCCATCCCTATGCCAATCCAGGATATATGTATACATATAAAGTGTGAACTATGCACATGGTCATTAAAACCCCTATGCCGATAAATATGGTTTCAAGTATTGGTGACCCCGGGACTTCCACCTTCACGTCTAGCTACACAACCCCCTTTATGTCTAATGTAAAACATTTGCACATAACCTAACCATTATAATAAGGAATTATCCATCAATGTACATATCATTGGTATCGTCATACCAATTACGCTTGAAAGCTTATCTAATTATGATATTCTAAATTTTTTATCAACTCAGGGGAATGTCATGACCCCCAAGTCCCAATTTAAATCAAAAACATGGCCACCAAGGCTTTTCCAAAACCATTTTATCCATTTAGCCATTAGTGCAATGCAATAAATCAAAAGAGTAAGCAACACCATTTGATTATCCATATTTCAAAACTAATTCTGCAAGTGGATTTAGGTTATTATCTATTTTATACCAAAATCCTTAAAGTTTGGACGGACATGACCCCATTCCCTTTACCATGCCCACGCACCCAATGAGTTTCAAAATCTATCAATAAAGCATAAACAAATGCATACAAACAATGGGAAGACCATTTAAACAATAACCATCTGAAACCCTCATCCCAAATTACAAAACCCTAGGAATAGCAAACCATTGCATGCCATAGTAAAATACAAGTTTTGTATAGAGATACATGCCTAAAAACAACAAAAATTTGAATAAGAAACCACTCATGGAGCCCTAGATAACCAACCCATGGAAACCCTAGCTTTTTTCTTGACTTGGGGATATGAGAGAGAAGAGAGTGTTTATGTTATGTTAAATAGGTGAAATTAGGGCTAAGGGAATGTTTTTAAGTCAAGGAAATAGTTTAAAAGAAAGGGAAAAGACCAAAATATCCTTCATCAAAATATGCCAAAAAATATCTCCAAGTTGCTACGGGTCAGGTAACAACTCATAGTCATTGGTCATGAGTCATCACCACAACTAGTAGCCTAGGACCCTGAATCTTTAATCTTTACTATTAGGGTCATGAGTCACTCCTTACGACTCATGAAATCACCCTACAAATCATAAGGTTACGATCACGGTAGACTCCTGGCAACCACTGGTGAGACCACAAGTGACACCATATGACTTGTGATGAGTCTTCTTGACTTGTAAGCCTGACAGTAAGCACAACTACTGAGAAAATTTAGTGTTTAAAAACCTGGGGCATTACACAAAGCGTAGAAATGGTCCACAAAACTTAAAACAGTAGTGGAACCCTTAAGTAAATCATAAACTCCTCTTTTAGACTATCTCTTAAAATAAAATTCACATACCCCTCTAAAAACATTGTTGTAAATTGCGTCTATTTCAAACAAAAAAAAGCACTAGCCTGCAACCAACAAAGAACGTCAACCAATGTTTGTCTATAAAAATAAAAATAAAAGTAATATAATCATCATATATGACTCAATAAAATTAAGGTTATGCAACCTTCCTAAAAGTTGGCTAGGAAATTATACGCATCCTCCTCAACAGGACCACTATACTTGCGGTGCAAATCTCACTGAAACTTCTCCTACTTATTTGTGGACATCACTATTGTAAAAACCGCATGTTCTACCTAAGTTGAAAAGTAAATACTTAACTTGTGGGGCGACAACAATAACAAGTTCTACCTAAGAAGTCTTGGAAAAGTATAAATAAGAACCGATATAGGGTTTGAACACCTTCTCTTATAAATACTTAACTTGTGGGGCGACAACAATAACAAGTTCTACCTAAGAAGTCTTGGAAAAGTATAAATAAGAACCGATATAGGGTTTGAACACCTTCTCTCACATAAGAAAATTTTGGTATACCTAGGAAAGTACCTGCCTGAAAAGTGCAATCCAAGTGGCTCAAAAGTCAAATCAAAACATCCTATAGAACTTAAGTAGAAACAAAAACCTAAGGTTCTAGGTTGGTGCAACAACCTCTGGCTAATAGGCCACATCAACATGCTTGATCACTAGCTTGGGAGATAGTGCTCTAGCATGCCCCATAGTTGGAGTTGCTCTTTGTGCTTTTCCTCTGCCTCAGTATCACTCATGACCCCTACCTAATAATCCCTTGAATAGGACCCCAACAGTGGGTGCCAACTCGACATCATCAATAGTAGCAGATTGATTCCTCACCATTTATGTAGAAAGAGTGAGATAAAAGTTTAGAATAGCATGTGGAACAACATATGTCATAAGGAATAAAACATAGAGAAGTTTGCTTAAAATGTCACTTATCCTACCAAAGATCGATATTGAAAACAATGTACCGATAAACAAAACTCTATTAGACTCTTTTCTCTTGTACTCATGTGACGAGTTAACCTAACATACTAATATTAAATTACCATGACCTAAAATACCAAGGTCATGATGGCACCTACCCCCATCCAATATTATTAGATAATCCCAACACAATAAAATAAAGTAGAAGAAGACCATTAAGAAAATATAACCCAAGACTTTTAGAATAAAGTCAAACCAAAATTAATAACAAAATAATATCTGGAAAATATATCTAGAATATCCCAATATCTAGTGTGATGAGTAAAAGAGACTCTAAACTGTCATAGAATACAAGTACTTAAACATCAACCTTAAAAATAAATTAAGAAAAATCTACAATAGATGAAGCTGGGAACATCCTCCAGATGGTGAGCAAACCAAGACTTCAATACTCTTATAGTTGAATGATCATTACCCATGGATAGAACTTGAACTAGGATCTCCAAAAATAGGGAACATAAGTACAAACGAGTGTAGTCCACTTGTACTCAGTAGGCATCATAGGCAACAAAGTTAAGTGGACAACTAATCAGTTAAAGTTAAACTATAAGTGATGTAATATCCCTACAAAGAGAAAAAGTCCCACGCAAAAGAACCTGCATAATTATACAATATAAGGTTCAAATTCAACAATAATATATATACATAAACACCATATTTACTCTCCTTTTTAATTTGAAAATATTGGCATTAAGTTTGTAAGTTCAAAAAGGGTTCTAATCTAAAACTAGCTAAGTGGATATTCAAAGAGAATTCATTAAAACTCAAAGTCAACACTTGACATTGATTTGGTGCGCCAAGTCGCCAAAAATATTCTGTTCAAAATAATTGACTCATGAAAACTTATCAATAATCAAAGTTTCCAGTCAATAAATTTTATCACTGATAGCGCCCAAAGTACACCTCCTTAGAAGGATAAAGCAGTCGCTATCAAATATAGTAACCCAACTAGGTCGGGGTTGAATTCTAAGATAATAAGTCAAAATCCTTCTCGAACTTATTTTAATAACTAAGTAGTACAGGAAAGAAAAAAAAGGGTATTTGTTGAAATATAAAATGGAGAAGAATTGGTTGCTCTTGGTTGTAAACAATCTAAGAAGAATACTAGGCTTGTGTTCCCCCTGACTTCTCAACTCAGTATACTTATCATGTCCTATCAAACTATTCTAATATCTTGCATGCAAAATCTGACAAATTATGTATTGCCTACTATCTTATGGACTTATTAGTAAATCTCACTCTTTACCTTGTGAGTCTAAAAATGACGCATTACTGACCCTAGTCTATGACTTTAGTCTCAAGTGATTAGATGATATGGCGGGAATTATTTGATGGAAGTGAATCTCAAATTATTGTTGTGATGTCTTTTTTCCAATCTCTACCTCTCTTTTGAAGCAAGTAGCAAATACAGGAGGTTCTTAACACTTGCCATCGCTAAGAAATCAATTTAACTAAAACAAATCACAATACATGCAAGAAAATTTATCTAGAATGACTTAGCACTTCCTCTACTTTGCTAATCTCTCAGGGTTACCACAACCCTAGCTAAGGAAATTAGCCGCTCATAGTTATGGGATCATTCATGGAATCCACATTAAAAAATTACAAAATTAATCTCAAAATAATGAAATAATAAATCCCAAAGTCTTAAATTGAATAACAAACTAAGAATAATAAGAGTATATGAATGAGAATTAGAATAAGAATTAACATTTGAATGAATAAAGAAAGAAAGCTTAAAGGGTGTTTATATATTAGAAAAATCAAATCCTGAATAAAATAGGAAAACCCTAGAAATCAACTCCTACATAAAATAGGAAAACTCAAGAAATCAAATCCTAAATAAAATAGGAAAACTTAAATACCCATACATAATAGGACATAAAAACAACATATGGGTGTAATTAGGATACAGGAAACCCAAGGAATCAAATCCTAACAAAAATAGAATAGGAAAACTAAATCGGACAAACTTACAACTCGTATTGTCATCTTCAACCGAGAATTAATTTTTTTTTGCATTTAGAATTTTTTATCTCAAGACCCACCAATAGATATACAATTGAATTATCTTTCCAACCATACTAATTTCGAATTAATCTAATATCGGGGTGAAAAGGTATGGCAAAAATACTGAAGCGTTGTTGAAGCTGTGTCGAATCTGTCCAAGATACGACTCGTAAGGCCTCTTTTTGGGTTGTTAGGAAGGAGTCGTATGTTGGGTAGTAAATTCAGAAAATGGGTTTCTTACTATTACTCAGGCCACTTTCCATAGTTGTTCTTGAATTTAGCATCCCAAAACCTACTTTTCGACAAAACACTCCCAAAAACACATCAAATCTAATAAAATAGCCTTAAGTACATGCATATTCGCATAGTTTAAGCAATGTAAGTGCTATATTCCTATATCAAATCAATACCCTCAACTGAGAATGTTGCATGTCCTCAGGAAACAAAATAAAACAAAACAATAAGACGATGCTTAACCAAGAGAAATGTAAGATATCTATGATAGTCAATCGTCAATTTTAGCTCAAAACACATTATCCTCTCCAAGTTCAATCACTTTAAAACCAACTGTGTGTATTAATGAAGCACCGAAATGTGACACAAAGGAATCAATCAATGGTATTACATTAACAACACTCAACCATGCAATATACAAGTTACACTACCCAAATAAATAAGCAGCTAGCAATACAACCCATGTGCCCTCACAATAAAGAAGCTCTTTCTCACTTATATATGAAATCAAGCATGTCAATGTGGGGATGATCAAGAGACACTCACTCTCAAAAAGAAGTTCCAATCAGTTAATGTCAAATACCATAGGCTTGTCCTTATTTTCTTTACATAAACTTTCAGGCAGTTATGTTAGGATCACTATATGACTTTTCTTTGACTTGTAACTTAGGCTTGGGGATGACATAATACATATGGATATTTAAAGTGACTAAGCCTCCTTGGAAATACACTAACTTTTTGGGACCATATTTCACCAATTTTTCACTTTATTTCCACCCTTATTTCTCCATTTTTATTTAAAAGCATATTCAGGTTGGGTGTGGTATTTTAGTCTTTTTTTCATATTTATCACAAATTTTCTTTTCTTTTTCTATCACACCCAGCCTTACTTTATTTTCTCTAATTTTACCCTTATTCATACCCATTTTGCATCGTGTACCTTTATGATAGCCACCCTACACTTAGGTGATATGCCTAAATTAAAGTGTATAATATCCATGGAGGACCAGAGCAAAAATAGGTTCATTGTAATACAAATGGAAAAGTGATGAGTGGCAATTTTATCCCTCATTCACACTCATTATTAGTGCACATTACCTTATTTTAAATGAGTAAATGAGTCATGGATATAATTAAATGCACTAATATTAACTCTTTAGAGGTATAAGAGTTGAAAAAACAAAGATATATGGAGTGGAGCTTGAAAAGATCAAAAAGGAGCAGAAAAAGTACAACTAAAGACCTGCAGCGAAAAAGCCTCAGTTACCGCAGTCGCGATCGTGGTTAGTCAAGATAGTAAATGAACCAGGACCGCAGAATTTAATCATGGTCCTATAGCTGCGGTTACAGCCATACTTGCATGATCGCGACTTGGCGAAAATGTTTACGCCAAGGGCAAAACTGTAATTGCACGTATTGATCTCAATTTGAGCAGAAAGACTGAAACTCTAGTTTTATGTATCATTCACTCTATCACATTTCTTCTTCCCTAATTTTATAGGTTTTAGAACTATACTTTGTAGCCCCCATTTTTGGAGAAGAAAGTATTGTTTAAATTTTGGGTGAAGAATATATTGGAGACTTTCTAAGTGGTTGATTTGCATATTTCCATTGTTAAGGATTATGGGAGAGCCAACTTTGTAGTAAAATTTACTTAAATCTTTAACAAGCCATTTCAATGGAGATTATGGGTATATCTATGATTATTTATCTTATGTGTAGCTAAAGCTCCCACTTGGGGTTATGTGTGAATAGACGTTAAAGTATGTGTGGGTTATTATAGTTAGCATCTATTTGGTAGTTCATGTTTATGGGTTCTATCATTGCTATGATTACTTAGTTGGGATTTGATGGGTGAAAACTCCAAATACCCACATGGATTTGATAAGTGAAAGCTCCAAGCTCTAGAAAGCTCAAGGCCATCTTCGAAAGAATGGTTTTGGGTAAGTTTAGGAATCCATATCATCCTCGAAAGAGGATATGGAGACCAAAGCAATGATACAAAATTATGTTATAGTTGGATAAATTCTCACTATCTTAGAAATAAGGGTGAATGTGGGGTTGACTATGTCATGGGTATCATCCTAGAAATACGGATGCCTAGATTGAGGTTGTGGTTACCAATTATTGAACACACCTATTAGGTATTCGAAAGAATCAATGGGTGAAAGTTTGGTGTTTTGTCAAAAAACTAGAATCAAAATCTATGACCAAGCCTACCCATATTTGACTTACTAAATTGATGTTGATGACTAACTCCCACATTTTACTCCCTTAGTAATGCATAATCCTAAGATCCGTGCATAATTGTTAAAAACTCTAATTATTGGAAGCCTTCAATTTATACTAGAAAATCCCAAAAAGAAATAATAGTTTAGGAACCTATCTCTCCCATTTTATCTTTTTGTACTATTTGTTTGAATTTAACTTGTAACTATTATTTCGTATTAATTTGATCGCCAGTCACATTGTTCCTCGTGGATTCGACCCCGAATCCAAAGTTGGGTAAATATATTGATGATGACTTCCTTGCACTTAAATTAACATGTAAGTTGAGTGTTATCAGAAGATGAAAGGTATAACAAGAAAAATAGGTTGTAAGGTGATGTTGGGTATATTTATGCATTCTGGTGTCACTATTCTAGTGTTTTGAGCCTTGTTTTGAGGATGATTCATGTGCTTAATGTGTTGATAATATTATAAATATGCATTTAAGTGTCCATATATGTGTTTAAAATATTTAATGGAGTTTTCACATAAGTTTTGATTCAAATTGATCATTTAGAGTTCAACCGAGAAAACTAGTGTTACTAGCTTGAGCTAGGTGTTTGTCTAGTCTATCGTGTTAAGTTATAATGTGTTTAATGAGTTCCTAAGGTTTTTATTGTGTATTTATATATGAAACAACTTGATTATAATGCTAAAGGGTCAATTTGGTCAAAACAAGAGCCAAAACAATGAGCTAAAGATCAATAACAACAAGTCGATAATATATCTCCCTACTCCTTATCCCGAGATCAAAAAGTCGACAATATATGTATTTAATGGGTGACCAATCCATAAATAATTAAAACAAGAATAAACAAATAACAAAATATGATAAGCAAAATAAATCAAATTTAATCCAAAATAATAGTACTCGTGTTCTTGGTTTTAACCCCGGAAAGAGGATTTTTAGCCAATAATATTCATAATCACGATCCAAATAAATGAATACATGACATAAAAAATTAAAATCTAATTAAAGAATAAAAAAACTAAAAAAAACGTGTAGTAGCATCAAAAAATTGTCCACGCTGTCTCCAAAGTTCCTCCTCATTCGTGTCAAGGTGTCTTGGTATATATAATATTCTCCAAAATTGTTTAATTTATTGTCCAGTTGTCCACCAAATAATATTCTCCTTATTTTTATGGGATTTGGAAAGAGGCACGTGCCCCAAGGAAAATTCCCACCAAATATTCCCTTTGCAGCCTTAAATTGTGAGCCATTTAATAATGATAATAATAGGACAAGCCCCAAAGCTGTGTAAATTGGATCAGTGGAATTTATCATGTGTCGCAGGCATTAGTTCACTGAAATGGAGGGTGGGACGCATGCTAATCACGCGTACCCACTGGAATTTGGTCTAAAATTTGGTTAGCTCTTTCTCATCCCATCTTTCATCCCTTGTATCGTGTTGTATTTTCCATGGATTTTTAGCCTTTTTACCATGAATATATCATCGTATTCATCTCACAAAGTCTCCTATAATATCACATACCACATATTAAAGATCAAAATAACACAATATTCTCAACGATAAATCAAAACAAGAGCTAAGATAAGGCAAATTCGGAATGATCTTCCACTTATTATTCCGACTCTTGACTTAATCATATTGAAATTTACCCATTACAAACAATCTATTCCACACAAAATTACACATTTAAAATGTTTAGAACAAATTAAACACATTAGAATCCACCGAAATCAACTAGACACACATCTAGCTCAAGCTAGTAGTACTAGTTTTCCGGGTTGAACTCTAAATGACTCAATTAAGTACAAACTTGTTTGAAAAGAACTTTGAACATTGTGAATTCACACTTGGACACTTAAATGATTATTTATATCAATATTATCACGTTAAGCACATGAATTGCTCTCAAAACAAGGCTTAATAAGCTAGAATAATGATACTAAAGTGTATAAAATCACCTTAGATCATCACCCCACACTTAAATCCTTGTTCATCCTCAAACAACTCTTTACACTAAGTATCAAAAGCTGAGGTGAAGCTACACTTCTACTAAAACAAAGACACTCAGCCTAGTGCTACAATGACTACACAAAATACAAGTTTCTACACAAAGCATGTTGCAAACACAATTGAAAGCTCATGAACACTACTCCAAAACATCCTATCCTCAAGAATTGACTCACCTAGTTAGCAAACTCATACATATTTATTAATCAAGAACATCATAAAAATCACCCATATTCATCAAATATGTGCCCCTCACAACAAGAGAGTTACTCATAATCACTCACAATAATGTAATTTATAACGTAATAGGTACAAGAATCAAATTACGCTCACTCTCACAAGGAATTTACAAGTTACACATAATGAACCATATGTTTGACCTTAGTGTAGTGCTCCACTAATATTAGAATGATGAACTTAGAATCAAATAGGTCTTTTCTGGGTTGTAATGTAGGCTAAGGAATGGGTAGTAACTATTTGAGAATAGTGACTAACCTCTCTAAGCACTTTAATACACTACATTATACATTTAAAACCAATCTCCAACAACCAAATTACATTTTTTCATCCACTCATATCTTTTATTTTGCCCCATTTCTTTTAAGCATTTTCACAAACACTTGGTAGAGACATAGTTTACTACCACATTAATCAATTTTTCTCTTTTTTCACAATCATGGCAATATTTCTATCACAAATTATATCACACCCATCCAACACACATCAATTATCAACACCAATAACCATTAACTTGGGGCATCAAATTCACCTTTTCTTCTTCAATTTCTCAAACTCCTTACTAAATTATTTTTTTTATTAAAGCACTTAGAAGCTTTTTAGTTAAAATTATGGTCTATCAAAGAAGGGAATTAGGCTACATATGAGGCTACTAAAGAAAAAACTAACGAATCAATAGGGTTTAAGTAGGATTATGCACAAGGATAGGTCAAAAAGAAGGTTTCAAGGCTATAAAAATGCTTAAATTATCTCCTAAACCCACATTCTTTATTTTGCTTTACACACAGACCTGGGCAAGTTCTAGACATCACATGCAACAAGAAATGTACAAAATTCTCACACACACATGGAACATGCTCTACTAAATGGGATCATCAAAACTCTCAACCAACAATAGCATGAATTCAAATTTAAGCCATAAAACTAGAGTCAAAAACTTGAGCCTAAGAGTCTCCAAAATAGTAATTCACTCTATCAATATGCTTTTACAAACAAACCCACTTGAATCATGTAATCAAAAACAAGCACCAACAAGAATATCTTACACAAAAAAATTTAAATTGAGCCAAAATTTAGGAATTTCCCCACCCCACTTTAAAATCTACTTTGTCCCTAAAGTGCATTTAAAGGTAAGAGATAGAAATACTCCTTGAGGCCTCTAGGCCTAGCTATTAGCATTTTTTTGCACAAATGGGATCTAAGGAACCCTACTCTCAGTCTTTGCCATGCTCCTTAGCTCAAGTTTATGGTAGTCAGACTTCCCATTAACCTGTGACTCAACAAAAAATAAAAACTATGTGAAATAAAAACTAAAGACTAAAAATAAAACATACCTTAGATTGGATTGCCTCCCAAGAAGTGCCTAATTTAGTGTCGCGACACGACCTAACTCAACTTAACTATGTTTCTTCATCTTTTTACTCCTCTTTGGGAGCCATTTCTCATTCATTTCTGACCTCTTGAGTTTGCACTCTTAAGGTCAACTTCTCTCTTCACTTCAACCTTCATTATGTTGGAAAGCAGCGGATTCAACTTGGGTCACTCAATCAGGTAATCTGAAGAGGTCTTTGGTGGATTAAACACCCCACACTTTTCCTTTTCAATAACATTAATCACAAATAAATCCTTAATTTGGGAATTTCCAATGGGTGTTTTTTAAATATCAAATAACACCTCTTCATTATCTACCCTCATTTTGAGTGTGACTTCTCTAACATAAAACAAGGCCCCTCCAGTTGCTAAGAATGGATGCCCCAAGATGATTGGTACCTGTTCGTCTTTATTGAAATCAAGAATAAAAAATTAGTAGGTATAATGAATTTACCAACCTTTATGACAACATCCTTTATCACTCCTTCTAGGTATTTTATGAATTCTTCTACAAGCTGCATTACCACAGATGTTGATCTAGGCTCTCCCAAGCCCAATGTTTTGAATGATGACAAGTGTATCACATTTATGCTTGACCCTAAGTCAATCAATCCGTGGACCCCTTTACTTCTAATTTTAATAAGGATAGCAAACCTCCTTGAATCTCTCAATTTCATAGGGATTTTTTGTTTTATCATTGCCCTACACTCTTTAGTGAGTGTTATAGCTCCCATATCCTATAGATTTACCTTATTAGCCACCACATCTCTTAAGTACTTTGCATACTTGGTCATACACTACAAAACATCTATCAAAGGTAAGTTAATGTGAAACTCTCTAAATGTATCAAAGAACTTCTTAAACAATGCATCCTCATTCACTTTAAATTACCTCTGAGGGAAGGGTAATAGTAGTGTCTTCTTCAGTTCTGGTTCAGCAACTTTAGTTTTCAAGTACTCAGACTTCTTTGAATTATCAGAGACTTCTTTGAGAACCTGCTGGGTCACCACCTCAACATCTACCTCCTTTGTTTTCTTAGAAGGTTCTTTTTAAGCTCTTTACCACTCCTCAAGGTGATTGCCATAACTTATTTTGGGTTTTCTATGTCACTTGGTAGACCACCTTAAGTTCTGGGGTTTTTCTTTTTTGTAACTTCCCTAACTGTAGATCCAAGCTTCTCAATAGTGTTTGCTAATTTATTACATCTACAGCCAGCTGTGTCTGACTAGCTAGAACATGCTTTATTATCTCTTCTAGATTGCTAGTTGACTAATTTGGTTGAGTTTACGGTTACTGAAATTGTTGTTTTGGGGAGGCCCATGGCTGATTTTGTGGCTGAGTTTGCCACTTGTAAGCATTTCTATAATTTGTACTTTGAGCATTGCCTACATACATCACTGATTCTGGATTGGAAGCACACATAGCCGCTAAGTGACCACTATTACCGCACACTTCACACCAACATACCGCTTGTTGGATAGTATTGACTATGGCTGAAGGTTGTCTTGCTCCCAACGTCATACTGCTAAACTGAGTGTTGATCAAATTATGTAATAAAGATACCTGTGCTGATAAGGCTGTGAATTTGTCTACCTCCAATACACCCACAATTCTTTTCGTGGAACTTCTAGAATCTGAATGACACTTAAGATTTCATTGTTATATACGGTTCAACAGATTGTACAGCTCAACATAAGTCAACTCCAGCGCTTGACCACCTATGACTGAATCTAGCAAAATCTTTATATTGTGATCAAGAGGTTCTACAAAAGTATGAGCAAGTACATCATTAGAATGTTGATGGTATAGACAATCCTGAAGCAAAGCCTTGAAGCACTCCCAAGCATGATATAGATTTTCATTAGGCTTCTGTTTGAAGCTCACTATCTTACTGCGAAGTCATGTGGTCTTGCCTGATGGAATAAACCTAATGAGTAATTTTCAGGACAAGTCATCCCATGTTGTGATTGAATTTGTTGGCTCTGCATTCAACCACCTTTTTGTTTCCCCCAATAGTGAATGGGGAAATAGTGTCAGCCTAACATAATCTCTAGTCACACCTATCGAAATGAATGTGATTGTAAGCTCAATGAAAGTCTTCAAGTGGACTTATGGAACCTCATGTGAAATCCCTGCAAACTGTCCACTGCTAATAAGAAGTTGTGCTATATTATGCTTCAACTTAAAATTCCACCCAGTTGTCGGTCTTGGAATTGGAGAAGTCAAGTTCGTCAGAAGTGGGACTACCACTTTCCTTACTATTCGTTGGGCTGCTTGTTGTTCAGCTATTGGAATAAGAATCTCTTGGCCTTCTTGAGTTTGAGGAATTTTGGGGAGAAGGATTGTTTCTATCTTACATTGGTAGTAAAGTTTCTTGGGTTCTAGGTTTGGTGCAACCAACTCTCGATCCCTTTCCAACTTATAATCCCTTTAAAACCTGTTTCCTGCAAAACCAAAACCACAACCAAGCATAAAAAAACAAAATAAATCAAAATATAAAACTAAAATAAACAATTGCAAAAACACAAGTCCCCAGCAATGGTGCCAAGAAATTAACAGCGCCCTAGCACACACGCAAGTGTACGTAGTCTTATCAATTAGTAAAGTGGCCTTCAAGAAGCCATGTATCGATCCCACAGAGACTAGATTTAGCAACAATTTGATTTCAGTTCCCAGTTTAGATTCAATCGGTGCGAGAGTAACCAAAATGAATTTAAAAGTTATAAATAATAGAAAAGTAAACAATTCATAATGTAAAGGTGTCGAGACAATCTATAGGAGAAAATCCAGAGTTAAATCAATTCAAACAATCATTCTATGTTATTGAATTTCATTCATTTACTTGCTTATTTTAGTTGTTGATTCGTAGAGTTAATTGCATGATAACAGTCTCCCGACCTCTAACCATTTAATTTATATGGACATTACAACTACATCATTGAGAGGGGATTTAATAATCCAATTAAGTGAATTAAAACTATCATCCTATATTTGAATTAAGTAAGGAATCTAAGTACATCCCTATCCTAGACGCTAAGTTAAATTCTTTATTTTATAAAAGAATAAAACCCAAACTTTGTTTATTCCCATGTTCTATCTCCCTATCCCCTGTCGTGATATCAAAAGGTCGACAATGTACGTATTTAATGGGTGACCAATCCATAAAATAATTAAAATAGGAATAAACAAACAACCAAATATGATAAGAAAAATTAATCGAATTTAATCCAAAATAATAGTACACGTGTTCTTGGCTTTAACCCCAAAAAAAAAAAATTTTAGCTGATAATATTCATAATAACGATCCAAATAAATGAATACATGATATGAAAAATTAAAAGCTAATTAAAGAATAAAAAAACTAAAAAAATGGGTAGCAGCTCCACAAAATTGTCCACATCGTCTACAAAGTTCCTCCTCATTCGTGTCTTGGTAGATATAATATTCTCCAAAATTGTTTAATTTACTGTCCAGATTTCCACCAAATAATATTCTCCTTATTTTTGTGAGATTTGGAAAGAGGCAAGTGCACCAAGGAAAATTCCCACCAAATATTCCCTTTGCAACCTTAAATTGTGCGCCATTTAATTATGATAATAATGGGACAAGCCCCAAAGCCGTGTAAATTAGATCAGTAGAATTTATCATGCATCGCATGCATTATTTCACTAAAATGGAGGGTGAGAAACACGCTAATCGCGCGCACCCACCGGAATTTAGGTCCAAATTTTTGTTAAGTCTTTCTCGTCCCATCTTTCATCCCTTGTATTGTGGTGTATTTTCCATAAATTTTTAGCATTTCTATCATCAATATATCATCTATTCATCTCACCAATCCTACTACAATATCACACACCATATATTAAAGATCAAAATAATGCAATACTCTAAATGACAAATCAAAAAAAGAGATAAGATAAGGCAAATTCGCAATGATCTTCCACTTATTATTCTGACTCTTGACTTAATCAAATTGAACTTTGCCCATTACAAACAAGATATTCCACACATAATTACACATTTAAAACATTTAGAATAAATTAAACACATTAGAATTCACTGAAACCAACTAGATACCCCTAGCTCAAGCTAGTAAAACTAGTTTTTCGTGTTGAACTCTAAATGACTCAATTAAGTACAAACTACTTTTGAAAAATACTTTGAACATTGTAAATTCACATTTTGACACTTAAACACTTATTTATATCTATATTATCACGTTAAGCACATGAATTGCACTTAAAACAAGGCATAATAAGCTAGAATTATGATACTGCAGTGTATAAAATCACCTTAAATCAATAATTAAGGAGGTACATGCAGAGTTGACTTCCCAACCTGTTGAAGACAAAGTTACTGACAATTCAAGGAAGTATGAGTACTCAAAAACTAAAATTATTGAATACGTTAAGGAGATACTACCATCACCATATGAATCACAGCCATTCAATTGTCGTCTTTCGTTAAAGATTGAAATTGAGAAGGTAAATAAGAGTGAAGGTGTAGTAGATAGTGTAAATTTTGAAGTAGGATTGGTTGGTCCTCATTCAAAGCAATTTTCTACATTATGTTTAGATGATATCTTGTCTGTGAAATATTTAAAATAGTGGAAGTTCGTGAAGATGAGGATTAAGAATCCTATATTCTTAATTTTTCACCAGACAAGTAGCATAAAAACACACCTCAATTTAAGGCTGAGTGATTTACCATGCACATTTCATTACTCGGTTCCTTAATCTTTGTACCACCACCCTATGAGCGAGGCAAAAATATGGATAAAAAGTTCAAGGTGAAAATCATATCCTCAAGGTGGAGGAAAAAGTTGATTAGGTCATGCTGCGACACTAAATTAGGCATTTCTTGGGAGTCAACCCAAGCTAAGGTATGTTTTATTTTTAGTTTTAAATTTATTTAATGTAGTTTTTATTTTTGATTGAGTCACAGGTTGATGGAAAGTCTAAGCACTGGAAACCCGAGCTAAGGAGCATGGCAATGACTGAGTGTGGGGTCCCCGAACCTTTTTGAAATTTAAAGATGCTACTAGCTAGGACTAGAGGCCCCAGGGAATATTTATATCTCTTACTTTAAAAGTTCACTTTGGGGACAAAGTAGATTTTAAGTGTGGGGTGGGAAAATTCCTAAATTTTGGCTCAATTTTTTAAAAAAAAATTAGGATAAGAATAAATGAGATATTTGAGTTGGTGTAATTTTTGATTGCATGGTGCAAGTTTTTTGTTTGTTAAAAGCATGTTGATTGAAGGAATTTCTACTTTTAAGACTGTTAGGCTCATGATTAGGACCCTTATACTTGTTGTCTTAAAATTAAAATTCATGCTATTGTTTGGTTTGGAGTCTATGATGATCCTATGTAAGTTGAGCATGTGCTAAGTGTGATGTGAGTTTTTTGTATATTCCTTGTTGTGTGTGCTGTCTAGAACTTGCCCCGTGTGTATGCAAAGCGAAATAAAGAGTGTGAGTTTAGGAGATGATATATGCATTTTTATAGCCATTTTTACCTTTTTCTTTGACCTACCGTGTGCGCATAATCCTAGTAAGCCTCATTGAGACATTAGCTTATTTTCCTTTGGTAGTCTCATATGTAGCCTAATCCTCTTTCTTTGATGGATCTTAATTTGATCCAAAAATCTCCAAAGTGCTTTAATTATAAAAATAATTGTGTAAGCAGTGTGAAATTCAAGAAGTAGGAAGAAGGTAAAATTAATGCCCCAAGGTAATAATTATTTGGTGTTTATATTTGATGAGTGGTGGTTGGGAGTGATGTAAATGGTATTAGAAATATTCTCATGATTGTGAAAAAGAAAAATATTGAATCGTGAAGGAATAGACAATACGCCCACTATGTGTTTGTAAAAATGCTTAAAAGAGATGGGTCAAAACAAAAGGATATGGGTATATGGAAAAGGTGTTAATATGGTGTTGGATGTGGTTTTATGTGAAAAATTATGATGTATTAAAGAGCTTAGGAAAGATAGCCATTATTCTTGGCCAAAATAGTTCCTACCCATCCCTTAGCCTACATTACAACCCAAAAAGACCTATTTTATCCTAAATTTCACATTCTTATATTAGTGGAGTTTGACACTAAGGGAAAGCCTATGGTTCATTATGTGTAATTTGTGAAGTCTTTCTGAGAATGAGCGTAACTTGATTTGTATACCCGTCATGATAATTGCATTATTGTGAGTACTTATAGGTAACTCTCTTGTTTTGAGGGCATATGTTTGATGAATGTGGGTGAATTTTATGATGTCTTATATTGAACAATATGCATGAGTTTTCCATGTATTGAGTAATTTCTTGAGGCTAGGATGTTTTGGAGTAGGATTCTTGAAATTTCAATTGTGTATAACATGCTTAGTATTGTAAACTTGCATTCCATATAGTCATTGTAGTACTAGCTTGAGTTTCTTGCATGTAGTAAAAGTATGGCATCTCTTCATCTCATGATGCTTATAATTAAGAATAGTTCGAGGATGAACAATCCTTTAAGAGTGGGGTGGTGATGTTTGGTGTATTTATGCATTCTAGAGTCGCTATTCTAGTCTTTTTATCCTTGATTTGAGGATGATTCATGTGCTTAATGTGTTGATAATTATATAAATGACAATTTAAGTGCCCACATATGTGTTTACAATGTTTAATGGTGTTTTCACATGAGTTTTGATTCAAATTGATCATTTAGAATTCAACCGAGAAAACTAGTGTGACTAGCTTGAGCTATGTGTTTGTCTAGTCTATCATGTTGGGTTATAATGTGTTAAATGAGTTCCTAAGGTTGTTTTTGTGTATTTATATATAAAACAAGTTTATTAAATTTTTCAAGGGTCAATTGGATCAAAACAAGAGTCAAAACAATGAGCTAAAGATTAAAGAGAATGAAATCTAGTCTTAGCTCGTGTTTCTAGTTCGTCATGTTGGATGTTGTGCTGTTTTGAGATTTAAATTGTTGTGTTTAATTCTATAGGATGCTTGTTAAATGTATTATGTTGATATTTTAAGTATATAAAAGCTTCAAATCAAGTGGAAAGAACTCAAAAAGTCTTGGAATAGATCACGGAAGCACAATAGGCAACTTGACGCAAATTTGGACACCTGAAATGTCTTGGGCGAGTGGGGGAGTGTGGTAAGTCCTTTCGGTGCATGTAATACTCCTAACGACTTAGAAGACACCAAAACAGTGAACCAAGGATATAATATCATGGCTCCCTAGCCATGCGAGGCTCTAATCAAGGCAACGCCTCAGACAGTCAGAGGATTAACCCAGGGCGGCTCCCCCTCACCCAGTCCGGGGATCAACCTAGGGCGGCGCCCCCTTTACTTCATTTCTCTATAGCATGCATCGCTTTTTGTATTCCCATGATCAATTGCACGTGAATTCTTCACCTATTGAGAATATGATTGGTGGACCATCAATTAACGTGATATTGTGCACTACTAATTGGATTATGATTGGCTACTATAAATACATAACGTTGCACACATTGCTACATACTTTTGGGATGTCTTTGGACAATTGAAGGCTAATTTACACATTCTTTTTAGATTTTATCATTCTTTAATTTTTTTTTTGTTGTTTGTATCATCAATCCGAGAAATTGGATGATAAATATTTCCATTAAAGGCTAAAACTCTCTTTTTGGGGTTAAGGTTAAGATCATGACTACTTTCATTTTTAATTAATTTCGTTTAATTGCTTATCATTATGGTTGTTTGTTTATTATTTATTTAATTATTTTGAGGATTGATCACTCTTAGAATACATATATTGTCAACCTTGTGTTCTCGGGAGAGGGAGTAGGGAGATAGAACATGTGAATAAACAAAGTAGGATTTGGATTCTTTTATAAAGTAAAGAATTTGACTTAGAATCTAGCACAGGGATGTACTTAGATGCCTTAATTGATTCACACGTAGGATGAAAGCTTAAGAACTTAATTGTATTATTGCATACCCACTCAATGATGGAGTTGTAAGGTCCAAATTAGGTAAAAGTTTGAGGTTGGGAGGCCATGATCATGCAATTAACCCTACAAATCAAAAACCAAGAGGAGCGAGTTAACGAATGAAATTCAATAATTTAGTATGATTGTTCGTAAGCCTTAACCCTAGGCTTTTATCCATTAATTGTCCTAAGACATTACTTTTCCTCATTAGTTTAGTTCAATTTTAGTTTACAACTCTAAAACTTCATTTGCTACTATCCTCAATTTGTTAAACTAGAATTGGATAGTTGTTTAACACAAGTCCTTGTGGAATAGATATTCGGCTTTCTTGAAGGACACTTTACTACTTGATAAGACTACATACACTTGGGCTCTGTCATAAGGCTTAAAGATAAGGATAAAAGGATACTAATTCACACTTGGAAAGTCAATTAAGATAAAAGTGGACTAATATCAAAAATAGCCTATGATCCTTTCCAAACCTCTATCCTACAACCTAACAAGACTAACCGATCAAGTTCTAGATTTAACACACAAAGGGAACTAAGTAGCATCTAACACACATATGGCACAAAGTCAATATTGCAAGCTACCACCTATATGATTCATGCACAGGTTTGCAATAATTATCATGTCCCTAATACTAATGTCATAAGAAGATTCACAATAGTAGCAAATATATATATATATATATGTATATATATATATATATATATATATATATCACACAGTTAAAAATAGCCAATTGGAGAGGTATTTATCATTTATCTCAAAAATCAACAAAACTATGTCAACTGCCTTAGATACTTATTTTTTTCCTTGCTAACCATAAAACATCATGAAACATAACACAATACGCCTAAACATGCCGCATCTACTATGAACAAGACTCCGAGGAAAAGAAACAGGGCAACAAAAACCCTAAGAGGACATCAAGACCCATAAGTATCCCCACCTTCAACTTAAAATCATGCATTATCCCCAATGTTTCAAACCAAATCAAGAGAGTTAAAAACATACCTATGATGCCATAGGTTCTAAAATATGATGTCAATCACGAATATAAATAAACACAACAAAATACCTTAGGTTGCCTCCTAAGCAGAGCCTAATTTTACGTTGCGGCATAACGGGGCTATGTTGGGTACTCAGACTTCACCAATAAGCCCATGGATACTTTGATTACTCATAATTCATCAAGATAGCCCAAGAGTTAGCCTTCTAATTTATCTTTCCACTTTAAACTTATGAACTGCACCCCTAGGTATAAAAATAAAAGACCCAAGAAATAGATGTGACATGTTGTATTTCTTGTCCCTTACATGAGGAATATAGTTCTTTGATTCTAGATCTGCAAATTCAAGAATATATACATAACTTTCCTCCTCCTTGCACTTTTCTATAGTCTCGGGTGGTGATGTTGGTGTATTTATGCACTCTACTATTACTATTTTAGCTTATTTTGTCTTGTTTTGAGGATAACTTTAGTGTTAAGGTATTGATATTGATATAAAAAGCATATAAGTGATAAAGTGTGCGATTAAAATGTACAAAGTGTATTCCAAACAAGTTTGGGTTTAAGTGGATCACTTAGAGTTCAATCGATGAAACTAGTGTTACTAGCTTGAGCTAGGTGCTTGTCTAGTCTCTTTTGTTGGATTCTATTGTGTTTAATGTGTTCAAATTGGATTTAATGGTGTCATTATATGTGTAACAACCTTTTGGTAGTGTACAAAGTTCAAGCGAGTCAAGTATAGAGTCGAAACATGAAGTGGAAGATCATGGAGATCAACCTAGTCTAAGCTCTTGTTTTTTATTTGTTGTGATGGATGTTGTGTTGTTTAAACCT
Source organism: Capsicum annuum (assembly GCF_002878395.1). NCBI lineage: Eukaryota > Viridiplantae > Streptophyta > Magnoliopsida > Solanales > Solanaceae > Capsicum > Capsicum annuum. The sequence goes on along the minus strand of NC_061120.1, from coordinate 95,478,850 downwards.
TGAATTAGTGTGGTGTATTATTGTAGGATATTTTATGATCTGTTTATGATGATATATAGATGAATTGGAGGCTTAAAAACCAAAGAAAAGATACCACAAAGTCAAGGATGAATGGAGGAATGTCTAACACTTAACTAATTTTTTAGAAGCAAATTCCAGAGAGGTGTCGTGACAGGGGCGCGTCGCGACCCTCATTTGACTCAATCCAGCCTCGCGTCATGACCAATACTTGACCCAATCCAGCCTCACATTTCAACCCTCATTACACATAAGCCAGCCTTGTGTCGCCACCAATACTTGACCCAAGCCAGCCTCGCATTGCGACCCCTCTCCATACACGGCAAAAGTTTCACTTTGAATCCTATATGGCTTAGGATTTGTTGTCCACTATAAATACATCTTTGTACATAGTTTTATTCAACTTTTAACATCTTGGAATATCAAGGTATATTTTACAACTTCATAACTTAGGTTCTTACTTAGTTTATTTTGCATTCCATTAGATCATAATATGTTTTCAACCAATTGGATCATGATTATGACTATGAGTGGCTAAGAACCCCTTTCCGAGGTTGAAGCCAAATACATGAGTACTATGGTTTCGATATTAGTTCATTGATTTGCTTATCATTTTTGGTTGTGTGTTCAATCTTATCTAACTATATTTAGGCTTGATCACCCTTAGAATACACTCATTGTTAACCTTATGAACTCGGGAGAGGGAATACGGAGATAGGACGTGGGATTAAAGAAAGTATGGTTCATAGTATTTTATAAAATAAGGAATACGAATAAATATCTAGTACAGGGATGTACTTAGAGGTCTTACTTGATTTAATAGTAGGTGATAGCATTAAAACACTTAATTGGATTATTACATCCCTGCTCAATGATGTAGTAGTAATGTCCATATTAGGTAATTGGTTAGAGGTCGAGAGACCTTGATCATGTGATTAACCCTATGAATCAACAACTAAGATAAGTTAATTGATGAATGAAAGTCAATAACATAGTACGATTGTTCAAAGTGCTTCAATCCTGGGTTTTACTCCTATTGATTGTCCAAGATCTTTACTTTACGCACTATTTACTTTACTTGCAATTTACAAACTCCAATTTCTCTTTTGGTTACTTTTGCACCTGTTGAATCTAAATTGTACACTGAAATCGAGCTGTGGTTTAACCAAGTCCATGTGGGATCAATACTTATCTTTTATTACTCCACTTTACTACATGATAAGACCAAGTACACTTGTGTGTACGCTTGGGCGCTGTCAATTTTTTGGTGCCGTTGTCGGAGACTTGCAATAGGAAACTATTTTATTTTAGTTTTTATCTTTAGATTTCTTTGGTGTTTTAAGCTTGGTCTTGGTTTCGTGATTACAAGAAATAGGTTTTATGGTTAGGAAGCTGGAAAGGGATAGGGATTTTGTTGAACCAAGCCCCGAACTAGAAAAACACTTCTATCAACAAAGGAGAGATGCAATCTGTCTCCCTAATTTCCATAAATAAAATAAGACCAAGAGAATCCTACTATAATGGCTACAGAAAAACAAGCACGCAAAATAGTTAGGGAAGTAGCAATCCTACTACCGACAAACTTGACTTCCCCAATTCAAAGACCGACTGCTGGTGAGAATTTTGAGTTAAAGCAAAACATGGCGCTGATTCTAATCAACAGTGAACAGTTTACAGGGCTTTCACATGAGGATCCATAAGTCCACTTGCATACTTTCATTGAGCTTACTGACATATTTTTTCTGACTGGGGTGAATACAGATTATGTGAGGCTAACGTTTTTCCCCATTCACTGTTAGGGGAATCTAAAAGGTGGTTGAATGCGGAGTCGACAATTCAATCACATCATGGGATGACTTAGCCAGAAAGTTCCTTATCAGATTATTTCCATTTAAAAAGACTGCAAGGCTTTTTAGTGAGATGGTGAGCTTCAAACAGAAGCTAGATGAAAATATTTATCATGCTTGGGAATGCTTCTAGGCTCTTTTTTGGAATTGTCCACACCACCAACAGTCTAACAAGGAACTTGCTCACACTTTTGTAAAAGCACTTGATCACAATACGAAAATTTTGCTAGATTTAGCAGCAGGTGGTCAAGCACTGAAATTAAATTATAATGAGTTTTACACACCGTTGAACCACATAGCATAAGGAAATCCTGAGTGGCATTCAGATGCTAGAAATACCATAAAAAGAATTTCAGGTTGACTAATTCACAGCCTTATCAGCTCAGGTTTTTGCATTACAAAATTTGATAAACACTCAGTTCAGTAGCATAAAATTGGGAGCAGTACAACATGCATCCACAGTCAATTCCATCCTATAAGATATGGGTTGGTGTGAAGTGTGCAGTAATAGTGGTTATTCTACAGCTATGTATGCTTCAAATCTGAAATTAGTAATGTATATGGGCAATGCTCAAAGGCCAAATTATGGTAATACCTACAACATGAAGTGGAAGACTCAGCCATTGAACGCACAATAATAACAAATTCCACAACCACATGTACAAGGGAATCAGTCAACTAGCAACATGGAAGAGATATTGAAGTAGCTTCTAGCTAGTCAGACGCAACTGGCTGCGGACATGAACAATTTTCAAGCTGCTCAGAAAAGCTTAGAGATTTATGTAGGGCAGATACAGGAAGCATTAAATACTAGGCCACAAAGTGGTTTGCCAGAAGATACAGAAAATCCAAAGCAGGTTATGGCAATCACCTTGAGAAGTGGTAAAGAGCTTCAAGAAGAACCTCCCAAGACAACAAAAGAGGTAGGTGCAGAGTTGACTTCCTAATAGATTTCAGAAAAAGCTGCTGATAAGTCAAGGAAGTTTGATTACTTGAAAGAGATAGTTTTTTCTGAACCAAAAAAGAAGCAAGTGTCTCCACTACCTTTACCTCAAATGCACATGAAAGTGAAGGAGGATGCAATGTTTAAGAAATTCTTTGACATGTTCATAGTGATTCATATTAACTTAACTTTGTTAAATATTTTGCAGGGTATGCCTAAGTATGCAAAGTACTTGAAAGATGTGGTTTCTAATAAGGTAAAATTTTTGGATGAGGGGGCAATAACACTCACTAAAGAGTATAGCAATGTAATAGCACTGAAAATCCCTAAGAAATTGAGAGATCCGGGGAAGTTTACTCTACCTATCTAAATTAGGAGTAAAGTAGTCCATGCATTGAGTGACTTAGGGGCTAGCATAAATTTGATGCCCCTATCTTTGTTTGACACATTGGGCTTGGGAAAGCCTAAATCGACCAAAGTGGTTTTCCAACTAGGAGAAGGATCCATGGAATATTTGGAAGGAATCATTGAGGATGTCCTCATAAAGGTTGATAAATTTGTTATTCCTACTGACTTTGTTTTTCTTGATTTTGAGGCAACAAACATATACCAATCATATTGGGGCATTCAGTCTTAGTAACTAGAGGAGCGTTGATTGATGTTAGAGAAGGAACGATCAAAATGAGGGTGGAGGATGAAGAGTTGGTATTTGATGTATACAAAGCACCCATAATAACATCCCACTATAAAGATTTATGTATGATCAATTTGATTAAAGGGGACAAGTGTGGGGTGGTTAGTCCACCAAAGATTAAGCAGACAAAGCTTCTACAGCCTAAGCCTAATTTGATGATAATTGATGAGACTAAAAAGGCTAAAGTTAAGGAATCTATTGCTCTTGAAAATTAACACCAAAGAGGGGTGAAGAGAATAAAAAGATAGAGGCTAAGTGTGAGAAAGAGAATGAAAGAGAACAACTAAGTTGTTAGTTAGGTCGTGTCGTAACGTTGAAAGGCATTGCTTGGGAGGCTACCCAAGTTAAGTAGGTATGTTTTATTTTTAGTTTTTAGTTTTTATTTCAAGCTGTTTTTTATTTTTGATTAAGTCACGGGTTATTAGAAAGTCTGAGTACCAAAAAATTGAGCTAAAGAGCATGGCAAAGACTGAGTATGGGGTCAAGACTGAGTGTGGTGTCCCGTGGATCCCAAAAATGCAAAAGATACTACTAGTTATGCCTAGGGGCCTTAGGGAGTATTTCTATCTCTTACTTTAAAGTTCACTATGGGGAAAATGTAGATTTTTAAGTGTGGGGTGGGGAAATTCCAATTTTTAGCTCAATTTAAAAAATTTTAGGTAAGGAATAAGTAGGATATTATTGTTGGTGTTATTTTTGATTGCACAATGCAAGTGGGTTTATTTATAAAAGCATGTTGAATGATTGAATTGCTACTTTTGAGACTCCTAGGCTCCTATTTGTGACTCTTGTACTTGTGGCTTAAAAATTGAATTCATGTTATTGTTTGGTTGGGAGTCTATGATGATCCTACTGAGTTAAGCATGTGTCATGTGCATGTGAGATTTTGTATATTCCTTGTTGCATGTGATCTCTAGAACTTGACCAGTGTATATGCAAAACAAAATAAAGAGTGCGGGTTTAGGAGATGATTTAGGCATTTCTTTGATAGCCTTGTTTTTACCTTCTATTTGACCTACCCTTTGTGCATTATCCTAGTTAACCCCATAGAGCCTTTATCTTATTTTCTTTGGTAGACTCATATGTATCCTAATCATCTTCTTTGGTAGACCATAATTTGATCCCAAAATCTCCTAAGTGCTTTAATGAAAAATCAATTAAGTAAGGAGTTTGAGAAATTAAAGAAGAAAAAGGTGAAGTTGATGCCCCAAGATAACAGTTATTGGTGTATATAATTGATGTATAGTGGATGGGTGTGATATAATTAATGCTAGAAATATTGCAATAGTTGTAAAAAAAGAGTTAAATTGATTCATGTGGTAACAAACAATACATCCACCATGTGTTTGTTAAAATGCTTAAAAGAGATGGGGCAAAACAAAAGAAAGAGGTAGACAAAAATGGTATAAAGTGGTTTATTGGAGATTGATTTTAAATGTATAATGTAGTGTATTAAGTCTCTTAGAGAAGTTAGTCACTATTTTGAAATAGTTTCTACCCGTCCCCTAGCCTACATTATACCCGAAAAAGACCTATTTGATCCTAAGTTCATCATTTTGATATTAGTAGAGTATTACACTAAGGGCAAGCCTATGATTCGTTGTGAGTAACTTGTGAATTCTTTTGTGAGAGTGAGCGCAACTTGATTCTTGTACCCATTGAGTTATTATTACATTATTGTGAGTGATTTTGGGTAACTCTCTTTGTTGTGAGGGGCACATGTTTTGATGAATATGGGTGATTTGTATGATGTCTCTAATGAATCAATATTCATGATTTTACCTCTTAGGTGATTCAATTATTGAAGCTAGGATGTCTTGAAGTAGTATTCTTGAGCTTTCACTTATGTATAACATGCTTAGTGTAGAAACTTGCATTCTATATAGTCATTATAGTACTACCTTGAGTGTCTTAAATTTAGTAGAAGTGTAGAATATCCTCAACTTATGATGCTTGGATTAAAGGTTTGTTCGAGGACGAACAAAGGTTTAAGTCTGGGGTGGTGATGTTGGGTGTATTTATGCACTCTACTGTTAAAATTCTAGCTTATTGCACCTTGTTTTTAGGATAAATTGAGTGCTTAAGGTGTTTATATTGATATAAATAAGCATCTAAGTGATAAAGTGCGTGATTACAATGTGCAAAGTGTATTCCAAATAAGTTTGGGTAGATCACTTAGAGTTCAATCGATGAAACTAGTGTAACTAGATTGAGCTAGGTGCTTGTCTAGTTTATTTTGTTGGATTCTATTGTATTTAATGTGTTCTAAATAATTTTAATGGTGTCATTATATATGGAAAATCTTGTTGGTAGTGTACAAAGTTCAAGCGAGTCAAGTATAGAGTCGAAACATGAAGTGGAAGATCATGGAGATCAACCTAGTCTAAGCTCTTGTTTTTTATTCGTTATGATGGATGTTGTGTTGTTTGAACCTCTAATCCGTATGGTGTGTTCTTATAGGATATTTTGTGATCTGTTTATGATGATATATAGATGAATTGGAGGCTTTAAAATTAAGGGAAATACTCCACAAATTCAAGGATGAATGGAGGAACGTGCAACACTTAACAAATCTTCGAGAAGCAAATTCCAGAGAGGTGTCACGATAGGGGCGCATTGCAACCAATACTTGACCGAAGCCAGCCTTGTATCTTGACCAATACTTGACCCAAGCCAGCCTCGCGTTGTGACACCCATTTGACTCAAGCCAGCCTCGCGTCGCGACCAATACTTGACCTAAGCCAGCCTCGAATCGCGACCAATACTTGACCCAAGCTAGCCTTGCATCACGACCCCCTTCCAAACATGGAAAAAGTTTCACTTTGAATCCTATATAGCTTAGGATTTTTTTTTCCACTATAAATACATCTTTGTACATATTGATATGCATCTTTGGACGTCTTGGAATATTAAGAAAGCTTTGACAACTTCATAACTTAGGATTTTAGGTGGCTCGATTAAGATCTGACTACCAAACACAATGTGGAAAAATGCTTTGAATGAGGTCCAATATGCCCCAATGCAGGATTTCCAGTCTTCTTTACATCCCCACACAACTCTAGTATGCTCTATTTAAGAGTGACACTATCCACAAGACCATGAGTAATTTTTGACTCCTCTAATTTTATCTCATCTAGTTGGCTTTTCAAAATTCATTCAGTCTTACACTACCCATAACTAAGTTGTGGGAGTTACATGTAGCAGCTTTTGTATCCAACTCTACTTGTAAGTGGCGGATATCCAAGTCAAACCTATCAACCTTTTGAAAGTGAACTTGTCTTCCTTTTTCTAGGAGTGTTAATGTGTCAAGGATGCTATCATTATGTTGCAACAATACATTGATCATGCTCCTGCAATAATGCACCATATCAAAAGGAAAGGATCAATAAATAAGGATCACTCCGTACTTCCTCTGGCCAGCTTGTCATCTAAAGAAGAGTAGGTCAACAAAATAAAAAAAAAACAAAAGGAAATAAAACCCATTAACTCCATCAACTTCAATCAAGAATTCCAAGACCGTATTCCTCGAAAACAGGGCTAAAATTTGATAACGCCCAAAGTACACCTCCTTAGAAGGATAAAACGGTTGTTGTCAAATATAGTAACCCAACTAGCTAGATTGGGTTCGAATCTCAGGGGAATACGTCAAAAATCCTCCTCAAACTTATTTTAATTACCAGGCAATGCAGCAAAGTAAACAAGGTGGGATTTGTTGAAATAGAAAAAGGAGTAGAATTGGTTGCTCTTGGTTGTAAAAAATCTAAGATGAACACTAGGCGTGTGTTCCCTCTGGCTTCTCACCACAGTAGACTTATCTTGCCCTACCAAACTAATCCAAAATCTTGTATGCAAAATCTGACAACTTATGTATCACCAACTATTTTGTCAACTTATTGGCAAAACTCACTCTTTACCTTATGAGTCTCAGGATGTCGCATTACTAACCTTATCTATGACTTCAGTTCACTTTTACATTTTTAGTCTCAAGTGATTAGATGAGTGACATCACCCGACTAGGGGCCTTGTCGTAATGGGCATTCAAAGTCCAACCAGGATCGGACCTCCCCCTGTTACCCAACCTAACCACCTTTAGCATACCTTGAGAGGACTGAATTCCAAACATATAACAAGATAGCATAATTATACAAGGACTGACATTGGTTAAGGTCTATTCCTAGACCAACCCTACCAGGTCATCTCTTCCACCAAACCGTACCAACCAAACCACCAAGCTAATCAAATACTGATTCGAGGGTCAAAAACCAGGCCATAACCAAATAAGTTCCAAAACATAATATGATCAATCATAAAATGAAATACGATGGAGCAGTGACAAATTATGTCCAATGATGTCAGCCCCAATACCAGTGCCAATATTAAAGCCGACACCAATACCGATCCCGTATATTCCAACCTGTAGCAGTACCACAACGCCTCTAACCAAAAGATTAAGAACATATGATTGGGATGTGCCCCCAACCATAGAAAAAACCATAATCCAAAAATAAATCCAAATGTCTAAAAATATCCATAACATGAATGGATCCTTTCGAAAAGATGGAAGCTCACCACTTCAATCCAACAGTTGTCCCCAAGTCAATCCCAATGTAGGAAGAGTATAATGGTTGGTTCCTGCATAGCATGGGTATATAGTCAGCCGAAGATGGGTTAGCGGGTAAACGCTAGCATAAACTCAGGATAAGGATAAAATAATGTCATTTATAAAATCAAGTAAAACCATTTGTATACACACAAACCTTACATATACATATATATCCATGCTGGGGAAGGGAACCGCGTTTAACACGACATTAAAACCTTTACCTGGGCTATGTGTCTTTGCCATCCAAAACAACCCATGGGCTATATGTGTTCAGCTCCCCCTACTGAAAAGGCCCTAGTGCGTGAAGCCGCACGACCAGGGAAGAAAACCATGGATTCCTAGTACATCCCCCAAATATAAAGTGCGACATTATGCCCATGGTCACTTAGACCAAACCTCACATCAGTAAATATGACTTTCTAGTTTTGGTCCCCCCTACCCCCCCCCCCCCCCCCCCCCCCCGGACATCTACCTTATACGGATTTGCTACAAACACCTCCATTATTGATAAATTAAAACCATTACCAATCAACCAACAAATTTATTAACCATTTATTAGCCAAGGCCATTAGTAGTGGTATCTCTATACTAACTATACTTGTAAGTTTTGTCCAAAGCCAACCATATATAGGTTTAAGGGATTTCATGTACCATTCCATTAACCATATTAAACCACTTGGGGAATTCCCATGTACCCCACAAGCATAACCATTTAGACTTTTTACCTCTCTAAACCATTTAAACCATGCATAATTCCTTCACCAATTTTAGAACAAGCAAGAGTTCCATTAAAAATTATCAGTGCAATTAAAATATCCATATAGACATTTTGTCAAACACATTATGGGCATACTATGACCAAAACCAATCCCAATTACCATTTAACCATTCCCATGCAATCCAAATAACCAAAACCACCAATTAGGCATGTAAATACATAATTAAACCCATGGGAAACCATAACCAATCATTTATAATCAAAAACCCCAAATCATATTTGAAAACCCAAAATCATACAACAATGAAATCATGAAAAACATTCATAAAATTGAGCGTTCGAAGAAACTAATAGTGGGGGAAGAGAACATGCCCTAATTAACAAAGTAGACGTAGAGAAACCACCAATAAAATCCCCAATTTAGTCCTCTAGTTGAAACCCTAGCTTCCATTCCCAAAAGCTGTTGAGAGAATTATAGAGTGTTTAGGAAGATTTTCTAAGTGTTAATTAATAGAATAATAGGGTAAATAACCTCCCAAGTGTGTTAGAAGTCATGGGGCCTTATTAGAGTAAGTTGGGAAATGTCCAGAATAACGCCACTTAAATTGTACAAAAATCCCATCACAAGGATATGACTAACCCGTACGAGTCGTACCCTCTCTGTATGAGTCATACCCACCACTCGTACCCTTGGCCTCTCTCCTTGGACCCAACACTGTCCAAGTCATAACTCATCCAACTCAAGTCGTATCCAAATATACGATCCATAACTTTCACTCGTATCCCTGGCCAAATCAAATCCTAAGTGGATTCAATATTGTCCACCATACGAGTCCCTGGTACAATTTGTACCCTGACTTACAGCTCATGGTGAGCCACTCGTACTTCGATCCAACTTAATCAACCAAGTCTAAGATTAAGCTCAGGAAAACCCAAACCAAATGATATCTATCCAATCATATGACACGTAACATTCAAGTCGTACCCAACCAACCAACACTGGTCCGTATAGGACTGGACCATACCATTCGTACGCCAATATACGGCTCGAACCTCTGAGTCATATTGGGTCTAGAGACAAGAATTCAATGAAATTTTCTACTGTCCCAAAACCAAGGTGTTTTAGTCACCCCCACTAGGAACATTCATCCCCAAATGACGGACAACGTAAGGATAACCACACGTACGAGTCATTTGCATTATCAAATATATTTCCAATCTTTAACAGAGTTTTAAAACAAAGAGGCAAAGATATTAATCTTTCCTTTAAAAAACTCAGAAAATAAAAATGTGTTAAAGACACATACCATCCGTACGAATTCCATGAGTAGAAAATTGAAGTAGTTATTTAGACTTTATGTCCTCCTCCACTTCCCATGTAGCTTCTTCCACCTTATGGTTCCTCTATAGAAACTTAACCGAAGCAATATCCTTGGGTCTTAATCAACGAACCTGCTCATCCAAGATATCAGTCGGGACATATTCATAAGATAGAGAGTCTGAGATACCCAACCCCTCCAAACAAACAATTGAAGAAGGATCATCAAGACACTTTCTCAACATGTAGACATGAAATACTGGATAAACTAAGCTCAAGCTTGAAGGTAACTCAAACTCGTAAGAAACATTACCAACCCTCTATAAAATCTCATACGGATCAACTTACCGGGGACTGAGCTTTCCTTTCTTAGCAAACCGGACTACTCCCTTCATAAGAGATACCTTGAGGAACACCTTATCCCCAACCTCAAACTCTAAAACTCTATGACTAATAGCTGCATAGCATTTTTTGCGACTTTGGGCAGCGTTAAGCTTTTCCCAAATCACTTTTACCTTCTCCATAGCCTGGTAAACCAAGTCAAGACCAAACATATCCGCTTCCCTAAGCTCAAACTAACCAACAGGAGATCTACACCTCCTACCATACAATGCCTCAAAATAAACCATACCAATACTAGAATGATAGCTATTATTGTATGAAAACTGTACCAAAGGTAGATGCTCAACCCAATTTCTACCATAATCAATCACACAAGCCCAAAGCATATCCACCAATGCCTGAATAGTCCTCTCTTCTTGTCCATCTATCTGCGGGTGAAAAGTAGTACTCAGACTAACCTTAGTCCCCAACCCTTTCTGGAAAGACCACCTGCAGTGAGATGTAAAATATGTGCCACGATTAGAAATAATCTAAATAGGTACCCCATGCAGCTTCACAATCTCTTGAAGATAAAACGTTGCATAATCCTCCACCGATAAGGTAGTCCTCATTGGCAAGAAGTGAGCAGACTTTGTCATCCTATCCACCATGACCCAAATCGAATCATATTGATTCCAAGGCCGAGGAAGACCAGTAACTAAATCTATATTAAGTACTTTTTATTTCCATTCAGGCAAAATAATCTCTTGATATAACCCTCCAGGTCTCATGTGTTCAACATTAACTTGTTGACACATCAAGCACTTGGCCACAAAATCAGCAGCATCCCTCTTCATACCGTTCCACCAATATATCTCCTTGAGATCATGATACATATTCATAGAACCGGGATGAACAACATAGCGTGACTCATGCACCTCAGCCAAAAATCTTTTTCGCAAACTTTTGACATCAGGAAAACATAACCTCCCTTGGTACCGTAAAGTACCATCACCACTAATCTCAAACACCATCACCTTTGGTCCACCAATATTACCCTTGATTTTCATCTAGATAGGATCCAACACTTGCTTCTCCTTGATCTTTACACCAAGAGATGATCAAACCCACATGAGCTAAACTCTCCATGCATAACCTGCAAAGAGCATCAGCAACCACGTTAGCCTTACCTGGGTGATAGTGAAGAGTCATATCATAATCTTTAAGAAGCTCTAACCATCTCCTCGACCTGAGATTGAGCTTCTTATGAGTGAACACATACTGTAGACTCTAATGATCAGAAAAGATGTCCAAGTGTACACCATACAAATAATGCCACCTAATTTCAAAGAAAACACAACCACCAAAAACTCCAAATCATGAGAATGATAGTCCTCTCATGTACCGTCAAATGCCTGGAAGCATAGGCAATCACCTTTCTGTATTTCATCAAAACACAACCAAGACCTACTCGAGATGTATCATAATAGACCACGAATGCATCATTTCCTTCCGATAAAGTTAGAATTATAGCCAAGTCAGCTTATCTTTCAACTTCTCAAAACTTCGCTCGCAAGCAACCGACCAAGAAACTTAACCTTCTTCTAAGTCAACTTAGTCAAAGGGACAGTTACCGATGAAAAGCCTTCCATAAACTACCAATAATACCCAGACAAGCCCAAGAAGCTTTGGATGTCGAATGGAGTCATGGGACTATGCCACCTCTTAACGATAACAGCCTTTTGCGGATCTAGCATGATCCCCTTTCTAAAAATAATATGACCAAGAAAAGTCACAGCATTTAGCCAAAACTCACACTTTGAAAATGTGGCATACAACTGTTGTTCCTTTAAGATCTACAATACCACACGAAGATGATTAGCATAATCCACCTCACTTTTGCAATAAACTAGAATGTCATTAATAAACAGAATAACAAAGAGATCTAAGAACTACCTAAAACCCATGTTCATCAGATCTATAAATACCGCTAGGGAATTAGTCAAACCAAATGACATCACCAAGAATTCAAAGTACCCATACCAAGTATGAAAAGTCGATAGTCAATGCACATCCAAAGGAAACTATCCTTCTTGCGCACGAACAAAACTGGTGCACCCCACGAGGATAAACTAGGATGAATAAATGCCTTATCCAGAATATCCATAAGTTCCTCCTTGAGTAGCATCAACTCAGCTGGAGCAATACTATAAAGAGGAATAGAAATTAGGCAAGTGTCCGAAACTAGCTAAATACCAAACTCGATTTTCCTATCTAGAGGAACACCATGAAGATCATCCAAAAAGACCTCAAGAAACTTATTTACCACCAAAAATGACTGTAAAGAAGGACCTTTTGAGTTAGAATCACCCTGACTAAGTGATAAATACAGCATTTAGAGATTAACCTCTGAGCTCTGAGATAAGTAATAAAGCTTCCCCTAGGAGAATCACCTTCCCACTTTATAACTAGTTCACCAAGGAACCTAAAGACAACCTTACGGGTTTGAAAATCCAAGGACACATAACAAGATTATAACCAATCCATCCCCAAATTAACATCAAAGTCCACCAAATCAACTTCAAAAAAATCAACCAAAGTCTGCCTACCACTAATAGATACCACATACCCCTATAGACTCTCTTAAAAATAACTGAGTCACCTACTGATGTTGAAACAAAAAAAGGATCCAAAACAATTCAGGATCAAAACAAATATATACAGCCACAAATAGGGTCACATAAGAAAGGGTAGACCCCAGATCAAGCCGACAATACACATCACAAGAAAGAGTTTTAACATACCAGCAACCACATCTGGCGATGCCTCACATTATTGTCGAGATGTCAAAGCATACAACTTATTTTGACCAACACTAGAACCAGGAGTAGTAAATGAAGTACATATGGAACCATCGATTGTAGGAGTAGAAGAAGAAGCCACCGATACCTTATTTTCTCCCATAGCAATCTTATTAATCAGACATTTCCTAAGATGATGTCCTACCTACCTACACTCGAAGCATTTGTCCCTCCCTTCATCGAAATAACCACAATGAGTGTGACCATAAAACCTATAAAGAGGGCATGAAGAAATTGACTGACCTCTACTCCCCTGAGATTAGACACCTAGTACCCAAAAATTATCACCACCCTGATAACGTATGTCACCAACTACTTGGGGTAAGAAGAACTAGTAGTAGAGAAGGATCCAAAACTCCTCCACTTTTTTCGGCCATTTGCTGCAATTCCAACTACCCTGAGACTGAGGACCTCTCTAATCAAAAATCTGCTTCTCTTACCCTACCAATCTCCAAACTCTGCATGTTTTCTCTTCTCACCCTCCACCTACTGCATGTGGATAACTAACCTTAATATGTCCATATCTTTTATCAATAAAGTTGTCCTATTTTCTAAGATTAAATCTCGAGATATCCCAGAAGTGAACTTTCTCATCCCCGCCCTCATGTTAGCCACCAAATCAAAAGTATACCTTGACAACTGATGAAATTTCATGGCATATTCCTTGACAGATATTTTCTCTTACTGAAGATTCATAAACTCTTCTAAATTTGCTTCTCTCAACTCTTAAGGAATGAAATAATCCAGAAAAGCACCAGAAAAAGCATCTCATAAGGATGAATCCTCCACATCACCTCTATCCGATCCCACTCCTCGTACCATAGTATGCAATATCTTTGAGCCAATAAGCTGAAAGTGTACACCTTCCACATTAGTAGCCTGCTTTACCCAAAATATCTTCTCTATTTCAGCCAAGAAACCCCAAGCATCCTCATCCACCTTCACACCAGAAAAAGTAGGAGGATTCAATTTTATAAATTGGCCAACCCTTATGTCCTCAATAGACAACCCACCAAACGTCTCTCGCTTAGCCTGACCAGTAGCCAATTGAGCAATAGTATGAGTAGACAAGTGAAATTCTACATTAGTCACCTCACCCTAAGGAGCTCTAGTAGCAACTGGAGGAACTCCAGAACAATTAGGGGTCAGACCCTAAGATCGAAGACAAACTTAAGATGTAGGACTTACCCGATCAATATTATCCCAAGATGGGACTAAAAATTTTTTTTGTGTTCCAGATCATCGAGGCATGATCTAAAAATATAACAACCAAGGATTAGAGAAGAATTTTGGGACTTAGGCTGCATTTGTTTTTTTTTAAGAGTCAGACGTCTGAATCTAAATGTACATCTGAATCATTAAGATGTTGTCTCTAGATTTGAAAATTGAATGATTAAGATTGTTTGTTTATCAACATCTGAATGTACAAAAAACATTATTTGTATATATAATAAAATAAAAAGTACAATTCAAATAAAAAAATAATTATATATTAGAAAAGTATGTAATTTAATACAACAAAATTATTATTTGATTGATAAAAAATATTTTTATTTGTTAGTGATAGTGGAGATGGTTTATAATAGTGGTTGCAGTGACAATGATTGATGTTAGTGATTAGTAATGTTAGTGTCGATAGTTGTGATGGTTGGTATTATAGTGACTATTATGATAGTGGCAGTTGATAGTGGTAGTGGTGGTTGTGATGTGACATTGTTTGATGTTAGTAGTTGGGATTGTTGAATGTGATGGCTGAAAAATGAATGAATGATGGTTGATGATGTGGTGGTGCTAGTTGGAGATATTGTTTGTTGTGATGGTGAAGATGGTTATTAGTAGAGATAAATTATAGAGATGATAGAGGTGGTGTTACTAATAACAATGGTGATGGCCACCAAAAAATATATAGAGGTTGTGATGTATTAGTGGTGGTGCTAATTGTGATAGATGAGTTGGTCGATAGCAGAGATTATTCGATAGTCTTTGATGATGGTGGTGGTGTTGACGGTGGTGGTGACATTAAAAATAATTAGAATAATAGAGGTACTAGGTGTAGTAGCGGTTTACAATAGTAGTTGGTAGTTATATTTGTTGTAGACGGTGGTTGTGATAGTGGAGGTGGTTGGTGGTGGTGGGTGGCAATTGAAAATAATGGTGGTGGCAGATGTGGTGACTAATGATTATGAATAGAGTGGCGGTGAATATTATCCAACATCAGAATACCTCTTGATACCTATTAAGACTTGATTGTAGATCTGAATGATTAAGACATATTCAGACCTATTAAGAGCTAAAATCTTAATTAAAAAAACAAATGCACTAAATGGTCTGAAGTCTGAACCATTTAGATTCAGACCTCCATTAAGTGCAAATAAATAAGCCCTTAGACACCAAGCTTAAAAATAGAATACCAAGAAAGTAAAACATTCCTAAATACCTTGTAGCCTCTAAAAGAGACTCTTCAAGACACGGCTTTGTGGACTCCCAATTTATCATGAACCTAAAGCGTTGATACCAGCTAACACGACATAACTAGGACCGAGGGCCACCCTTTTTACCCAACCTAACCACCATTAGCATACCTTAAGATGACTGAATTTCAAACATATAACAAGATAGCATAATTAGACAAGGAGAGACTTAGGAAAAGGTCTATTCCTATACCAACCCTACCAAGTCATCTCGTCCACCAAATCGTAGCAATAAAACCACAAAGCCAAACTAATACCGATTCTAGGGCCATTAACCAGGACATAACCAAATAAGTTCTAAAACATAATATGATTAATCCCAAAATAAAATATGATGGAATAGTGAAAAATTATGTCCAATGATGTCAGCCCCAATACCAATGCCACTATTAAATCCAACACCAATACCGATCCCGCCCATTCCAATCCATAGCAATACCACAAATCCTCTAACCAAATGATTAAGAATTTTCATTTGAGACATGCCCAAATCCATAGTCAAAACTATTATCTAGAAATAAATAAAAATGTCTAAAAGTATCCATATCATGAAATAGAGCCTTACAGAAATATGGAAGCTCACCACTTCGATTCACCAACTATCTTCGAGTCAATCATTATATAGGAAGAATAGAACTATTGGTTCCTACATAGGGTAGGTATACAGCTGCCCGAAGACGGGTTAGCAGGTGAACTCTAGAATGAACTCTAGATAATGATAAAATAATGTCACTTATAGATCCAAGTAAAACCATCCGTATGCACAAAAACCTTACATATAAATATATATATCCATGCTAGGGAAGGGAACCGAGCTTAAAATGTCACTAAAACCTTTACCTGGGCTATGTAGCTTTGCCGTCTTAAACCACCCATGGGCTATATGGGTTTATCTCCCCTTTCTGAGAGGGCCCCAGTGTGTGATGCCACACGACTAGAGATGAAAACCTGGGATGACTAGTACATCACCAAAATATAAGGTGTGACATTATGCACACGGTCACTTAGACCAAACCTCACATCGGCAAATATAAGTTTTACTTATTTACGATAATAATAAAATATAGAATAATTAATGATATAAATTAAAAGGCCGAAAAGTTCAAAATGTAAACCAAATAAAAAGTTCAAATTTTTATTTTGCATTGTTTTTTTCTTAAAAAAATAAATTAAGTTATTTGTAAATATATTTTGGATATATATTTTATATGTAGACAATCCACATTCATGATTTAAAAATGTATAAATTATTCTGGTAGTTTTTAGTATCATTTTTTAAAATTTATTAATTCAAATACGATATTTTACATAATTTTATTAATATTTATTAATTTTTTTCACGTAAATGTTCACACTAACAATTTACAAATATATTGTCTACTATTATTATATTTACTATAATTGTTATTGTTCTTGTTATTATTATCAACAATTTTTATAATAATTTTGACGTAATATTAGTTTATTTTAATAGGACGTCTCATTATTATTATGATTATTATATTTATTAAACTAGCAGCCACTTTTCCCCAATTTTTCTTTTTTGTGTTTAATTTTTGTAGAGAAGTATTATGTTATTTATTATTTACCTAAATTTTGATGAATACAATTATTGGGTATCTAGTAAAAAATATTTTCTTTGTTCTACTTTATTAAAATTATAAAATGGATAAAAAGGTCAATAACATACAAGAAGAAAATAAAAATTGTAGTTACAATAAGAAGCAACAAACTCATATAACATTTCTATTTCATCTACATTCAGAACAAAAAAAAGTGGATAAATGGAGATTTTAGAGAGAAATTGAGAAAGAGAGAGGTATAGAGAGAATAGTGAGAGGGGAGAGATCGGAAATGGAGAGAGAGAGGGGTCAGAGACCGGCGATTCTTCGCCTGAATCTCGTCAAAAAAGGGGTCATCCACCGCCGAGAAATACCACCAGTCTCCTTCCCCACGTTTTCTGATCGAACCATCGCTAGAAACATGCTTTCCCCAAAACCCAAGTGAAACCAGCTTCAACGCACTCCAAATCCCCTTGAAAAAAACCTAGCCAATATTCAACAAGAACAATCACCCCATTTCTTTTTCGACGACTATTCATTAAAAATCCATCAAAAAATGACACGGGATGGGTTCTGGTCTTTTTAATTTGTGATTCTTGGTTCCATTTTGGCGAGGTAATGCAAAGGGCATTATATTGATGTTGAATTTATTCGTTTGGTTGACATTTGTTCGAGATTTCGATGGCGACGTTGAACAAGTTAGATTTGAAATAAATTGACGTCCATTTCTTATCTCTCTCTCAATTAATTTTAATTATTTGATATTTTGGTATGTTAAATTCATATTGTGTGGATTTTGTTTTCATTGATTTTGAGATAGTATCACGATAGGTTGAAGTTGGTAGGCAAATGATAGGTCGGGTAGGCAAACGTTAATTCTTGCTAATTCAGCTTACTTATATAGATTCTATTGCACAAGTCCTGCAACCAGATCAAATTATCTTCACAAATGCTGTAATGAAATAAGAGCCTAGCGTTCACTGGACACTGATGGCACCTTGGGTTTGAATGAATTATAATGTATACCTTTTTCTGTCTGACCTACAGAAAGTTGTGCCCGTGCTTACATGTCTCGAGCTTAGGAGTTGTGTCCGTTTGCAGTCCTTTATGTGATTTGGGTGTTGTTTTGTTCATTTTTCCATTTGAGGTTTGCTTAGTTTTGGAATATTAAGGCCTAACCACACCATCAAAGTTTTGTTGTTTCTATATTTTTCAGTAAGTATTATTGAAGTTGTGAACTTTATTTGATTTGGGTGTTGTTGTGGTTTACCTAGTTTTAGCATGTTAAGGCTTAATCACACCATCAAAGTATTTTTGTTTCTATATTTTCAGCATTAAGTTGTGAACTTAATGGGATTTGGATGTTGTTTTAGTGTTGTTTTATTCATTTTGTCATGTGGGTTTTGCTTAGTTTTGGATTTGAAATTTATGTGATTTGTTGTGTGTTGTTTTAATGATATCTAGTTCATTTGGCATATCGAATTTAGTTGTTTTTTACTGTGCACTGATTCAGTAACTAACCAGAAAAAAAGATAGCATATTAAGGTCTAATCACACCATTAAAGTCTTCTTATTTCTATATTTTTTTCAGCAAGTATTCTTGAAAGTTGTGAAATTTTTGTGATTTGGATGTTGTTTTAATGTTGTTTTGTTCATTTTGGCATGTGGTTTTTACTTAGTTGGCTACATTACTAATTTCATTGAAAAACGGCTTTCGCCTTGGTTCTTCATTGAACAATAGCTAACCTAGAAAAGGCTTAGCTACTAGGCTAATTCTCAGCTCTTCACATTTGCACTGTTGTTACTGGTTTAGTCTAGAATAAGCAAACCAGAACTTTATTTTTGGTTGCAGTTGGAGGGGTGTGGAGGGGCTTCTTATCCTTTGATAAACATATAATTTTCGTTTCCATAGATTGTAAAAGTAAAGCAGATTCATATCTGGTTTAAGAAATTTTCCTCATTTTTGCAATCAATTTGCATAGAATAATAATATATACATAAATTTTGGTAGTCTTGTCAAGTTTATTGCCCCACTGAGTTTTATCTCGTTTCAGTGTAAATAACTCAATACCAAAGAAGTTGGATCATATGTTAATGAAGTGGCAAAAGAGATTTGTGTAAGTACTCTGTTGAGAAATTTTTATCATTTTAACATGGTGTTGTTGAATCTATAGTTTAGTGAAGCCATGTGGGACTCTTTCGATTCACTAGCATTGTTGCCTTGTTATTATCTCATTTTTTTTGTTCAAAACACAAACTCAAAGTCTAGTGAAGCTATGTGAGGCCTATTTCGATTCACTAGCATTGTTACGCTGCTTTCATCTAATTTTCTTGTTCAAACACATAAACTCAAAGTCTAGTAAAGTCGTGTGAGGCCTATTTCGATTCACTAGGACCTTGTTGTTCATCTTGTTGTTATTGTATTAGTTGGAATCTGCTGATACACACATAGTCTTGTATCAATACGGCATTATAATATCCATTGTTGTAACGCTCTTTGAAGCGT
The DNA here is from genome assembly GCF_002878395.1 of Capsicum annuum. NCBI lineage: Eukaryota > Viridiplantae > Streptophyta > Magnoliopsida > Solanales > Solanaceae > Capsicum > Capsicum annuum. The sequence continues at coordinate 95,458,988 of NC_061120.1, read as the reverse complement.
ATTTATATGTATTCTGGTTAGCTGACAGGTTTTTGATAGACCTATTTACAAAGGAAACTCTGGCAAAATTTTTTGAAAATTTTGAGAATTAGCATAATTTTAGGACCACATTATAGATAAAATGAAAGTGAAAGTTAAGTATATGATCTCATGAGTGTCTTAGATAATTCTTAAGTAAATCCTTAAGAAAAAATGTGTTAGGAATTGATATGCCTAGCATGAATAAGTTTGGTGGTGTTAGCTGAATTGAGATATTTCTTTTTTACTGGCCAGATATTTTTGTTAGTTTCATTGTCCTTTTAGACTATTTTGGTTTAACTAAGAGTAGTTAAAAAAGAAGTTCATTTCCTGGAAAACAGAATAGGGTAGAATTTTTATTGAGTCAAAATTCCTAAGCTTTCTTAATGTAATTCATCATTTGAGGAATTAAAAGTCTTATCATTTTGGAAGAGCCGGTCTGATAAGTATATTTTTATCCCCATTTGTAAGATGAGTATTGAGGGAGATTACCATAGGGGGCAAACTAGTTTGTGCATTCTGGAATCTTTTATGTATTCCGTGGTATTTTAATTCAAAGACATTGTTGTCATCTCTTTTACAGAACAACATTAAGATTTCTCAAATCATTTCTTGCATTTTAACAAGTTAGAATTGAAACTTCGCTTTATTTTTTATTTCAGGGACAGGTAATTTCATGATGAAAATTGTTAGCCATGAGAAGTTTGAAGATATTTTGTAATTTTCTTTCTCATATGTATATCACATTTATTTGTTTCCCATTAAAAACTATATAATTCTCTTCTGGAGAAATATATTTTAATATCGTCTTTGTACCTTTAAGTACTGTAGTTGTATTATTGGCAACGAAGTAGGAAATATACAATTTATATTTTTTGGGGGGAAAAAGTAAGTATTAGTGGCGATCCATAGTTGCCATTAAAAAATGAGTATTAGTGGCGACCCATAGTTGCCACAAAAAAGTGAGTATTAGTGGCGACCCATAGTGGCCACAAACAGGGGGTATTAGTGGCGACCCGTAGTCGCTGCAAAAAGTCATTTTTAAAAAAAAATCAACATTTTGTGGTGACAAAAGATCGCCACTAAATCATTGTTTGGTGGCGTATTTGCTTGCTTTTTTTGTGGAAACTTTTGTCGCCACAGAATATATATTTTGTGGAGACTTACATATGTCGTCACAAAATACTTTTAGTTACGGAAGTAATTGCTACGACCCTAATGTCGCTGCTAAATATATTTAGTGGCGACTTTGGTTCTTTTGCGGTGACTTTTGTCGCCACTAAAAACCAGATTTTTGTAGTGATGAGCAGGAACTTCTCTCGGTTGTGTATGCTTTTGAGAAGTTAAGGGCTTACTTTCTAGGAACCAAGGTGGTGGTTCACACAAATCACGCCGCCTTGAGATATTTGATGGAAAAGAAGGATACTAAGTCGAAGTTAATTAGATGGGTACTACTTCTACAAGAATTTGACTGTAAAGTCAAAGATCAAAAAGGATGTGAAAATCGAGTTGTAGATCACCTGTCCAGATTTAAGGGAGGTCAAGCAATCAAGGATGAGTTTGAAATTGATGATACATTGCCGGATGAGAAAATCCCGGTTGTTGTGCTTAAAAGAGTACCTTGGTATGCAGACTTTGCAAGTTATATGGTAAGTGAGATTATCCCAGAGAACCTTTCTTTTCACCAAAGAAAGAAGTTTCTCTATAGTGTTACACACTACTTCTGGGATGATCCGTATTTATTTTGGCATTGTGTGGACAACATTATAAGGAGGTGTATTCTAGAAGTGGACATGCTGAGTATCCTGGAAGCTTGTTATTATTCCCCAATCGGGGGTCACCATGCAGGTGACCGTACTGGGAGAAAAATGATGCAGAGTGGCTATTATTGACCGACCTTATTCAAAATTGCATATGAGTTTTTGGGGAGATGTGACCAATGCAAGAGACAAGGGTCAATCTCAAAGCACCATGATATTCCCATGACAAAAATGATAAAAGTGAAGTTGTTTGGCGTCTGGGGCATTGACTTCAAGTGGCCTTTTGTAAGCTCTTATGGGTTAAAATACATCTTGGTTGCCGTCAATTATATATCTAAATGGGTTGAGGTTGTTTCCTTGGCCAATAATGGAGGAAAGAGAGTTGTTTCATTTCCTAAAAAGAACATCTTCTCTCGCTTTAGGGTACCACATACCATCATAAGCGACGGTAGATCACATTTTTGCAACCGAGTGTTTCGGGCTGCCTTGGCAACTTATGGTGTTAAGCAACACAAGGTGGCAAATCCATATCACCCACAGACTAGTGGGCAATTGGATATTTTAAATCAGGAAATAAAAACAATTCTTACCAAAATAGTTAATCCAAGTAAACAAGATTGGTCTAGGAAGATGGATGATGCCTTGTGGGCATACAAAGCATCTTTTAAGACACCCATTGGCATGTCATCGTACCAATTGGTATATGGAAAATCATGTCACTTGCCGATTGAATTGGATCACAAGGCGTTGTGGGAACTCAAAAGGCTAAATTTGAATTAGAATGAGATAGCAGAATTACGACTGAGGCAGCTGAATGAGATGGACGAGTTCTGTCTCGGGGTTTATGAAAGAGCAAACCTATACAAATAGAAGATGAAGAAGTACCATGATTGAAGGATTGAAAAATGAGACTTTCAGAAAGGCAATTGGGTACTCCTATTCAACTCTAGACTAAAGCTCCTTCCAGTTAAACTTAAGTCATAATGGTTGGCCCATTCAAAGTTAAAGAAGTCTACTTAGATGGAGTAGTTGAACTTAAAAATGAGGAAGAAAGTGTCTTTAAGGTTAACGGGAAATAAGTAAAGTTGTATATCGGTCCAATGGACTTAGTAAAATGCTTAACTACCATCTATCTCAATGAAGTTTGAGTAATCGAGATAACTGCGTCATGCCGCGATAATAAATTAGGCGCTAGTAGGAGGTAACCCACAAAGTATTGTTTTTATGCAATTTTATGTGTTGTGTAAGTATGTAGGAAGAGAAATACTGGAAAATAGAAGCTGAACAAGCTGGGAGATGTCTAACGGACAGCTTAGCAAATCGTCAGACCGCTGACAGACTATTGCTGGAATCGTCGAAAGGAAACCAGAAACCTAAGTTATTGGAATAAGACCGACGGGCAACCAGGCAAACTGTCGCACACTTGGCGGATCATCAAGTCGATCGTCGCACCAGAGTAGATAGAGCATGGATCTGGTAAGCCGCGTCGGACAACCCAACGAACCATCGAGTTGACCATCAACTTAACCCTAATTCTGATGGGTCAGGTCGGTTAAATTCAATGCTAAATAAGTTGTCCTTATCCGACCCAAATGGTTTTAAATTGATATAGAGAAATAGTTGAGTATGTTACCAACTTTTCAAATGCTAAGCCTATTTAAATTCCCCTACATTCAAAGTACCTAAAGGCATTTATATCCCTTTAGGACTTTCTCTCTTCCCTTTCTCTCCTATTTAAACAATTTCATCCTTTTCTTCCTCACATTAGAAATTAAGTTAGGAATCACTATAAAAGCTTTTAAGTTTTCTTTTATTCTGAGTTTGCAAGTCAGAGTAGGGAAGTTACTGCAGAATCAAGGTACGATTACAACCTTTCTCTTCTTCTTTTTTAATTGATAAACATGGTCATTAAAGTTGTTAATGGTTAAAAAGAGTTTCATCTTGTTTCTTTTTTGTTTTATTGTGACTTTGATTCTAAGTCAAACCCTGGTGTACACTATTCTGGGTGAAGTCTGAGTAACACATGGATTAAAATTTGCAAAATTATGCATAAATGCTAAAGCAATGCCATAATCACGCTCATAATAACTTTCAGTACAGCAGGTGTTCGACGAAATGTTAAAGTGAAATTTATGGCTGAAAAGTGAGGCGGAAGGTCAACTTGATAGACCTTCAGACTCCAGACGGATCGTCGGGTCGACTGTCGCAATATTATTAAGTCAGAGGCTCACTAATTCAACCGTGATGGTTAACTTGATGGACCGTCGGACACCTGAAGGACAACCAAGTCGATCGTCATCATAAGGATGATTGATAAATGACTCACTGGTTGAGACTTGATGGTGAGGGTGATGGACCGTCGCAGCCTCGACGGACCATTAGATCTTTCGTCAAGTCAAGTTTTACTATTTTTGTCTGGTTCTAAATTGCAAACTAATTATTTGTTCCTTTTTCAAGTGATATGGCATGAAAACTTCCCCTAACCAGAGGCAGTGGTAGAACTCAACAGGGCAGAGGCGAGCTAGTAAGGAGTGAGAAGGCACCTTCCTTCAACACTCGATAATGAAATAAGGTACTCTCAATACTTTCCCAGACTGAGAAGGAGAGTGAAAGCAGTAGCAGCAGTACAAGTTCCAGTCCCAGTGAGGAAAGGGTCGAAACTACTAACCCTGACCAAGTTGAGACATCAGAAAAGGAGGATCCAAATATCATAAGGTTCAAGGACCCACAAGTACGGGAAGCAATTAGATGGCAAATAGAAGGAGTACATAAGCATTTCCTGGACAAGTTGGAACCAACAGCAAACAGATCAATAAGGAAACATATCCACGAAGAGTATCAGATTGTCACCACCGAATTGCATGAGTACCCAGAGTTGGAGCATAGGTTCAACGAACATCATTTATCTTGGATGATCACCCCACTAGGGACATACTAACCAAATCTTGTTCATGAATTCTTTGCCAACTATTTGGCATTGTTGGAGAAGGATTGCCTTAAGGGTGCGACGATTACTGACATGGGAAATTGGGATGTGGTTCTGGTGCATGGAGTTAACATAAATATTTCAAAGCGCACATTGAACAGATTCCTATTTGGTTCTGAGTATGAGATACCTGGCGCGATCCCAAATCTGGAGCACCGAATATTCACTGCAAGTCAGCAAAGACCCTGGCTGGCCCGAGTATTGAAAGATGATGGAAATCTAGCATGGATTCATTACCCTCGTGAGTGGATATCAAAGTTGTCCCTAAGCCTTAGGACAAAATTCTAGTGGGCTATTGTAAGGTTGAGGTTGATGCCAATAGGCGGTGATGCTAACTTGGAGATTCAGAGAGTGGTGATGGTTACTGCCTTGATTGAGGGGCTAAAAATAAACTTTGGCCACACTATCGCTGATGAGTTGTTTGCCCGCGAGTATAAGATGTCTAGTGCTCTAACATTCCCATGCCTTATCACGGAGTTATACAAATGGGAAAATGTACCCTTGATCGGTGGGGTTAATAATGAAGTTTATGCGAGTCATAGATAGGATATAGAGAAAATAAAAGATGAATCAAAGTATCAAATGTGAGTCAAAAAGCTTCCCTCTCATCAGACTCAGTCTACTCAGCTCCCGGGACTTTGGATATTCCTTCAAGTATGTCGTTGCCTATCACTACTTATGTGCCGCCTCATTATGTGTCGCCTAGTACTTCTACAGGATCAGCATCCATGCCACCAATGGGTAGAACCTCAGACACTGCATATGTCCCACCCCAATATTCTAAGTACAAGCTTACACAGGAAATTTTGCTAAGTCGGTTAAGCAGGAGAAAAATTTTGTGAAGCAGATAGACATATGGGCTACGCAATTCAAGCCTTTGTTGATTGTATTATAGCTGAGGTGATCTATCCTTTTAAGAATATTAAGATTGGGATGGACCATATGGAGGAGCGTGTTTAAAAAAGGCTGGATGCGATGTCCATTCCAGATCTTGCTAAGTTCATGGAAGAATTCAAACAAGCACAGGCGGACATAGCAGAGCAGAAAAGACAACAACCACAGCAACCCATTTTTTACCCTGCTCTGATTATCAGTGATGAGGATAATGGCATTGTAGACTTGATGGGTATGTCACTCAAGGACAAAGAGAAGCAGGTGGATGAAAGGGCTGATAGGAAAGCCACCAAAAAAGGCGAGAAGCAATGACACCAGAAAAAAGAGAAGCCAGGGATTTGAGGAAGACTGCAAAGAGGTCAAAGAGAGATGAAAAGAAGAGATAGAAAAAGGTTACAGATAAATCTGTAGGAGTTTCCACTAGTTCTTCCCCACCAAGGAGGTAAATTCTAGACCCGGTTCCTATTGATATACCTCTGATCTAGGAGAACGCTGATTTGAGCACCCCTACCACCATAGGGATCAATGTTGTTGTAGGTGAGGCCAAAGAATCCTCACTATATTTCACTAATGCCTCATCAAACTGAGAGGCTTTACAAGTATTCCCCTCCTTTGTACTTTATTTTAATGCATTAAGGACAAAACATTCATTTTTATTGGGAGTGGGTATACTTGTACTACAGGGGCTTTTGTTGCCTGTATTCTTTTCTCCCGTGTGCTATCTAATCGAACCGGTATATCTAGGTTGCATATTTACTTTTCTTGTGATGTACATATAGTGTCATGATTATGAATATGTTATTTATGTTATTTTTCTCTCTTTATCACCATTTTGTATATATGAATGAAAAATGATTGTGGCGTAGTACCTTGAACATGATTATATGACTATTCTTTCTTGTTACTTGGTAAAAATGTTAAATAACCATTTTTGATTCTGTAATTGTCATTAGGATGTAAAGTATTCATGACCATGTGATGTAAACCCCAAGAGTTGGTAGAATAATTGTTAACTCATTGCCTGTGTGTGCGAGTATTTGTTATAGTTCTTGCATAGTGATACACCTAGAACTTGCCCGGTTTATTGATGTCATTTTGTGGTTGATTAAATAAGATAGGATAGCAGGCCTCGTTGTAATTTTTAGTCCACCTAGCAAAAAAGAATGACCCACCAAAAAAATTCCATTTTTGAACCTCTTTTGAGCTTATGTTAATTTTTATTCATTCCTAATAATCTGATTAACTCTCTTTAGGTTGTTAGCACCTAACTTTGGCCCTAGTCTAATATTGGACATTATGTACCTTAACTTAGGCAAAACACCTAAGTTGAGGGTGTCTACTATCAGGAAGTTAGCAGCTTAATTAAAAAGTGGTCTAAAGTTGAAATGAAACATTCGGCCCTAATCTAATTAGCTATTGTACACCTCAACTAACTGCATCAACATAAGTTGAGGGTAGTTATTTCTTAAAAAATAAAATAAAATAAAAAATAAAAAATAATATGAGTTTATGGCATAAGTGGGGATGGATAATAGAGTTCGTAAGTGAACTAGAAATGAACTAGTCTTAGAGTAGAAATCAAGGGCAAAGAGAGTGAAGTCTTAATCTTAAGTCACTTTTTCAAAAAGTTGTCCTCACCTAGCCCTGGAACCTCATTACAAGCCTTACAAAGACCTACTTGATCTTTGTGAATCAACCATACAGAAGCATTAGATGATAAGGGCAAGCCTATGGGCATGTATACTATGTTTACAACTTCATTTATGAGAGTGAGAGTCTTAGTTTTGTCCACAAGTTAAATGATTAGAGTGTGGTGGACTTCTTTGACTGTGAGGGCAATTTGAGTTATATGGTTGTACATGTGCTGAACTATAAATAATGTCAAGTATAGATCCTGGTATGTTGAGACCACATGAGTTAGATGACAGCTGAATAGTTGTAAAGAGTCTAGTTCAATGGTTAAATGCTCATCATTGTGTTGTTCAGGCATGTGATTTGGTGTTAAGTTGCATAAGGATAAGCAATTGTCTTAAGTTGAGGGTGTTGATGTTACAAATTTTGACGAAATATTTTATATCTTTTACAAGGGATAATTGTGTATTTTAAAGAAATAATTATTGTATTTGATACTGGATTTTAGTGTTTTTAGGTCAGGGACTTAGTTGGAGAAATAACTTAGAGAAGCAAGTGGAAAAGAGCTCTAAAGGCCAAACTGACGGACCGCCAACCATATGACAGACCGTCAGGATGTTCATCAGGGGTAGACAGAATGAATCAACCTAGGTGATGAAGCGACGGTCCAGGTGACGGACCACCAAGCCTGCGACGAACCGTCAACCTGGCCTTCGGGAGTAAAGCAAAGGGTAGCATCATTGGAAGCCCTACGACGGATCTAGTGATGGACCGCCAGCTCAGCGGTGGGTCGTTAACCTAGCCGTAAGAGCTGTAACAGAATACCACATCATTGAAGGTGTTGTGATGAACCTATCGACGGACTGTCGGGGACTTAACGGTCCATCAGCTCATCCATCAACCATGAGGCGGCAATATGAGTTTTGAATTTTGAAATCCCAGCCCATGGAATCATATAAATACCCAGTTTAGGTTTTATTTAGGTATCTTTTATGATATTTCCATCTAGAAAGCTGATTGTAATGGATTATTCTTTGGAATTCAAGCTACAATTGTGTATCTAGCTATTTTATTCATATTTTCACTAAGATTCAAGAACAATTATTGTAACTTTTGTAAGTAATTCTCTAAATTTACTTATGAAGAACACAATGACTTCTTCTCTTGAGATGTGTGGCTAAGCTCCCATAACTAGGGTTATGGGAGCCTTGATGTGAATAGCTGATTGGGGTTGTGAAAACACTTAAGTTTCAAACTTATTAAGATTATATAAACCCTTATTAATATTAACGACCTTTTTTGGTTGCAAACATGAAGGGTGAGCCCAAGAACATCATTTGTTTGAGTAGAAAAGTGCAAGTTAGGAAACGAAGAGGTTTACATGGAATCCAAGGGCTTTAACCTTTGGATTATGGGTTGATACCTTAACGGGGTCAACCCACATGAGAGACTAATTGAATAAATTAATGCATTCTTTAAGTTTGAAAGAATTGAAGGATAAACTATCCATTTAGGTTGAGAGACAAATGGGTAAACTTTAGAATTCAATAACTCTTACAATTGAAGTTATAAATTGGAAATTGAAAATAATTCACAACCCCAGCTACTTGAACATCTCGGTGAGCATAACTCTAGTTTGTCTACTCTCATTGAATTATCACTTGCAATAAAACTCACTAGCTGCAACACTATTTGTTGTAAACATTTGAACACAATTACTTAATTTTACAAACTCCTTTAATCTGTTACCTTCGATCAATAGTCAGTTAACAACCATAACACTTAGTTTGCACAGTATTCCCTGTGGGATTCTACCCCAACCTTATTGGGTTCTATATTTGAAATCAACCGCTTACACTTTCTAACGAGAGTTGTAATTGGGGCATATCAAACACCAGGAAGGTCATCAGGAAAGATCTTAGGAAACTCATTCACCACTGTGATAGAATGCATAAATGGACCATCCGAGCTAGAATTTTTAACCCGGATTAGATAATAGAGACACCCCTTGGAGATTAATCTCGATCCATAAGATAAGATATGAACTTCCCCTTAGGAGCTAGGGAACCACTCTCCCACTCAATAACTGGCTCATTAGGAAAATGAAAGACAACCTTACAGGTCCGATAGTCTAGAGATGCATAGCACGAGTGCGACCAATCCATACCTAATATAACATCAAAAGCCACCATATCTAATTCAAAAAAATCCACCAAAGTCTCTATACTACCAATAGATACCACATATACCCTATAGACTCTTCTAGCAATTACGAAGTCACCCACTATAGTAGAGACAAAAAAAAAGGGTCCAAAATAACCTCAGAGGACCAAAACCAAAATGTACAACCACAAATGAGGTCACATAAAAGAGAGAGGACCTCAGATCAAGTAAACAGTACACATCTCAAGAAAAGAGTTTCAATATACCAATCTCGACATCAGAAAATACTTCAGACTCCTGTCGAGTAATGAGAGCATAAAGATGGTTCTGACCAGTACCAGAACTATATAGAGAACCCTTTGGTGTCAGAGCTAATGATGAAGTAACTGGAACCCTTTTCACCACCAAAGCACCCTTACCAAATGGATAATTTCTAAGAATATACCCTAGTTAACAACAGTTGAAGCATCTGTCCATTCCCTAATTACAAAAAAACTGATGTAATCTACCATAAAACCTACAGGAGAGATATGATAAAGCTGATTGGGCCCTACTAGCCTGAGATTTGGCACCCTGTTCCCAGAAATTGTCGCCATCATAGAAATGCCTATAACCTGATGGCTTTGGGTAGGGAGCACTAGCCGTTGGGTAAGACCAAGAATTCCCCCACTTCTTCTTAGGCCATTTACTACCATCTCTCCACTATACTGCTGGGCACCACTCTACTCAGAAAATCTAAACTTTCTTCCCTGCTTCTCCTCTAATTTAGTCTTCTTCTTTTTTCGCTTCTTCTACCTGTTGCTTGTACACAACCAACCTGGAGATATTTATGTCCTTGATTACCAAGGCAGTCTTAATTTTAAATATCAGCTCATGAGATAATCCCAAAGTAAACTTTCTCATCTGGACCATCATATAAACCAACTCCAGAGTATACCGCGACAACTGGTGAAAATTCAAGGCATACTCCTTGAATGACATCTTACCCTGCTTCAGATTAACAAACTCTTCCACTTTCACTTCCATTAACTCCTGAGGAAACAAAAGGTCTAAGAAAGTATTAGAAAATCCTCCCACAGAGATGATGCAGCACCATCACCCCTTGACTATTTCTATTCCTCGTGCCATTGATATGCCATATCTTTCAGCTGGTAGGCAGCAAACTCCACATCCTCCATATTCGTGGCATGAATAACATAAAAGATCTTTTCTATCTCAGCCAAAAAACTTTGAGGATCCTCTTCAACCTCTACACCCATAAAGTTTAGAGGATTCAACCTCATGAATTGGATAACCCTTGTGGACTCAGAAGATAGAGTAACAGGAACACCTTACTCAGACTGAGTAGCTACCAACTTCTCAAATATATAAATTGATTAACAAAACTTAGCATTCATTACTTCAGCCTGGGGAGTATGATATAGACTAGAGGGAACTACTGGAACTCCAGAATAATCCAAAACTAGACCCCTAGACCGGATATGAATCCTATGAGTAGAGCGGGTCTCATCAATATTGTCCTCAGTTGGGATAGAGGAGTTTTCATGAGCTTCAGATTGTTGAGGCATGATCTAAAAAGCGAACAAACAGGAATTAGAGAATTCAGGACCTTAGACTCTACATCTCGAAAATAGAACACAAGAAAGAGATACATTACTAGATGTTTTGTATCCTCTCCCTTATGAGTGTGGCGTGCTACACATACTTAAAAGAGACTCTACTCTACACGGCTTTGTGGACTCCTAATTTACCATAAACCTTGGGCTCTGTTACCAATCTAACATGACCTGAGCAAGGGCCTAGTCTTGTCCGGTGCCTCAAGCCCAATCGTGATCGGAGACCACCCCCATTGCCTAACTATAACTGCCCTACACCATATGTCGAATAAATTTTGAATACATAACAAGATGGAACAATCATAAATCAAATATATTCAAATGGTGTTAGCCTCAATACCAATTCCAAAGTTGACACCAATACCGACACCATCTATGCTAACCCAAAGTAGTCTCACAAAGCCTCTATCCAAAATCAAAACATCTGGCCCAAAGTCTAAGAAAGAACAAAAGTATGTAGAGAATTCCATAACACTAAATAGAGCATTCTAGAGTATGGAAGCTCACCATTTCAATCCAATATAAAAATATTCCCGAATCCAAGTCACTGAGCAGAAGGAGTAGTATGGTCGGTTCCTACATCACGTGGGGATACAATGCCCGAAGAAGGGTTAGCAGGTGAATGTTAGCATGTACTCATGAGTAAGGATAACATAATGTCAACACTTAAAACCAAGTAACTAACCATATGAAACCACATACATATATACATATATACCATGCCGAGAAAGGGAACCGGGCTTAGCATGCATTTAAATCTTAAACCTGGGTTGTGTATCTCAACCGTTCTAAAACCACCAACAGACTATATGGGTCTAGTGTTACCCCTGAATTGCCCCCAGTGCATGTATCCGCACGAATCGGAGATATCATAGGGATAGGGGATTCTCGTGTACCCTTCATACTCCATGATACATAGATACGATTATAAACTTAGGGGATTCCCATATACCCCACAAGTATATGCTCACCATGACCAACCCTCATGTCGGCAAACATGAGTTTTCAGGTTTCGTCCATTAGACTCACACCTTCATGATTAGCTATCATAACCCGCCATTATTACCCAATTAAAACCTTTAGCATATAACCAAACCACCAATTCCAAAGTAAATTAACAAGGTCTTATGAAGTGTTATTGTCATACCGACTATAGCTTGTAAGCAATGTCATTAGCCAATACTTTAGGGGATTCCCATGTACCCCCGTAGGATTCCCAATCTATCAAAACCATGGCCACCAAGGCCTTTCCAAATCATTTAATTTCATTTAAACTAATTTAGGTTCCATAACTAGATTATACATTGCAAGGTTTTCAATAAAATCAATCTATGTGACAAAAGCATTCTAATAGGCATTTTAACAAACATGTTGAGGGCATATAGTTTCTAAAACCAAAACTAAGAACCAATTAACCACTCTCATGCAACCACAAATTCAAACCAATATTATAACATGAAAAAACATAAATAGAAAAAATAGCATCCAACCATTAGTAACTAAAACCCCCCAACATATACTACAAAACTAACACAAACCCATAATAATTCCATAAAAATCATTAAGTAAAATATATTTTTAATTTGAACTAATAATGAGGGAGGAGTAACATGTTTTAGAAACTAAGGAAGACGGACAGAAACCACCCTTAAGAGCCTTAATTGACCATCTTAAAAGAAACCCTAGCCTTTTCTTAACCCAAGAGCTTGAGAAAGATTTGAGAGTGTTTTGAGTGTTTTTAATTGAGAATAATAGGGTAAATGATGTTCCAAAAGTGTTTTGAGTCGTGTGGTCAAAAGGGGTTAAGAGGATAAACGTCTAGAGTATCCCAACTTAAATTGTAAAAATCCTGCATGTGCGTATGATTGGACCTCTCCACTTGTTCCCACGTCATACAAGTGGTACCATCCAGTCATACCCAGAATAAAAAGTTGGACATCCACACACTGTCCACCATGGGACTCCCCTTTCCCCACTCATACCCATAAATATGAGTAGTACCCATAAGTCGTATCTAAGACAGAATCAAAGGGGTTGGACATTGGATAACGTATGATTACACCTTAACACTTGTACCCTATCCTCGTGCATCCTAGTAAGACACTCATACTTAGAGCCAAGTCTAGTTACCAAGTTTCAAATTAAGTGAAGGATCAACCTAATGACCCATCACCAACCATACGACCCATATCCTTAAATTGTAACCGCAATAGAAACTCAACCACCACACACTGGACAACTAATAAGTTGGGTCACCTGATCCGTACCTATACCATATGATACGTATGGTCAGTCGTATGATCAATAGAAGGCTCAAACTCAGGAAATTTTTCAAGGACCAGAACTTAGGGTGTTTTATAAGCAATACATAAAAATAAAAGCATACAACACATAAACACCTTGAAAAAAAATCAAGGTATACCTCAACTTGCCTTTAAAGAAGATCTGCAATCAAAAACATACTTTAAAGCATCAATTAAATGATCTACTCACTCTAATCATCTCCAAACATGGCCAATTTAATCAAGACTGGCATTAATAAGTCAAAAGAAGTCCATCAATATCCTTATCGACTATATTTTTTTTGAGTCCAAAAATTATATTGAAAATTATTTGCAAAAATATAAGGATAAAATTAAAATTTTATTTAAAAATCATGTTCCTTATCTCAAAAGGAGTCTAAGTCTGAAAACTCAAATTAAATTGAGTTGAAATCAAGCTTGAAATCAAAGAAAAATTAATTTTATACATTATCAAATAAAAAAATCAAAATTAAATTTAAAATTAAATATTTGAAGATGAAAACATGAATTAATCAATGAAAAATTATGAAATAATAGTTTACAAGCTCACCTAAAGTTTCAATCTTGAAAATCCACTTTAAAACTTTCAAAAACGAGCTTGGATGCTTTGAAAATGGTGGAATAGGATTTTTGAATGTCAACCTTGGATAGAAATCATGAAAAACAAAATGGATACTCTTGAATAATAAGTTATATGAAGATAAAATCACATCAGTGATAATACAAGAAAGACACAACGATAATCGACTAAACTAGAGTTTTCGAGCTTCTAAAGTGGTGAAATAAGTTTTTGGACTGAAATGGGACATATTTATTGGTCAGGTAAAAATTTGTCCATGTTATCAGTGACCAAGGTATCGCTATAGTGATAAAGTAAATCAAAATTTTATTATCACTATCAGCAACCTTAATAGTGATGAAGGAATCATATTTTGTTCATCGTTATTAGCAACCAAGTATCGCGATAATGATGAAGGAAATTAGAATTTGTTAATCGCTAACAGCAACCTTGATAGCGATGAAGGAATTAAAATTTGTTCATCATTATCAGCGATCAAGTTACCGCAATAGCGATGAAGAAAGAAGCAACTAAGTTATCGCAATAGCGATGAAGAAAATCATAATTTATTCATCGCTACCAGCAACCAAGGCGTTGTAATAGCGATAAGAAATATTTGCATCAACAAAACAATTGAAATTCTTTAATTTTTAAACTGTTCGACGAATCCTCAGAATGCATTTGAAACCCCGTAAACACAATTCAATTATGCTATTATGCTAAATTTGATATTTCAAACTTAATGGTACAGTTAGAATTTTCAACAAAGGTCACTATCAACAAGTGGAGACCAAAACCAACTTTAGGCAAATAAAACTAGTATTTCAACTAAATACTCAAAATCATAAATGGGCCTTGGGACTTGAATCAACTATGGTACAAACCCAAATGAATTTAATGGATCTGATGGAGCTGACAAAATTACTATTCAAAGCTCGGATCACAAAATATTGATCGAAGTCAAACTAATTCTTTTAAAGTATTTTCAAAACCATAAATGCATATAAAACTCTCTTAAATGCAAAAGGGACAAGTACAAATCATTTTTGTAACTCATAAATGATATAAATCAATAATAGAAAAGGATAAAATGGCCAAAATATAGTAAATTCTAGAAATTACTATGAGGGTTGTAACAGTGCAAGCGCTATCCTCACATATTTGTCGAGTCGGGTAAATTCTTGCTTATTTATTCATTTTTTGTACTAGTTGCCATTCGAAAATGAAGGAGTGGTAAATTAGTATCCAATGTAATGATCCAAAATATTGTTACACTAAATAAAGAGTAAATCCTTGGCTTAGTCTTTCCTTAAGACAATTTTGTGAAATTCAAGGCTAGTTTAATTTTAGGTATTTTTTAATAAGGATTGGTATAGGAAAATTTGGTTGTTATTAGTGTAGTGATTGGTAGTTCTGAGTTGATAATTTGTTAGGTTATAGGTTTAAAAAGTCGTTGAAACTTTTGGTGCATAAAAAAAGTTAGTAGAACTCTATTTATAGCAATCACCGTGAAAGGGCCAGCTCGAGATATTGAAATTTGAGAATTGTATTGTAAAATAGGTAAACCTGGGAATGTACCCTAAGATACTATTTTGAAATCCATACAGCGATAGATTCATCATTGCAGCAATGTCGCTGCACGACAGAAGTGTCACTATGGTTGACGAATACCTTTTGTCTGAGTGTCACTGCAATAGCAGATCAGTCATTGCAGTAATGAATCCATTGTTGCATCGATGAAAATGTAGTTTTCTTAATTAAAATTAAAAATTGTGTTTTTTATTTTCATTATTTCAGTTTTCATTAAAGGGTTGAGAAGGTAATTTTCACCATACTTTGGAGTTTTCTATCTTTGAGGTAGGAATTCCTTATTATTCAAACTTATAACTACTCCCCTTGGTTCTTAGAATTGTAAGAATCATAGCCGTGGTTGAAAATTAAAATTGAGCCCTAGTTCAAAAATTGGTGGAGAATGACTTCATTTCAGTTGTGGGGAATATTGTATTCACTTGTGTTTATTTGTTGTTTATAAACCAAGAACAAACAGAGATTGAAAGAAAATGCAAGGTTTTGGAGAAGTATTGCTTTCGAACCTCGAACAAGGTAGGCCATAATTTAAATATAGTTACAAACTTGATTTGACTCTTTTCTTATACATAAGTTAAATGTTTGTGACTAAACTTCGGACATTACTTGTGACTGTTGATTGTTATTTTGCACTGAACATTGTTTGAGGTCATTTAGTGAAATAATATTATTGAATCTGGTGTCATGCTGACACTGTTATTAAATCGAGTGTCACGCTACACTGTTATTAGATTAAGTATCACACTGACACTGGTACATAGACTAAGCTCATTCTCCATAGGTCGTAGTTAAAGGTCCCTGCTGACCCTAGTATGTGTGTACACTTTGCATGTATTCAATCATTATTATATTTGTGACAAAAGTTTGTCTTGATCATTATTGATTGATTTGTCTAAACGTTAATAATGTACTTGTATGACCTGAACACAGATTGATATGAAGAGTATTCTTGTTAGTTTTGGAACTAAATTATTTATGAATGTGCATTTAATTATCAACTAATTATGAATTATATTTTGATTGCTTCTTACTTGCATTTAACTTGTCTATGTGTATGGTGTTGGTTTAAGTCAGTTGATATTGTTTATTAGTATGTAGTTATTGTACTGATACTACATGTACTCTTCTTTTTATCTAGTGCAAAATGTGTTCTAGTAGTTGGGACGAGATCTTGATTCTAGTTTATGATTTCAGCTTTGATTCAAGAGTAAGTACCATGTTCAGGTAACCTTTGGGTTATCTTCTAGTTCAAGTCCTTTGTTTCTGGATAATGGTGTTTCCAATAGTTTAGTGTTTTGAAATATTTTTTAGATCTTGTTTTGGATAGAATTCTTGGACAATGAATTTCAGGTCTCGAAGGATGTAATAAATAGAGATATTTCTACACTTTTAATTTATTTGGTATGAATGGATTATAAGATAATTGGCTTTGTTTAAAATATTGTTAAGTCTAACGAATGGTGATTAAGTTAGAAATAGGATAAATGTGAGTTTTATAGTAATTGACAAAGAGTTGGGTTAAATAGTTCTCCTACTGTAAAGCTGGAGTAAGTGCCACTCATGACCATTTGGATCAAGATAAATGTAGCCTTTCTATGCAAACAAAGATTTTAATAATATTGTATGAAAATAATGTTCTTTGCATGGCTCAATCGGAGGGAGAATACATCAAAAGAGACAGAACAAAATATATTTCACTGAAAGTCTTCTTCAAACATGATCTTCAATCAAATAGTGAGATAAATGTTCAAAAGATCAGTTCGAGTGATAACTTGCAAATTTATTCACCAAGGAATTTCTAATATGAATATTTAAGAAGTTGGGATATGAGATTGAAAGGCATCGTCTCCAAGATATCAAGTAAAGTTTTCATTATGGGGAGTTAAATATGTGGTGTACTCTTTTTTCCTTAACCAATTAATTTTCCTAGTAAGGTTTTCAATGAGCAGTAGTCAAAGCGTATTACATGATGTGTGTACTATTTTTTTCTTCACTAGAGTTTTTCTCCACAAGATTTTTCTAGTATGACTTTAACGAGGCACATTATTTATGGACATTCAAGGAAAAGTGTTATAAATGAATTGAATGTGGGTGTCTCTTCTGCAATTCTCTTTGATATATTCATGTATTGAATGAATGAATATTATTTTAATTTGTAACTTCAGAAGTCATTTACTATAAATAGGTGATCATTATTCAATGAAAAACATAATCAAAAGATATAGAGGAAAGAAGAATGACATTCTCTCTCATATGTCTTGTATCTAGTTCTTACTTATAGCATTCTATATATTACTGATATTTTACAATAGTAGGATAATATTAAACCTTTTTTCAATAGTGGAATATAAGTATAACCTTTTTCCTACCAAAAAAGACCATCTTTAAAAGAAAATTTCATAAAAATTAATTTTTGTTCTAAAACTTGTTCTAGTTATTTTACCGATAAGTTCTAGTCCCCACTAAGACAAAGTATCAGGAAAAGAAAAAAATAGAATATAAAATAGCACAATAAGGAGATTTACAAATGCAAAGAATTTAAAATAACATACCATCCAACGAGACATTTTCTTTACACATAAGCTAATTCGAGAAAAAGTATGCATCTTGTGCTCGACATAGAGAAGAGTAACAATGCACTTCTCTAGTCTCCTTGCAACTTAATACATAATTTCTAATCCTAAGTTGTCATTATTTTACATTAAATAATTAAAACGTAACATAAAATCTTTCTTCTTAATGTTGAGTCTACACTCGCAAATCACCATGCTTCTCTCCATATTGCTTTTCAATGTTTCTTTCTTCAAACTTAATATACTTATACCACTTTGCACAAATGAGATATACTAAAAAATCAGCTGATGTCAAAGCTGCTAACAGGAAATAGAATCTGTCTAAATGACCCTTGTTGAGATTTCCAGGTATCCATCCAGGCATCTTATCAGTAGTTGAAATTTTCATAACAACAGAAACGAGCAAGCTGCTCACATAGTTTCCTAGTGAAATTGAAGTCATGCATAGGGCACTTCCAAAGCTTTTCAATCCATCAGGTGCTTGTCCATTAAAGAACTCCAATTGTCCAACATACATAAACACCTCTGATGCTCCGATTAACACATATTGAGGAACTTGCCAGAAAATGCTTAAAGAACTTGAATTCGAGCAGTGTGAACATTTTTTATCTGCCGATTTTAACCTGAAATTAATAATTTATGTATGAAATTTAGCTCATAAAAATACAACGTTCAAGTTTGGTTAGTACTTAAATGTATTAGCAAATACATATACCTGAAATGTTCAACTATTCCTGCTGCTACCATTGTCATTATAGCAATTATGAGGCCAACTCCCATTCTTTGGAGCTCTGTCAATCCTCTTGGAGAAGACTTTTTTAATCTTGTCACGAGGGGATCAAGCACTCGCCTGTAGATGAAAATGAACGATGCAACACTGAGGATGTCAAAACTAGACATGCTTGCTGGAGGGACATGAAATCTTGAGAGGGTTGTTCTCATTGCAGCCCCTTGCTCCACAAACAAAGAGGCCATTTGAGTAAAGACAACTGAATAAAGTATTGTGCAAAGCCAAATTGGAAGTAGTCTCAATATGCATTTTACTTCTTCAACTTGAGACACAGCACAAAGGTGCCATTGGTTGTTTACCAATACTACTCCTATATCCTTTGATGTGATTATAGCTGCTTTGTCCAAAAATCTGGGAAAAAAATATATGAAAGTGTTGGATGAAGTAATAATTAGTGACTGATGCAAGAACCTAAGAAAGGGGATAAGGTGTTCTATCCTCTATGTTAAGCTAATTTCACGGATGAATCATTCAAATTTCAATTTGTATTTACATATGATGAATTATGATTATTGTTTTTGGTTTAATAAATTAAAGATTGGATGACTATCTCATTAAAATTAGTGGTCTAAAGTTGTATTTTACAAGAAGACTTAAATATATACATATACACACAAAAATAATAATAATAATTTAGAGTTGTATTTTTAATTCTTACATATTATTTTTGTAGTTTAGTATTTTAAAAGACGTTAAACATTTAATTTTACATAACAATATTATTTTTTATAAAAGTAAGTATTAAGTATAGCTAAAAGATGTTATCCATTTGCTTAAAATGCATTACCTTGGATATTGTTATAAAATTATTTATTAATATGAAGATTTGAATTGTTTAATTCAAAATTTTAAAATATTTTTGATAAAATATAAAAAATTCTTCTTGCTTTATATTTTATTTAAGTTTTGTATCTTTTAATTTTTATAATATTTGCAATTGTTAAGGGAAGTCAAAACAATAAAATTTACTAATAAAATTTTTTTTGAAACTCAAAATTTGAGGTATAAAACAAATGATTTTACTAACTTTATCCCTGAGTCATCTATCCGTAAACTTAACCTTTCATTTACGACTATTCAATTAAAATATATGTTGAGTATAATAAGATTTAATGTTCATTAAAATAACTTACTTGAATCCTTGTGTGTGGAGAATTCTTCTACTTCCATTATCAGGAAGGTCTTGTCCATCACCTTCATATAGCTCAAGCCCCCTTGAAGGTTGTTCAATTTTCCATTTCCTCGTTGCAGCTACAATCACTTGACAAAATCTTGATAGAGGGTTGCCTGTAGGTTTGAAGTGCCTATACCTAGGTGTTCCAATAAGAAACAAGACTAGTGCCAAAATGGCAGAGCCAGCTGATGCCCAAAAGCCTAATGTCCACATTCCCTTATCTTCAAAATATCCTAAGATCGTATTTGAGAACAAAGATCCAAGATTTAATGCCAGGTAAAAGTAACTAAAAAAAGCCACCTTTGAGTGACTCTCTTGTGGGTGATCTTCATCAAATTGGTCTGCTCCAAATGTTGCAATAGTAGGCTGATACCCTCCATTTCCAAGGGCAATTAAGTAAATAGACACGTAGAAGAGCGCCACACTGATAGTAGAGTGGGACCCACAAGGGGTCTCTTCATCTCCACAGCCATTAGGCTTGACTAAGAAAATGTATGAAGTCAATGAAAGTGAAATCAGTCCCTGTAAAGTTTACAACAATTAACTTCAAATCTTAGTATCAAATAATGTAAGAAAGATTTCAAGATATTTTAATTTCTGGAATGAAAAAATCGAAAATCACTTACAGCCACAAAAATGGCTTGGAAAATAGCACACGTCTTGTATCTTCCCCAGTAGGAATCACTGAGGAAAGCTCCCAAGAGGGAGAAGATATAAACGGTCCCTGTCCACTTGCTCACATTGTTGGCTGCTTCAGCATTGTCTTGCCCCATAACTCTGGTCAGAAATAGTACTAAATTGACTCCAACCCCAAAGAAGGCTAGTGTAGCTAGACCTTGATTCACTGAAATTAAAACTCTTATGAGATCGAAAAACAAAAAAACATACGCTTAATTAATGAACCTAAAGTATCAACAGGAGAAAATACTATCGAATGAGTAGTAAGAAAATAAATTTATAGTAGACTTACCAAGTAAGAGAACACCAGCAAACCACCTTCCGGTTCTTGCCCGCACGGCAGGTTGACCGTGCTTATTTACAGTTCCATCAAGGGTGTATTCGTCTTTTTCATTTTTCATCTTCTTCTCCCTCTGACACTGTAAAAATATATGCCAGAGAACATTTGTTAGTCACTACCCCAATACTCCGCCAGTGTCAATTTATGTAACATGGTTCTAAGTACAAGAGTCAAATTACTGAATTTTTTTTATGTCATTTTGGACATGGATAATTTTTTCAAGTTGTATGAACGTACTAAGATATTTTTTCAAGTTGTATGAACGTACTAAGATATACCTATATGAAAATCACTAGTATTATAAGTTGATAATTCGAAATACTTTTAAGGGTTGCGTGTAATTTTTCCATGAATATTCATGAATGAATGTTCGTATTCTTTTTCCATATATTGTTGTGTTCTATTATGTGAAGTTATCAGATATATCACACATGTTTTTTTTTCTTTTTGGGTAATCAGTTTCTTACTTTTGGTTTCTTAATGTATAGGAAAAAGTAATTCAAACAAGTTATCATTATCGACACGAATAAAAAGTTGCTACACTACTCGCTTTACTTAATTTGAGCGTGTATTATTATTGTATACGTAGCATGCTTTGCAATGGATTTAACAACATCAGAAAACCATAGCTATTAAAAGTAAAACATAGAGGAAAAAAAAAAAGATTGATTTAAGAAGAGGACAATTGGTAATTTATAGTTCTTCTTTTTTTGTTCTTATTACCATTACAACCTTATGCTAAAACGTACGTATTACTTTTGGGGATAGAGAACCAGCTGTTTACATACTTTGATGACGTAGTGTGTGGCCTTTCTACAACGTTTTTTTTTTTTTTTAAACCACTCGATGTTCGATAGCCGTTTTTTAGGAGTCTGACTATATCCAGATTCGCCTCGCGTTGGGCCCCATTTGGGGGGAAGAGCTCTCAACAGAGTGTTTGTCCATACCCATGGTCAAACACCACAATTTCCAACTCTGAAAATTTTTTTTGAAAAAAAGAGAAAAATTTTCATGGCCAAATGGGCCCTAAATACAAAAATTAACCAACAAGTTTATATTTTATAAAGGAACCCCACCATTTATTCGTATGTACATAAAATTTATAATTTACATTATTACTTTTACTAATTTTTAAACTATTTAGATCTCATTCGATCATTACTTTCACCAATATATAGCCCCATTTGATTATGAATATTTAATTTTTTTAAAATATCTTTTCATTTTATTAAAAAATGATGATTTGCCATAAAAATTTCAAATACAGCTCAAAGTTCTATTTGAAAAAGTGAAAACAAGTCTCAACTTGTTTTCACTTTTTTTCTAATTTCAACCTCACCTTTATAGTTATAAAAAGTCTCTCTACAAAAATATGACCAAACACAACTCCGGCGACAACTTCACCTCTAATTCCAAGTTCAAATTTTATTGATTTTCATGGCCAAATGCCTACAAAATTTATTATTACTGCAGATGAACTCCTATTTTATTATTTTTTTATTCACCAAATTTGTCATTTGATCAATAAATGTTCTATTTTCTTAGAATAGTTTTGTGATAGTGTATTATATTTCCCTCAGAGGCGGACCAATGTATAGAGTAGGGGATGCACGTGCACCCGTTAGCCTCGAGAAAAACTCTATATATATAGGTTGTATATCTGTATATATACCAGTGAATTTAACTAAATATATATTGTGCACCCTCAAAGACAATTGATTGTGTTAGTGTAGTGGTTGAACTTGTAGCATAAAATTCCTTTTTGGGTGGAGGACTTGGGTTCGAAACCCACTCATCTAAAATTGTTTTATTGCTCCTTTTTTCAAGTACAATTATTGCCTCTCTCCCCCAAGACAACATTGACACAAACATTATTTATGTATTTTAAATTTTATTCCAAAAATACAAGCTCTCCTCCAATTTCAAAAGGTAAATTCTCCCTATCTTATACTATAAAATGTTTATTTTACTTTTATTTTTTAAGCATTGACTTATTTTTTATTTAAAAATTAGCAATTTAAAGTTTGAAATAGGCTTAAATGCAACGTTTTCTCGTAGCAATCATTTAGCAAACAAATCTCTCAGATTTTCTATTTTTCAAAAACTCTCTATTATTGTTGAATATATAAAAGTGCATCGAATTCAAGTAGGGTGAATAATACTCTTTTGTCATATTAAACTAAATTAATGATATTTAATAATATTAAGTTTTCAAAGAACTATATGTCGAACTTTGACACTATCAATTATTATATTTAAATATAAATGTGCACCCGTCAAACTCAAATCTTGGATTCACCTCTGATTTTCCTATGAACTTTTGCTTATTTGGTAAGACAGTATAAAGAATTATGGCAATTTTAATAATTTTCACAACTTATGATTTTTTTTTATTTATAAAAAAAATACAACTTAAAATTCTAAATTACATGTCCAAATAAAACTTTAACTCATTTTATATCATGATTTCATCTCACATGTTCAAACGGCCCTGAAAAGTCTGAAAAGCAACAAGCAACGGAATGGTGATTATTGTTGGATCTTTTTCCAAGTCCCCTCTATATTTAGTAGTTTGAGTTCTCCTTTATAAGTTTATGTATACGTATAAATTTAAGTAGTCTACATGATATGGTCAGCTTACTAACATATATAGAGTTATTATTGCAGACTTTCGATGAACTGTCATATCTAGTAACTATATATACTTTTAGTAAAATCCTACACGACAAATCAACCATACCAAGACTCCTGTGAGGCCATTCGTACTATTTTAAAGTACTAGATAACTAATACTATACATGAACCGTGTTGTTCTTTTTTATAATGAGAAAGAATTTAGAAATGAAAGAAAACAAACTCATGTACACAATAGTTGGAACAATGGCTGAAGATATAGAAAGCTTGCAATTAATAAATATGAAATAGGAGCTCATGACATGCACCACCCATAAGATATACACTATTATTTAATGCTCGCACAAGTCTCTTTTTTTTTTTTGTTTGATACCTTGGGAATTCATGTACATATGCAGAAAAGATTACGTGACTATCAGAAATGAGAAAACCATAATAAAAGAATAGCGGGACTGTTTTGAAAGAGAAGATGACAAAAAGACAAGCTAAACTTTACAAAGTTATCATTTATTAATTAAACTCTGTACCCAATCAAATGACGACACATAAAATGAAACGGATAAAGTAGTAATTATGGAAATTTAGTGTTTTAATCATCTTATTAGAAGCCATAATATAAAACATGCATGCCAATGATCATTAAAAAACAATATAATAAACATCAAAGATTCAGAAAAGGAATGAAATCAGCCAGCTTAGAAATGGAAAGCAGAGGAAAATGTGCTAACCATTTTGTCAATGTTTAAGCAGGCCATTTGGTTCTTTGTACCAGATAGTTGCACTGAAACTGTTCTGAAAACAATGTGAGAGAAAATTTAAATTCCTCAAAAATGTGAAGTTAAAACGTAGATGGAGAAGAGGAGAAGATATTTTGTTTTTGTTTCTCGGGGGGGAGAAATGTTTGAAGAGGAGAGGGGAAATGGTGAGGTATTTATAGAGAAGAGGAGAGGGGAAATGGTGAGGTATTTATAGAGTTAAGGTATGGTATTTAGACAGCTGATCGCGAAGTTACTTGAGAGAAGATTTTAAGTAAAACAAGTCCATTAGAGAAAAGGACAGAATATGATGACAAAGCAATGTGCTGGAAGCAAAAGTAACTTTTGTAGGCATGAATTGAAGGAGGAAATTAAAGGAAGCGTGATATGGTTGAATACAGAGAAATGATGTCTCACTCACTACATGAAAGAGTTAGAGTTTAAGCTGTCTTTTATTGCGATTATTATAAGCTGTATTGATGCTGACATATTTCAAATTTTGTTTATTTATTTATTTAATAAAAAATGTGGTAACTTTTGCAAGTGTATAAGCAGATAAATTGTACTCCCTCCGTTTAAAAAAAAATAACATACTTTTTTTTATTTTAGTTCATTTAAAAAAGAATGATTTTTTTTTTTTTTGGTAATACTTTAATTTCAATTTTCCACATAATATGTTTAGGGCCACAAGATTAAAGGGTATTTTAGTGTATTTGATACAACTTTAATTTAAGGCCACAAGATTTAAAAATCTTTTTTATTTTTAAATTTTGTGTCAAATCAAAGTAGATCATTCTTTTTTAAACGGAGGGAGTATTTACTTTTTCCATCTTTTCCGACCTTTTTAGTCTTTTGACTTCATTTTATGTTATTCTTTTTAATTTCTTTTAGTTTATAATTAAGAAAAAGACATCGTTTTCACCCCAAACTATACCCGAAAAGTCTAAGCCACACCTAAACAATACTAGTGACATATTACACACCTTAACTATAAAAAAGTGATACTTTTTACACTCTGTCAGGCATTACACCACTTGCATGTGGGGTGGTGTTTGACACGCGCTGCCACGTCAGCGCCACATCAGCATCACATCAGCGCCACGTCAGCATCATCCGAAAAAATAATAAATTTGTTATTTTCATAAATTCTTCTTTTTTCTTTGTTCTTTTAATTTAAATCCTTTTTTTTCTTTCTTTCTTCTTCATAATTTTTTTTTATTTAAATAATTATGTTTTTTTCTTCAATGTCCAAAACCATGGAAGTGCAGGTATTTTTCAATGTTCAAAATCATCTTCTTCAATGTCCAAAACCTCCTTCTTCTTCTTCTTCTTTTTTTTCTTCAATAAATTCTTCAATGTCTAAAACCATCTTCTTCTTTTTCTTCAATTACCAAAAAGAAAAAAAAATTTAACGGAATCATATTTTTAACGGGAAGATGATATAAAATCAATACACCCAAGCAACAACTACATTCAAATTCAATGTCATCTTCTTCTTCTTTTTCTTCAATTTCTTCAATGTCCAAATCCATCTTCTTCTTTTTCTTCAATTTTCCAACGACCATAATGTCATCTTCTTCTTCCGTTGTTGATATAAAATCAATACACTCAAACAACAACTTCATTCAAATTCAATGTCATATTCTTCTTTTTTTTCTCCAATAAGTTTTCTCCAATCTTTACAAGTCTCATCAAAAAAATTTGATTGACTTTTTTTTTTAATTTCAATAATTTTCAACAAGACGATTAAAGAATTTTGAAAGTACAAGAACAGATTACTTTGAAAGTACATCAACAAGATGAATTGAATTTAGAAAACAATAGTTCGATTGCGTCCAGTGAACCTTCTTCTCACTTCAACACGCCGATTCAACTTCTTTTTTTCTCTACAAAAACTACTATGGAAAAATCATTTTCGTCAACCACAAGGAGCAGTGATTGTGAATTGACAAAAAATGAAGAAGAAAGAAGATTGGGTAAGAAATAGGAAAAAAATAAAAATGGGGTTGAAGGAGAGAGAATCTGTGTGCAGTTGGGTGCTGGGGTGGAGGTTTTAAAGAATAATTTTGGCTTTAGACGCGCCTTTTTTTCTTTTTAATTTAATTTATTTTCACGTCAGATCTAGGGTGTAAATAGTTTCACTTTTTTATTGTTTAGGTGTGTAATAGGTCACTAGTATAGTTTAGGTGTGGCTTCGACTTTTCGAGTATAATTTAGGGTGAAAATGATATCTTTTCCCTTTATAATTATAATATAATCATAAAATGACCACATTCTATACTTAAAGATTATTTATAGTCACATAAATATCAATAATTTTCTCTTTTTAAATCATATACTCATTTCAAAAGTCTTTCTTTTTTCCTATGAGTATTCTGTGTATGTCCAATCAAATGCATAAAATACAATGGAATAATTTTTTCTACAAAATCATCGCCACAAAGCTTAATGGAGCATCTTGTTGAATATGATTGTATTTCCACGATTTCTAAATACTTGTCAGTCTTACTAAATGAAAATGTTGTTATTCTAAAAGAGATTAGGATTCCAATTTCAACGAAGACAAAGAATATTAGGAGATTATTTCTTTCCATAATTTGCTTAAGTGCCTTCGTGCACAAAGTTATTCAACGCTAGTGATACTTGTATTGTTTTAGTGAAGGTAATGGATATTTGATGAAAAAAATAGAGGCCATGTAAGCATGTTGCATGTATGTGCTTTTATAAGCGGTTCTTCTGTTGAAAAAAATTGGAGTTAATACATTAAAATAACCATAAACTTGATACCAAATTATAACTTTGATCTTAAACTTTGATAGTGCACAAATAGGACCTTTAACTATTCAAAACCTGAACAAATATGACCTTCGATTTTGTAACCCCATCCGTGAGTCTCACTCGCACCTACGTGGAAAGGTAATCCAATCACACGGTGCCACATCGTTAAAAGGGTTGACTTGGAGAGAGGTCATATTTGTGCGGTTTTGAATAGTTAAAAGTCATATTTGTGCACTGTCAAAGTTTTGCTTTTTGTGTTAAAACGACGACATTATTATTATTATTATTATTATTATTATTATTGTTATTATTATAATAATAAATTTTTTATATATTTCTATAGTAACAGCACCTAACTTTTTTTTAATTTAAAAAATTTATTATTATTATTATTATTATTATTTATTTCTATAGCAGCAACACTTAGCTTTTTTTTATTTAAAAAAAATAGTCACTAGCAGGGATCGAACCCACACAGTAGGCTGAAGAAAGCGCCCAAGAAGAGCAAATAATACCATCGGGCTATCTAAGTGTCTTGTTTCATGCGGTTCAACATTAATATACATACATAAATAATATATTTTCTATCTTATATATGTACAACGTAAATTTTTTACCGAGGGAGTTCAGGTGAACCCCATGGCAACCACGTAGGTCCGCCCCTTGTTAATTTAATAATGTTAATTTAATAACATTTTAATTACCTTAATTTAATAACGTTAATTTAATATACTACTACTACTATCCTTAATAACATTAATTTAATAACATTTTATTAAAACTATGATTTTTTTTATTATTAGTATAGTTTCATCTTTAATTTAATAGTTAAATAAATAATATTTAGATATATTATATAACTTAAATTCGTCTTCTGCTTTATAATATATATATACATACCCGCTCGATTTTTTCGTATGAGGCTGACCTGCCTAATTAATAAATCTTCAATATTACTCTTTTTCCGCAATAACAAAAGAAATTAGATGCCATTTTCATTTTTGAGCCAAAAATAATAGTGAAGAGTTATTTAAAGATCATATTTGTGCTGTCAAAGTTTAAGGTCATATTTATGTATTATGCCCTTAGATTTTAAGCTGGACGCGTCCAGTTTTACGTGTTGAGCACATGTTTTGCCACGTAGGATTGGAGGTCATATTTGTTTAATGGAAAGTTATGTTAAATTTATATCTTTAATGTTTTTTTCTTAATATGTGTGCCAAAATCTCATAATTCATGTATTATGAAACGGAGAGATTATATAACAAGACCGTTTTGATAAAAAAAATTTGACTCCTTGGAGTGTTTGGTCTAATAAAGCTCCGGCATGATATACTTTGGATTCCAACAATCTATGGTGGCCTGAGAATACTCGAGACTTCTTTTGAATCAAAGATTGGCATTCTGTGGACATCGTACAGATGAATCATCATTGAACAAAGGTAACTTTCTTGAAATTCTTTCATGGTATGCAAGTCGGTATGATAAAATTAGAGATCTTTTATTGAAAAGGGCGCTCCAAAAAATAATCAATTGACTTATCATAAAATTCAAAAGGATCTAAATGGTGACTATTTATCATTGCTAGTATATGAATCTTGTGCTGATCATGTGAGGAGCAAATAATAATTATTTTACGATATGTTGATGGTGGAGATTTGTTGTGGAATGATTTATAGAGATTTTTCGTGTTCATGATACTAGTGTTTTATGTTTAATAGAAACAGTAGTTAACTATCTTACCCAATATTTTTTTAGTTTATCTTATGTGCGGGGGCAATGCTATAATGTAGCAAGCAGTACACAAGAGAATCTAAGTGGCCTTAAAGTTTTGATTTAGCAAAAAAGTAGATTAACTCATGCAATTCATTATTTTGCTCATCAACTTCAGTTGACTCTTGTTGGTATATCTAAATTTTTTTATCAAGTTTGAGAACTTCTTTTTGTTGGTTTCCAATGTCTTAATGGGAGATATTTTAGCTATAACAAATGAGCTTAAGGAATCCTTACATAAGAAGGAGAAAGATATTGCAAATGATGTTCGACTTGTTAAAGTGATGAAGAAACGATTGCAAGATTTAAGGGATGAAGAATAGGATCCACTTATCAAGAATGTGTCTGCATTTTGTGTCAGGTATGATATTTTGATACCTAATTTTAATGTGTTTTATGTTTATTTTGGAAGATCTCGATAAAGAGTTGCTGATTATACTATCTCACATCACTATTGCATGAAAGTATTTTTTTAATTTTATTGATTGGCAACTTAAAGAACTCAATGATTGCTTTAATGAGGTGAGGATAGATTTTCTTATTACGGTTGATTGCTAAATCCTATTGACTCATTTTTTAGTTTTGACATAAATAAAATATTGAGAATGGCTAAATTATATCCATATGATTTTGGTGAAAATATGTCATGACCCAATTTCTCAGGTTATGATGGCGCCTACTATAACCCACCAGTAGACAAGTCAAACCCATAGTTTGGAATGACTAGTAACAAAATAACCAAAGCGATAAAGAAAAAAATGTAAAATAGATATAATAAAAAATCAAATACATAATATAGTCCCAAAATCTGGTGGTATCAATACAAGAGATCCTAATAGAATAAGAGTACAAAAATGAAATACTAAGGGAATTACACTGTTATAACTCATCTCCGAATACAACATAGAGACTAGTCTAGTACATAAGAGCGAGAAAAGTAATACTCCGAACGTCATGGGCTCATTCCATATCTTTGAACCATGGCTGCTTCGCACGACGCACACATCAATAGCGATAACCTGTACTATGATCTGTAGTCTACAGAAGTGTAGTATGAGTACCAAATACGTAGTACTCAGTAGGAAATTGCCAATTGATCTCCAAAGTTAATGTAGATACATATAACATATAAACACAACAAAAACTATACCCAAATGTCCAGCAATCACATAATAAAGCTAGTGAGATAGTAAGGGAAGTTATTCTACTCATAGCCACTAAATTTGCACGCTAAGGCTGACTAAGTATCAAGTATGAACTATCCTATTCTAGCCATACTCAGGAATCTCAATTCTATACCATATATCCCTGGCCAATATGCGAATAAAAGGCAAAAAAGGATATATAATAGTATACAAGGCTAAGAAATGAATTGACAATCTGAATAAATAAAGGAAGGAAGGATATATGGTAATACTATAGCTACATATCGATAGATATACCTAAATATAAATATAAACAAGGTCAACTTAAAGTGTATCCTAAATCATCAGACTAGTATTTTAAGACCTCATAATCATAGTAGGAACTAGTGCTAGAAAACTCAAGGTTTTTAATCCATATGTCTAATCACGAATTAATAATGCATAATAATGAAATTGAAAGATAGAAGAGCCAGAATCATACCTCAAATCTCAATATCGAATCAATAACCAATTTTTCATAAACTAGCCACAACAATGATCATAACCATGATAATAACAATGCGAGTAACTAGTTAGTCTGAACAATTAAATATCTAGCCGAGCCTATCACGTACCCCTACCATCCAGGCTCAAAAGGTTCAATCAACATACAACACACCACACGGTTTCGTCATCACCCATACCTATGCAACCCCTTATATGGTTTGTGTCATGACCCGAGACTACTTCCTAATTGTAATACAGTGCTTAAGGACACAAATGACCCAAAGATAATCCATGGTGTGGTATCTGATGTGTGCACTGAATAAAGTAATAATAAAACATCATATATAGAAGCTAAACTAATAAAAATTCTATTAAGATGTAATACTGAAAAAATACTCAACATGTCTAAATTACTAATGAAAATTAAGAACAAGTCTGACTATCTGAAAGCTTCTAAAACATGAGGAGTTGATGAGACAAATCCCCAACTAACTCCAACTGACTGAAATAAAGGAAGTACTGAAAATAACTACAAATAACTTATCCTTGATGGATGAGGATTCACCACAACTGTTGCTGAGTTGCATTGAATTGACTAAGGAAGATTGGGGAACTAAGCATCCGAACATATGTTATAAGACAACATAACACAAAAGAGAGTATGTGATCAGTACTTTGAATATACCAGTACGTGATATAAGGACTAACTTAAGTGCATATAGATACTGAGCATAAATGCATTAACATGTAAAATGAATGCAAGACCAAGTAAAGCATATGCTAAAATGATCTGTAAAACTGACTGACCGGATAGCTAATAAACTGAACACTTAGTCATACAAACCTGAGTTAATATAACCTGAACACTGAACCAAAACTATGGGAGCTATTATGTAATCGATATTCCCCAATCTGAGCTGATCGGGGTCTAACCTATAATCCAATTTGAAGGGTGTTGGTACCTTGCTAGGGGTACCAACATATGGTTGACGATGTAGATCCAACAAAGTTGATGTCCCAGAGGACTAGGGTGTCACCATCAATTGACAGGTGCCTCTAAGAGGGTGTCAATCCTCAACTAGAAGGAAGTTATCTCAATACCTACACTGGCTACATAGTTCTAGAACTTAGGGACTGTTACTAACAGTCTCACCCACGACTGGCAAGAAAGTCTTCATCTTTAAATTTTCTCGATGCTACATTCTAATCCCAACTGAACTGATAATGATACTGATTAAAGTTAAGAGGACTCACAATTGATAATAGCTCAACATGTATATGATAATCTGAATATGGTGATAAAATCATGATCTGACTAATTTTTTACTTGAAATAAAAAACATGCATAAACATATAGGTATCGGGTGTTCATAACCCTCCAACACTAAATAATACTTTAGATACAATAACATCATTTAAAATACTATAAGAAAATTCATGATTCAGAGATCCAAAACATAAAATATATCACTAAGTTGATAAAATCCATGATTATAAGTATGGGAATATGTTAAACTTATGAGGATAGCATGCTCACATAGTTCAAATCATAAATTGATAGATTAACATGGTTTCATATGAACATGATGTGGGTCACTGAAATTATAAAGTGTGT
This sequence comes from Capsicum annuum, assembly GCF_002878395.1. Taxonomy (NCBI): domain Eukaryota; kingdom Viridiplantae; phylum Streptophyta; class Magnoliopsida; order Solanales; family Solanaceae; genus Capsicum; species Capsicum annuum. The sequence goes on along the minus strand of NC_061120.1, from coordinate 95,426,729 downwards.
ATGAACTTAATTCACATAGGAAAATACATTATCATGACTTGTATTCAAAACAATTAAGAGAAAATTGAGTAATTTCATACTTGACATTAAAATTTCATAAGAAGAGAGAAAAGAGTTTTATGTTTGAAAACTATGAATTTTCGGGACTCAATGGGTGAAAGAAACCCATTGATGAATACCCATATACCTGTGTTTTCTTGAATTCTTGGAGGAAACTTGAAATTGAGACCTTGGAAGGTTGAATTTTTGAAAAGAAACCCTTGTTTTTGTTCTTAAGAGTAGGAGAGGGATGAATGATGTTAACTGACTGATGAAGGGGTAAATTATATTTATTTGGGTCTCTTGATCGTGAATTGGGTGTTTAAAGAAGAGGAAAAAGGACCAAAATACCCCCTCACCCTTTTAATGTAAGCTGTAGGATATATACTGCAACATGGCACAGAGGTTATTGCAGAGGCTAGCCTCCATGACACGCTGTGTATCGCAGAGACTAACCTCCATACACGCTACGGATACAGAGGGATAGTCTTTCAAAAATTTTGAAACTCTCCCGAATAACTCTTTTAACATTCTTAAACATATTTCAACTCATAAGTTAAAGTTTGTAACTCAGGAAGGCCAAAAATAAAATGTTCAAAATTTTAGGGTGTTAAAATATCCATGTCACTTGTACTTAGTGTGAAGTAATGACTTTGGGACTTCTAGACATGTGACGAATAGCTGAAAAATAGTTTAGGATCTTTCGAGGTATTATAATATCTCCCCCTTGGGATCATTTATCCATAAATAAAACTATCTGAGCTATGATACTAAGAAGACTGAGATCATGTACTAAATACTTATGAAATGAATCATGGTTAAGTAACTGAATATAAAACATGGCGCATGGACTGAACTGAAATCATAAATACATGCTATGACATGAGGATGGTTATATAGCTGAGATAGAAAATGATAAAATCACTTAAGGATAACCATTACCTCAAGTTGAATCTGAATTTATAGAGAAAATATGGGGATACTTGGCTCGCATATCGATTTCTGCTTCCCAAGTAGCTTCCTCAACGGACTGACTTCTCCATAGGACTTTAACCAAGGTGACTTCTTTATTGCTCAACCTACGGACCTGACGGTTATGGATCTCAACTGGGACTTCTTCGTAGGATAGGCTATCATGCACGTCCACACTCTTTAAAGGAATGACAGAAGCTGAGTCACTAACGCATTTCTTTATCAAAAAGACATGAAATACCGGATGCATCGATGCCAATTCTACAGGAAAATCTAACTCATAAGCTACTTTCCCAAAATGGCTTAAGATACTGTAGAGCCAACACAGCAGGGAATGAGCTTCCCTTTATTATTAAATCTCTTCTCCCCTTTCATGGGTGAAATTTTTAAATAAATCAAGTCACCAGCATCAAACTCAAGATCCCTTCTCCTCACATTTACATAGGATTTTTATCGGCTCTTGGATGTATTCAGCCTTTCTCGAATTAACTAAACTTTCTCTATCGCCTCATACACTGAATTTGGGTCTATCAAAGCAACCTCACCTACTTCAAACCAACTAATAATAGATCTATACTTCCTTTCATAGAGAGCCTCAAACGGAGCCATCTGAATACTGGAGTATAGATATTGTTGTAGGCAAATATGATTAAAGGTAAGTGGTCATCCCAAATACCCTTGAAGTCGATAACAAAAGCCCTCAATATGTCCTCTAACATTTGAATGGTCAGCTTTGTCTGACCATCTGTCTGAGGATAAAAAGTTGTACTGAGATGGACTTGGGTACCAAGACTTTTCTGAAAAACCTTCCCAAAATAGAAGGTAAATTGGGTACCTCTATATAAAATGATGGTCAATGGAACACCATAAAACTTTACCAACTAACTAAGATAGAGTCTAGAATAATCCTACACTAAATATGAAGTATGAACTAGTAAGAAATGGGATAACATGGTCATCTTTCCAAAATAATCGAAATCGAATCATGCTTACGACGTGTATGAGGTAACCCTGTAACAAAATCCATGTTCAACACTTTCCACTTCTAAGTGGGGGTGTGGAACTCCTAAATCGTACCACTAGGCCTTTGGTGTTCAACCTTCACCTTTTGACAATTCAAATACTTAGCCATGAATTTCCCAAATTTTCTTTCTTCATACCATCCCATCAATAGATTTTCCGTAAATCATGGTACATCTTAGTGGATCCTAGAGTAATAGAATATCGCGCACAATGTCCTTCAACTAATATCCATTATCTTAAACCATCTACACTTGGAACACATAACCTACCCTGACAACAAAGCATACTATCTCCCCCTTAAGAGAAAACCTCAACCCTCTTATCCTGAATGGCCTCGTTTAATTTGACTAAAATAGGATCCATGTCTTGCTTTTCTTTCACTTCGGTCACCAATGAAGATTCCAAACCATTTTGAACCCAAATACTACCTTCGAATGAATCAACCAAGCGAATACCTAATCTAGCAAGCTGATGAACTTCACGGACTAACTCCTTCTTATCCTCCACAACATGCACAACACTTTCCATAAAAAAATCTATTAAGGTTATCAGCCACTACATTAGCCTTACCTAGGTGATACAATACACTCATATCATAGTCCTTCTACAATTCAAGCCACTTTCTCTGATGAAAATTCAGATCCTTCTACGTGAACACATACTGTAAACTTTTATGATCCGCAAACACATCAACATGAACCCTATAAAGATACTGCCTCCAAATCTTTAAGGCCAAGACAACTGTTGTTAACTCAAGATCATGGGTCAGGTAATTCTTCTTAAGGGGTTTACGTTATCTAGAGGCATAGGCTATGACCTTACCTCGCTACATTAATACATAACCAAGACCAACTATGAAAGAGTCCCAATAAACTACAAACCCACCTGAATCCTCTGGTAGAGTCAATACTGGGGCGTAAGTGAGTCAAGTCTTTAACTTATAAAACTCTTTTCGCAGGAATCTGACCACTGGAATTTAACTTTCTTTTGGGTTAGTCAAGACATGGGGGAAGAAATAGAAGGAAACCCTTCAAAAAAACTTCTGTAGTAACCATCTAAACCCAGGAAACTCCTGATATCTGATGGATAGATAGGTCTAGGCTAGTTTCTTCCTGCTTCAGTCTTTTGAGGACAACTTGAATGCCATCATCGAAAATGATGTGATAAAGGAAGGTTACTAATCTCAACCAGAATTTGCACTTACTAAAATTTACACTTACTAAACTTAGTGAATAATTGGTGATCTTTAAGGGTTTGCAATACAATCCTCAAATAGTCTGCATTATTACCTTTACTATGAGAATAGATGAGGATGTCATCTATGAAGAATATGACGAACATGTACAGGCACTGCTTGAACACCTTATTTATTAAGTCCATAAAAGTTGAAGGAGCATTTGTTAGTCCAAAAGACATAACTAGAAGTTTGAAGTGACCATACCAAATTCTGAAGGCAGTCTTTGGGATGTCACATTCTCTGAATCTAAGTTGTTGATAAACAGGTTTGAGGTCTATATTAGAGAAATATATTGCACCCTAAAGTTGGTCAAACAAGTCATCAATCCTGAGGAGAGGATACTTATTCTTGATTGTGACTTTGTTCAACTAATGGTAGTCGATGCATATTCTAAGGGAACCATATTTCTTGTGCATGAAAAGAACTGAAGCATCCCACAGAGAGACACTAGGCCTGATAAAACCCTTATATGATATTTTAACTATTTTTTCAATTCCTTAAGCTCAGCTGGAGCCATTTTGTAGGTGGAATTAAGATAGATAGAAGATCTTCAGGGAACACTTTTGGAAGCTCCTTCATTACAGGAACTGACTCCTAACTTGAAGTTTCAGAATTTGAGTCCTTGACTTTGATGATATGGTAAATACATCCCTTGGATATCATCTTTCTTGCCTTAAGATAGGAGATAAATCGACCTATTGGCACTGGAGAACTACCCCTACATTCTACAATAGGTTCTTTAGAAAATTGGAACTAGAATATCTTCCTACAGTCAACTGAGGCATAGAACGAGTGGAGTTAATCCATGTTGAGAATGACATCAAAGTCTGTCATCTCTAACTCTATAAGGTCAACTAAAGTGACCTTCTAAGATACTATGAGGGAAATTATTGTATACGCATTTGGCTATTATAGAACTCCCCACTGGGTAGACACTAAGAAGGGCTTTGCTAATATGTTAAGATAGACACCGAAATCTATAACTATGTAAGGAGTCACAAAATAAATTAAAGCTCCAAGGTCTAACAATGCATAAACATGTAGGTGGAAGACTTGTAAAGTACCTATAACCACATCAGGGGAACTTTCCTGATCCTATTGAGTCTGTAGAGAATAAAGTCAATTTTGATGCTTCCACTGGTGGGACTAAAAGTGGTACACTGCTGAGTCGGGTGACCTGTTGGAGCTGATGAAAAGTTGGAATAACCCTGTTGACGAAAATCCTTTCCCTTCTGGGTAACCCTAGGCAATTCCTATTCTTGTGGTCTATCTTGTCACATCCAAAACACACATCAGTACCTTCTTTGCACTCTCTCTGATGATTCTTACCATATTTCCTACAAAGCAGAGAGGTGTAACCACTATTCATGCTACTCTGGGACTTAGAGCCTAGCGCTCTATCCCGATTGTATTTGCTAAACTTAAGCACTGGCACACTGCTAAAGATAGGTCTAGAGCTGAAAGTGGCTGGCGGAATTGAGAACAATTCCCACCATTAGACCTTTTCTGAGAAGTTAAAGCTATCGGTTCTGGCCCTCTTATTCTCTCTTTTCTTCCTTTTGAGATTCTCCTCCTAAATCTGCTGAGCATGAACTATCAACCTAGAAAGATCTATCTCCTTAATCAACATAGTTGTTTTACACTCCTTGACTACATCATCTGACACACTAGACACAACTACATTATCTAACACACCAGACACAAACTTACTCATTTTGGCCCTAGAATCAATCACCATAGTCGGCGCATACCTCGCCAACTGGTTAAAATTGAGTGAGTACTTCTTCACACTCATGATACCCTACTTCAGATTTATAAACTTCTGTACTTTGGCCTTCCTCAACTCAAGTGTGATAAATCTGTCTAAGAAGGTCGTAGCAAACTTCTCTTACTTTATAGGTCATTCCTCAATACCTCTGTTCTCCTTCCACTGCTTGAACCAAGTATTATCCACTCCTTACAATTGGAAAGTGGCTAATTCAACACTCTCACTAGCAGTAACACCCATGATATCTATCACTTTCTACATACCATTCAAAAATTCTTACGGATCCTCCTCAAACTTGGATCCAGAAAATAATGGAGGATTCATCCAAGTGAAGTGACAGATCCTAGATGCTGCTGTGCTCACTACTAGATTGGTTGGGGCAACAGCCTGCTGGTTATTCTGAGCAGCCATATTCTGGGCCAAAACAATAAAAGTAGTCCTAAATTCAACATGCAAAACATGGTCATTTAGAGGGTCTTCCTTAATTGTTCAGGCCGCCCCATTTATTTTTTCATTATTTATTCTAGGAGTCATTTTCTATAAATGGATGAAGGAAGAGTTAGAAAGGGAATTCAATAGAGTTCGCGCTCTTTCGCATGACATGAATACTAAAAAAAAAGGAAATTTTCCTAAAATATCTCGTAGCCTCTTGCCCACAAATGTGGCATACTTCACACCCATGCACAAGACCCTACTCAATGCGAATTTTAGACACCCTTAGATAGTTTGAAACTTTAGGCTCAAATACCATGTCTTGCCATAACCCGAGACTACCTCCTAGTCATAACACGGTGCTTCAGGCCACAAGTTACTCCAAGCTAACCCATGATCTAGTATATATTGTGAGAATTGAATAAAGTAATAATAAAAAATCATATGTGGAAGCTAAACTGATAAAAAATCTTTTAAGATATACAATTGAAATAATACCCAACATGTTTGATTTACAGATAAAAACTGAGAATAAGTCTTACTATCTGAAAGCCTCTGAAACATAAAGAGTTGATGGTATAAACACCCAATAAACTTTGACTGACTAAAATAAATGAAGTACTAAAAATAACTGCAAATAACTTATCCTCAATGGATAAGAACTCACTATAACTGCTGTTAAGTGGAACTAAACTGACTAAGGGCAATCGAGGAACTAAAGGTCCGAACCTATGTTATATGACAACATAGCATAAAAAAGAGCATGCGATCAATGCTTTGAATGTACCGGTATGTGAGATAAAGACTAATTATAGTGTATATAGATACTGAGCATGAATGCATGAGCATGTAAAATGAATGCGAGATCAAGTAAAGCATGCACTGAAATAATTTGTATAATTGACTGACTGAATATCTAATAAACTGAATACTTGATTATGCAAACCTGAGCTGATATAACCTGAACACTGAACTAAAACTGTGGGAGCTATCATCTAATTAACATGCCCCAATCTGATTTGATCGGGGTACGACCTGTAACCCCAGTTGGAAGGGTATTAGTACCTTTCCAAAGGTACCAACACATGGCTGACGATGTGGATCTAACAAAGCCGATGTCCCAGAGGACTAGGGTGTCACCCTCGACTGGCAGATGCCCCTAAGAGAGTGTCAACCCTCAACTAGTAGGAAGAGCTCTCAATACCTGCACTGGCTATGTAGTTCTAAAACTTAGGAACTGTTACTAACGGTATCATCCTCGACTGGAGGGAAAGCCTTTATCCCTACATTCACTTGATGTTAAATCCTTCTCCCAACTGAACTAACACTGGTACATATTAAAGTTAATAAGACTCACAACTGATAATAGCTCAACATGAATATTATAATCTAAATATGGTGATAAAATCATGATCTGACTGACTTTTTACTTGAAATAAAAAACATAGATAAACATATAGGTATCGAGTGTTCATAACCCTCCAACACTGAATAATACTTTAAATACAATAACATCATTCAAAACATTATAAGGAAATTCATGATTCAGAGACCCAAAACATAGAATATATCACTAAGATGATGAAATCCATGATTATGAGTATGGGAATATGTTAAAATTATAAGGACAACATGCTCACATGGTTTAGTTCACAAATTGATAGATTAACATGGTGTCAGCTTAACATAATATGGTTGACTGAAATTATAAAACGTGTAAGAACTTAGTTCTCATGGGAAAACATGGGAAAACACATTATCATGACTTATATTCAAAACTATTAAGAGAAAATTGAATAATTTCATACTTTAAATTGAATTTCTAAGAAGAGGGAAAAGGTTTTTATACTTGAAAACTACGGATTTTCGGGACTCAATAGGTGAAAAGAACCATTGATGAATACCCTACATACGCGTGTTTGCTTGAATTCTTGGAGAAAACTTGGAATTGAGACCTTGGATGGTTGAATTCTTTAAAAAGAACCCTTGTTTTTGTTCTTGAGAGTGGAAGAAGGATAAATAATGTTAACTGACTGAGAAAGGGGTAAATTATGTTTATTTGGGGCTCTTGGTCGTGAATTGGGTATTTCAAGAAGAGGTAAAAAGACCAAAATGACCCTCACCACTTTAATAAAAGTTGCAAAATTTATACTACAGTGTGGCACAGAGGTTATTGCGGAGGCTAGCCTCTGTGATACGCTGTGTATCACAGAGATTAACCTCCCATGACACACTGCGTATCACAGAGGGCCAGTCTCCATGGCACATTAAAACTACACCATAATCCATATCTAACTACATAATATGTTATTGCTAAATATGAAAAAGTCTGTGGCTAAATATTTTAGCCACAAATTTTCTTTTCGTAGGAAGAAGTAGTGTAACAAAAAGTTACCTACAAAATTTACATGGCATGTGGCTAATAACTAATAGTTATAGCTATAAAATTATTATGTTTGTAGCTGTGATAGTAAAAAAAAATTTCTACAAAATATATACTTATAGCAAATAATTTTGCTCTTTTGCCACGACAAATAAATGATGCTTGAGAGATGGCACAATCATTTGAATCTCAATATCAAAAAAGATACTTGGACACTAGAAGAGGAATGGGCACTTATAGATACTCATCGGATCCATGATAACAAGTGGGCTGAAATTGCTAAAGTTCTGCCAGGAAAGTTTAATAAATTCAGCAGAAAGATCAAATCTCAATAGGTTGGTAAAACAATAGTTGTAACCTAAAGAGAAGAATCGATAGTTCTTTCAATCAGTTGAATAAAAAGAAAAAAGATCTTCATGGCTTCCATATTGAAGCCTTTTTATTAAAAATTACTATGTCCCGTAATATGATAGTTGTTTTTTTGATTATTTATTAGTCCAATATTTTCTAATTTTTTTAACTTCTAAATACTGTGGTTTAGTACATTTCTATATTAGCTTGTAATATGTCAACATTTATTTTCTAAGATCAAGCACTTGATGGAGGATCGCCTCTGGAATCTTGTGTGACAAAAAAGTACCTCCCAAACTTAAAGGCAAGTTCTACAGAGTAATGGTTAGACCAGCGTTGTTGTATGAGGCAGAGTGTTGGCTTGCTAAAAAGGCCCACATTCAAAAGATGAAGGTGGCGAAAATGAGAATGCTTAGGTGGATGTGTAGGCATACTAGAAAAGACAGGATTTGAAATAAGGTTATTCGAGATAAGGTGGGTGTGGCTTCGGTAGAAGCCAAGATGAGGGAAACAAGGTTGAGATAGTTCGGTCATATGATGAGGAGGAGCACGGATGCCTCAGTGTGGAGGTGTGAGAGATTAGCTAGTGATGGTATCAAGCGTGGTAGAGGTAGACCAAAAAAATATTGGAGGGAGGTAATTAAACATGACATGAAGCAGCTCCAGCTTACCGAGGACATGACCTTGGATAGGAAGTTGTGGAGGAGGTGGATTAAGGTATAAGGTCAGTCTGAGTTTAGGGTATGGTATATTTTGGTGTGTTACTTGGAGTATCTTGTTTATGGTATTATTGAGTTTGCTAATCCCTATTATATCTTGTTCTTTTACTATTTTTACTATTACTGTTCCTTATCTTAGATTGTTCTATTTTGAGTCGGGGGTCTATCGGAAACAACCTCTCTAATATGGACTGCATACACTTACCCTCCCCAGACCCCACTTGGTGAAAATATACTGGGTATGTTGTTGTTGTTGCTGTTGCCACGACAAATAAAATTTATAGCAAATTTTATATCGTAGCCACAATATGTTATATTATGGCAAAAGACTAGATTTGCTATGAAAACTAAAAGAAGTGGTTATTTTATATTTTGAGATTCCTTATAAAAATATGTGTATTTAGCTATGAGTTAGAAAATTTGTGGTTATCAACTAAAGAATTTGCCACCAATATTTTTGTACATGGCTAAGAATTCATTTTTTTGTCATGAAATACATAAATTATAATTATTCTTTTAATTTGGTATGAAAAGTAAAAACGTATAATCATATTTTTGGTAACATATATGTGGCTAAACTACAAAAATTCATTGCCATAAATAGAAGAATACCGCCATAAACATTATCAATCACAAGAATCCACATAATGTAACTAACATACAAAATATTAAATTTTAAAATAATTTTCAACAATTTCATTATTACAAAGTAAAGAATTTTTTATTAGCTTTGTTCGTCGAAATGTTACATAATGTAGCTACGAATTTATTTTTGAGATTCCAAATAATTGTCAAGTTATATACAATTGTATTTTACAATTTTGAGAAGTCACAGTATACAATTCTTTTAAGACAACGTCTTATTTGAGTCCAAAATAGCTTAGTCTTCCTCTCTCCTTCAACGTTCTTGAACTGCACCTTAACTTGATCAATATCCATTTCAAGACGACGTTATATGTTCTTTCTTCACTAGTATGTTTATCAATAATTGCAAAATATATTAACACCAAGAAAATCAAGAATAATGATTATATGTGCTATTGTGTGTATATATAGAATTTCAAATAGGAAAAATATGTCTTAGATAATTCTTTTACAAAAATATTGAAAAAATAAAAACAAGAAAAAATACAAAGCAACTAAAGAATTAAACTAACTTGGAGACTTTATAAACTTCTTCAAACCTATAATTATAGATCTCAAATTCCGATAAAACAATAATAATATACTCGATATAATCTTACAAGTGAGAGATGTCAATTTCAATATTAATACTTTAAAATCTATACGAATAGAAAATTACTTTTTCTGGAAGAATTCTATATAGTAACGCCTACAAAAGAAAAAGTTAATTAGCAAAATATCACATAAACAAGTTTAACGCAAATTAAAAATTGAGATATTGGTGAGACGAATGGGGAGGGGAGGGGAAGGAAAGGGGAGAACAACAACGGATTGGAGAGAGGGTAAAGCGATATGAGTGTTTGTGAAGTGTGAAGTTGAATTAAGGTTATTTAATTGAGTTTTAAAATTTTGGGGGGAAATTTTAATCTTTTGATTTTTTTAATTTTTGGATGGAGATTTTGGGATTTGAAATGGGAAGGGTGGAGATGTGGCTGAAGGAAAATTTTAACATGGGACGAAAGTCCCCATTTTATTAAAAGAAACCCAATTATATTAAAATTAAAACAAAAGAAAGCTAATGGTAATATTTTCTTTTTTTGGCCTATTGCCCTTTCTGTTTTCTTTACCTATTATTATATGTATATATTTTTCTTTCATTTTTACAAACACTGTTATTTATATGAATTTAATTTTATTTTTTTTAATTTTTGAGGTAGGGATAAGGTATGTATACATTCTACTCTAGTCAAACTAACTTTATGGAAGTACATTGAGTATGATGTTTTATATAAGTTTAGAATGATTTTTATGGATTATAATGTCAAGTTTAAAATAGAGAACTTTAAAACAAAATAAAATTGTGAATATCAGAAAATGTACACAACTTTTCTATACAAATCGGAGAAACATAACAATATTTTGCTAACAAGTTTCCATTACCGTAAAATCAATTTTGAAAATTGTTTTAAGATAGAAATTAAAAAAAAAATAATGTCAATTCAACTTTTTATATATCAACAACGTGAATTCAAATTCAATTTAAGTTCTCTATTGTGGTGGAATGATATTTTTATAATATTTGATTATTTTAGTTTGATTTAAAATTAGGATATGAATTATGAATTTATAATTTTTAGTTTGAATTGAAAAAATAAAAATTATATGAACTTAAAATGAAGTATATGGATCAAAATGTCAAGTTTAAAATAGTAAATTCAAATAAAATTTAATGTTGAAAATTATTTTACGATAATTTTTTTTCAAAATGTCACTTTTGTTTATTTTTATATCAAAACATAATTTTAAACACAAATGAAAGTATGTCATTACAGTGGAATATACTTCCACAACATTCAATTATTTCGTTTGAATTTAAACAAAAATATGAATTTTGCATTGCAGTTTATAGTTTAATTAATTTGGAAATATAAAATACCATAAATTATGTGACTTAAAATGTCAAGTACAAATATAAATTTTAATAATAAAATTATAAATCAAAAAATCAAAAATAAAAATCAATTAAAATGTCAATGTACATCACTTTCTTGAGCAGTGTATGTATCTTAATATAATATCTTAATTACATTCGTTAGACGATCGACTTGTCTATTTATATTTTACATTAACTCATATTGCATATTTTTAGAAAATATGAATTTATTTAATAAAAGATAAAATACTAAATCAAAAAATTCATGCAAATATTTCATATAAAAATAATACGAGAAGGAGAATAGAAAATGCAAAGATATTATAATAGAATTTTTTTTTAATAAAACACAAAATAACTTATAATCTAATATGTCCAAATAGTCACATACATTTACAAGTATTATAATTCTTTAATAATTTAATAATGTACGTACATCGTAGAATGTACATACTAGTATTATATATAATGTCTTTAAATTTATTAAAGTTTTTATGAATACTTTTAAAAGAACAAGTGCTCACATATTAAAAAATACGTACTTATTTTAAATTAATAATAAAGTACCAAGCATACATAAACATCTTTCTTACTTTCAGTAACAAATTGATTATGCAATTAATTAAAATATAATAAAAATCCAAAAAATCATGTTGCAATAAAATAAACTATTGAGATTAAATGTAGAAAGTTAGTTGATAATTTTAAGGTTATAAGTAGGTTTATAAATTATTTATTCTTGAATATTACACTTTTCTTTTGTATTTTAATTTGTTATTTGAATTTTGATTATTTTTTTGACTTATACACAATTATTGTGTGTGTATGTGTGTTGGTGTGTGTGTGCATATATACATATTACCTATTTATTTAAATTATATTTAAAGATTAGAAGTAAGATCACCTAAATCTGAATCAAGATGATGAAGTATCAATATAATTATTAAATTTTTAAAAGTATTGTCTCAATAAATTATGTTTGAACCAAATAACAATTACGAAAATACTTTGTGAGGATGAATTTTGAACGATACTTATTGAAGTTTTTCTAAATTTAACATGATTAGTTAGTTAAATAAACATAATCAAATATTTATTTAAAACTTATAAGATATAAAATTGAATTAAATTAACGATTAATGCCTCTAATCACATTAAACATATTATTGTGATAAAATAAGTTTAAGTCACATAACAATTTCAGAAGCACATGATCAAGATGAAACTTTAGAAAAATTTGGTGAAATTATATTTAAGCTCGATATAATTATTTAATCAAAATTAATTAGATATGATCTCTTATTTTTTGAAATTAAATTTGATATTCCACAAATAGACATATAGTATTGAATCAAAATGAATGTTTAACACCTCTAATTACACTAGAATAATATTGGTATACAACAAATCCCAACTCGTAGTAAAAGATAATTACTAGCCACCAAATTTTGCCACAATATTAAATTTACGGCTAAATTATTTGTCATGGCAAATAATCATAGCTATTATTAAGCCAACTATCGGCATGCATGATTTTTTCTGTATTCAAAGCAAAAATATTTTGTTTAGTCATATTATTTGATTTTAAATAATCTTTTTCATTGCTAAAAAGTCGCAATTGCTACAATAAGTTTTGGAAAACGAAAAAAAAGAAACAATTAGCTATGAAATTTTATGCAAAAATATATGTCTATATCATTTAACTATTGCAAAATTTTTATTGAAAATAGAATTAAAAATATTTATTCATCCATAGTATTTTATTTTAAATATTTTTTATCGCTAAAATATTCTATTACTACAATACGTTTCAACTTGTGGCAGATATTAATAATTAGTTACGAATTTTATTATAGAAAAAAAAAATACGTGTCTATATCATTTGATTATTGCCACAAGTTTTATAACTTGAAGCTAAAAGATTATTTAGCTACATATTTTATTTCAAATAATTTCTTGTGGCTAAAAGAGTTACTAATGCTACGATAACTTTTATGCGTGGAAAAAACTTATGATTAGCTACAAAAAATTACTATAGCAATAAATTCGTAGCTAATTAGACAATTATTACCATGATTACTAGTACTGATAGCAGACATGAGAAATTAGCTTTGTCAATTTAATTTGTGTGGCTGAGAAATTTTACGAACATGTAAATAACTACGAAATTCAAATTTTTGTGGCTATACAAGATAGTAGCTACGATATTTAAATTCATAGCTTAGATTTCGTAGCTATAAATATATTTTCTTGTAGTGCGAAATCGCGAAGGCATACTGCCTCCGTGGTTCAAAAACACCCCGAACCTCTTTTAAAAATTCTAAAACTCTTTCAGATGCCTCTTTAACATTCCTAAATATATTTCAACTCATAAATCAACGTTTGAAACTTGAAAAGGACAAAAATAAAATGCTCAAAATTTTGGGTGTTAAAATGGCCATGTCACTTGTACTTAGTGTGAAATAATGGCTTTGGGTCTTCTAGACATATGATGAATAGCTGAAAAATAGTCTAGAATCTTGTGGGGTATTATAGGCTGATAGATATAGGCACATACAAGTGATAGACAATGCGCATGCAAGAATGAATACAAAGTATATAATCAATATCACAATGTCATTATCATAACCATCTCCATCATAATCACCATCATCATAACCATCATCATCATAATCATCCTCATCATAAACACCATTATCAATATAATTATTGTCCGACCTTTCCGGATATATAGTTATCATACATAGGTCTAGCGAAACTCGAACCGCTAGATGTACCCATAGACACATCAATATAATCAATCTCTGGCCTTGTCGGGTATCAATATTACTATCACAATATCCTTCGATCTTATCAGCTATCAATATAACATCACAATGTCCTTCAGCCTTACTGGGTATATAATCTGTCACTAACTGAGGCTATCCCCTAGTCACGATACGATGTTTAAGGCCATGAGTGACTCCAAGATAACCAATGATCTAGTATCTGTTGTGAGCATTGAATAAAATAATGATAAAGTATCATATGTGGAAGCTGAACTGATATAATTACTGTCACAGTGGAAAAATAAAACAAATACCAACATGTCTGAATTATAGATAAAATATTACTAAAAGCAAATCTGAATATCTAAACATCTGAATATTTGAAGCATTTAGTCTAAAAGCCTCTAAGATATGTGGAGTTGATGGGACAAGCCCCCAACTAACTCTGAGTGACTAAAATAAAAGAAATACTGAAAGTAATCAAACATAACTTGTCCTCGATAGATGAGGACTCACAACTACTGCTGTTGAATGGGTCTGAGCTGGCTAAGGGAGTTCAAGAAACTAAGCATCCGAACCTATATTGTGAAATCAATATAGCAAAAAAGAGAGTATGTAGTTAGTATTTTTAATGTAATGGTACGTGAGGTAGGGGCTAACTGAAATATATGCTGACATTAAACATAGATGCATGAACATATAAAAAGAATGCAAGACCAAGTAAATCATGAACTGAGATAATCTATATAACATGAGTAACTGAATGTCTAATAACTGTACACTTGGTCATGGAAACTTGATATGATATAGTATGAATACTGAACTATGACTGTGAGAGATAACTACAACTGACATATCCCAATCTGAGCTATCGGGGTTTAATCTATAACCCAGTTGGAAGGGTACCCATACCTTGCCAGGGGTACCAACACATGACTATTGATGTGGATCCACAAGGCTGATGTCCCCAAGGACGAAGGTGTCATGCCTAATTGACGGAGGACCCCTCATAATCTACAGTTATGTCGTAGGTTTGGAACTTAGGGAATGCTACTAACAACTCATGTCTAATTGATGGGGATCCGCCATCTCTGTGTTTGCTTGGTGCTAAGTGTTACTTCCAACTAAATGACACTGGTATCTTGGTCATGTAAACCTGATATGATATAGTCTGAATACCGAACTGTAACTGTGAGAGCTAACTACAACTGACATATCCCAATCTAAGCTATTGGGGTCTAACCTATAACCCAGTTGGAAGGGTACTCATACCATGCTAGGGGTACCAACACATGACTGACAATGTGGATCCACAAGGCTAATGTCCCCAAGGATGGGGGTGTCATGCCTAACTGACGGGGGACCCCTCATAATCTATGATCGTGCCGTAGGTCTGGAACTTAGGGACTACTACTAAAAACTCATGCTTAATTGATGGGGAGCCGCCATCCCTGCATTTGCTCGGTTCTAAATGTTACTTCCAACTAAATGACAGTGGTATTATTATTTGTTTAATATAACATGGTATTGTACTGATAAGCGCTCAGCATGAACATGATAATATGAATATGACAATAAAATCATGGTCTAACTGCCTTGTTACTTGAAAATGGAGACATATAAAAACACATAGGTATCGGGTGTTCATAACCCACAGCACTGAATGACACTATAAATACGATAACATCATTTAAAAACTGGTAGGAAGTCATGATTTCGAGACCCAAACATAGCACATTTCACTAAACTAATGGAAGCCATGATTTTTAGGTATGGGGATACATTAAACTTGGGCGGATAACATGATCACATGGCTTAATTCATGAAGTGGTAAGTTAACATGATTTCAACTATATATAACATGGATGATTGGAATTAAAACATAAAGTGCATAATTCACATGGGAAAACTTATTGACATGACTTGAATTCAAACCTACTAAGAAAACATAGATTAAATTCATAATTAACATTGATATTTTCTAAAAAGAGGATAAGAAATTCATACTTGATCAAAAAGGGATTTTGGGACTCAATGGGTGGAAGGAACCCATTGATGAATACTCACATACCTTAATTGCTTGAATTCTTGAAGAGGAAGCTTGGAATTGGAACTTGAATGCTTGAATTCTTGAAGAGAAACTTGAATTTTACGTTCTTAGGAAAGGGGGATGAGTTTACGTATGATAACG
Organism: Capsicum annuum; assembly: GCF_002878395.1. Lineage (NCBI taxonomy): Eukaryota > Viridiplantae > Streptophyta > Magnoliopsida > Solanales > Solanaceae > Capsicum > Capsicum annuum. Next base: position 95,410,289 of record NC_061120.1, on the reverse strand, counting down.
GATGGAGAATAGGGAAATTGATGCCATTTTGAGGTTTTAATTCATCAATTGGGCATTTAGGGTGAGAGGGAAATACCAAAATGCCCCTTGGGCCCTTAATTAAGAATACAAAAAAATACTGCCTCCATGGCACGGAGGCTATCGCGGAGGCTAGCCTCCATGGTATAGAGGTTATTGCGGACACTAACCTCCATGGCACAGAGGCTATCACAGAGATCCAGCCTCCGTGACACGTCCAAAACACGAAGGCATTCTACCCCCGAGGTCCAAAAACACCCCAAACCTATTCCAAAAAATTTGAAAATCTCTCGGATGGCCCCTTTAACATCCCTAAACATATTTTAACTCAAAAATCAACGTTTCGAACTCGAGAAGGCTAAAATAATAGGGTCTTAAAATGGCTATGTCTTTTGTACATAGTGTGAAATTAATGCCTTGGACCCCTATAAATATGCGTTTAGGAGCTGGAAACGTGTCTAGAATCTTGCGGGGTATTACATAAGCATATCATCATAGTCATCCTCCAGCTTTGATGGGTATATTATTAGTATCATCATAATCATTAACACATATATATAACATCAATACTAAAATTTGTCATCGAGTTTGACCAAAAATTATATCATCAATACAACATCTTTCTTCGTCCCACACCGGAGTTATGAGATATAATAGGTGCACAGACTGCACTCATGACTAAAAGAGTGTAAATTCATAAATCCATTGCTCAAAGTGAACTCCGAGACTAAATCATTATAAAAGTATAGAAAGGGTCAGAATCTCTCGTGGCCATAGTAATTAGTAACATCAAATTATAGACCAAAATCTATCTTAGTCAAATCTTTAAACATCACTATTAATATCTTATACATATAAGTTATTCATTAAGACAGACAGTTATTATTATGAAGAAATCATTTTTTTATGATGAAAAGTGGATTTTAACCATTATTTAGGAAAAACAGTAATAAATCATAGTTTAGCTAGGATCAAATCATTTATCAGTTCAATGATCATGAATGTACCAAATCTACGCATGTCATTACCAGTATTCAAACAATAGAACCATAAGCATCAATATACATATTCATAAACTACAACTGCATCCTTTATAAGGATAAACACTTCCTGTATGTCTAACCGATATCAAAACATGACTTTTGTCCTAATAATGTGTCTGGAATAATTAAAATATCATAATAACAGCCTTAGGCCCACGTACGTATCCGAAGCTCATATCGATAGTCATATTTATACGTTATCTCATATCTATAAGCCATAGAATAACAATGCGGCATGTCATCTCTTTAGGCTATCAATCGTATCCATGAGGTATAAGATATCTATAAGCCATAAGGTCTATCTATAATCATCTCACATCTAGGAGACGTCTCACATCTACAGGTTATGAGTCAAATCCATAAGGCATCTCCCATCTAGGAGGCACAATATACTAATAAGGCATCTCACATCCAGGAGGCATAGTATGTCACTAGGCCATAAATCATAACTATGAGGCATAACACATCTATAGGTCATATATCATAACTATGAGAAATATCATCTCTATAGGCCAAATATCACATTTATGTCTATATCATAGCCATGGGCCATTAACCATTATCCAAAAAAATACCATCATGACTCTCCAAGTCGTGAAGTAACCTTACACTAAAGGCTTACTAGACTCAACTATGTCTAATATCTGTAAATAAGACCACATAGGCAAAAATAAGTCTTGGCTTAAGGTGGATCGGAAGAATCCACTTCTAATCCTCGAATTTAATATTTAGGAAATTGATATCCCAGACTAGGCTAAGGTATATCAATTTACTTTTTGATGCTACATAATTCATAATCAACTCCAAGGCAGGTAACCCACCTAGAAACATGAGCAATTAAGTCAACTCCACCTAAATTACGATTTCAAGATCACTAAAATAGTCCAAATAAGTTTAAACATACTAACCATGCTTTGAATACTTAAACCACATCCCAAACCTAGCATCATATCAAATTCACTCTACGAATTAGTATAATCTAGGGTAAAGGCAATGGATTCTAAAAGTTTAATAAGACCAAGTGTAAAGCACCTAAGAAATCTAAAAAGTAAAACTAAAATAAAAATAGTTGCCAAATTACTAGTCCCCGACAATAGTGCCAAGAACTTGATAGTGTCCAAGCACACACGTAAGTGTACGTAGTCTACCAAGTAATACAGTGGCCTTAAAGAAAGCCGAGTAACGATCCCACAGGGACTAGTTCCAACAACTATTCAATTCTAGTCCACTTATTGAGATTAACTTGATGCAAAGTGTAACCAAAATAAAGTTTGAAAGTTGTAAACTGAAATTAAAGTAAACAATGTGTAACGTAAAGACTTAAGCCAACCAACAGAGTAAAGCCCAGGGTTAAAGCACTCTGAACAATCATACTACACTATTAAACTTCATTCGTTAGATTACTTATCTTGGTTGTTGATTCATAGGGTTTAGCATATGATCATGGTCTCTCGACCTCTAATCGTCTACCTAACTTGGACATTACAACTACATAATTGAGCGGGGATATAATAATCCAATTAAGTGCTTAAAGCTATCATCCTACAAATGAACCAAGTAAGGCTTCTAGGTATATTCATGTCCTAGATGCTAATTCAAATTCCTTATTTCATAAAAGAATAAGAACCCTACTTTATTTATCCCCACATTCAATCTTCCAGTTCCCCCTCCCAAGATCACAAGGTCGACAATGAATATATTGTAAGTTCCATGAATCCTTAATAGTTAAAACAAGGATAAATAAATAACCAAATATTATAAGAAAATCAAATGAAATCAATTCATAACGATAGTAGTCATGTTCTTGGTTTTAACCCCAAAAAGGGAGTGTTTAGCCGCTAATCAACATAATCATCATCCAAATGCTTGAATTCATGATCAAATCTATCAGAAAGATAAACTAAATAAGAATAAACCCTAAAAAATATCTGTAGCAGCCTCCACATGCTCCCAAATACGTCCAAAAGTAGTACAAAGTCCTATTTATAGTCAAAGGCAATTTGACCGTGTATGGGATTTAGTTCACGCCGTGTTGGTCAGGCCTACTGGAATTGGTGGCATGTTGCATGGCATATCTCATAGACTTAGCCACACTGGGTATTTCAAATCACGTCAGGAGAGCATCGCGTCACACCTAAATCGTGTAGGCTTAATGGAATTCTCCTTTGACGCCAACATTAAGTCTTTTGCTTTGTCTTCCATCCCACAACTTTTGGTGTTGTTTCCATTTGTGTTCCAGCTTGTATTTACTCTATATATCACCATAATCAACTCACCAAGCACCCTAAATGATGAAACACCAAAGATAAGAGCTCAAAACAACACAATATCCATAAAGGTGAACTAAAAACAAGAGCTTAGCCTAGGCTCGCCCATATTAGTCTTTATGTTTTGACTCTTGGCTTAATCCAATTGAACTTTGCACAATATAAACAAGTTTTTTCACATATAAGTACACAATAAGACCATTAGAAACTCATTCCACATAGTAAATCCATCGAAAAAAACTAGAACAACACCTAACTCAAGCTGGTAAAATTTGTTTTCTCGCCTAGACTCTAAATGACCGATTTGAACCCAAAACTTGTTTGAAAACACCTTTACACATTGTAATCATATACTTGAACACTTAGATGCTCATTTCTATCAACATCAACACATAAAGAACAAGAATTACCCTCAAAACAAGGATAAATAAGCTAAGATAGCAACACTAAAGTGGATAAATACACCCAACATCATCAGCCAACTCTCTCACTTAACTCCTAAAGAGCCAAAACTCAACCTCTACCACCAATTGGCCTCCAACTGAACCAAAAAATTATAATGCACGCAAACTGAACCACAACACACTGATACCATAGCGATAGAAGTACAGTCCAACAAATTTTATCCCAGCCAAAAAGCAAACCATGGGATGAGTCATACAACCGACTCCAAATCCGAATATAATCTTCCCTTACCATTCCACACCTGCCATGCACTCCAAACCAGGAGAAAAGTCACCTGAGTCCTATCCGCGTAATCTCATCACAGAAAACTCAAAGAACTGAGACTGATCTACCAAAGGTCCATACGACAAATATGAGAATAAGCTCATAAGGCACTATTTGGGCACACAAATGGAGATAATTAAGGAATATAATTTAAAACAATGCTAAAACTAGTTTGAATGGTAATCAAAGCTGAAATCCAAAAGATCAAGGTATAACTGCTCAGTAGTGAATGATTTACTCCAGTTTGTCCCATCAACCGAGAATGAAACCATACTGAATCCAACTCAAGTATATTTTCCTGCTGAGTATATCATCCCAAATTCCCAAAGAAAATTGAATACTCGTGGTCAAAGCTGAAAGAACCAATACTGGATCCATGGGCTATCATCGAAACACTTATCAACTATATTCCATTTGAAGTTGAGAAGACTAAATAGGTAACACGGAGTAGGCTCAATCAGCCTATAAATGAAATTCATACTGAGACAAATCTAAAATGAAGGTTGCACGCAAGCTCTATAACTCCAAGCTAAAATCTCAACACCAAGGATGAACTGCTTGATCTCAACTACCCAAACTAATCCTGAAAATGGGTAGGCATTCACACTCCAACTCTATTATAACTTTCAAGTCTCTATTCTAATATGCCAACTCCAAACTGAGCCAATAAGTCTATATTAATGTCAATTACTCAAATTGACTTTAGTATCCAAATCTGACATATCCAAGCTAAATCATATCAAGCCAAAATCAAGCCATAGTTAAGAAGAAAATCACCACAGGTATAAACCACCGACTGAAAATGCAAGCAATCAACTTTATATTAGCTAGAGGGCACAAAAAGTAGCCACAGAACAAAAATCATACCGAAGGATAATATCGGCTGAGAAAATGCAATTAACCCACTCCATGTCCGCTAGAGGGTATGAACAACCAAAATATGCTTATGGACTCATAAAGGCCACAAACCATACTAGTAATGGCAAAAACTCTAGCAACTCGAAGAAACACAATTTTAGTCGGAAGCTAACTAGTCCAATACTCTATCTCAGCAAAGAATAGCTATAGGCATATCTCATAGAGGATAAAAACTCCACCAAACCTCATTAGGACAAACATACACTGAAATAGGGATTTTTTGAATCTACCCAAGTAGGGCAATCATAACTAAAACAAACCATGAATCACCCTGCCGAGGAAGTACCAATCTCGAACCAATGTCATGATCAAGACCACTACCAAAAAATGAACCAAACAACTCAGGATAACGAATTTCCAATTCGCTAACTCAAGAAGCAATTATAGGAAAGTCCACCTGCCTTTAACTCTGCAATTCCACTTTAGACAAAAACCATATCATGACAAGAAAGAAGCATTCAACTCCCACCAATAACAAGGGCAAACCATCACAAGGAGATAAATCCAACAAATCTAAGAGATAAATCTAGGACATATAAATATCAATATCAGAACCATTATTGGGCGATGAAATTGTCACAAATGAAGAATGGATCCAAAACTGGTCAAACTAAAAAATGCGCTACATTAAGAAATATCCGATGCAAAAAAATTGCTACTTTAGAGGTAAGTTTACGAATCCCAAACTCATGAATGGGCAATATAACTAAATTTCTAACTCTAGGACTATACAGGATCACAAGAGGTCAACTTATCTTCGGTACCATAACTGAATCCACAATCAATCTAACATAACCAACAAAAGAGAAAAATAATCAACCTCGCCTTGCTATAGGAAAAAATCATCAAATCAGGCTATAACTGCTTAAGCCACCAAATAAGAACCATAAAGAATGTAATTCTAACTAGGTGACACTAGTCTAAACAACTACCCAACGAGTATCAATAACATCAATCAATAACAACAATAGCAAAAATAACATCAATATCTATATAATGAATAGGCAGTACCAAAATGGAAATCAATAGCAAGTACCACTCAAGGGCCATAATAAGGCCAATATGCCAATATAAATGAGACTTGAAACCAAATGCTACACCCATAAGTAGAAAATATCAATATAGATTTACTCTATTCACTAGTAAAAGAAATAAACCACCTGGGTAGTCATATAATTATGAATTCAATAATAAGGCAGACAAATACCAGCATGAACTCATCAAGGCATATAATCATCAATGGGTACGAAGATCCCAATACATACAATAAAAAAGGTAAATGTAGGAAAATAAAAGCACACCAATCATGGGGAAATTCATAATCATGCCCGATGGGTCTAAAAAGAGTAAATTTGAATGGGTCTAAACTCGGACTGATTGAACCATCAACTAAGGTGCTAAGCGCACTATCTTTAACTAAAGTTTCCACAACATCACAAGGTTAATTCGAATGGGCTAAATGACTAGAAACCCCACACCGGGGACACTCTCTAGACTAGTAACCCCTCTCTCTACAGTCGTAACAAACTTTTAAAGTTATAATCTTGGCAAAAAACATAAACTAAGCCCAAATGATTGGCCAAATGACACTGAGAGCTTTCTCTACTATAATGTCCATCCTTTTCGCAATCATAGCCTTTGTTAAGAACTATAGGCTGGTGGGGAATACATGCTAACTCTTATTTATCACTAACTTGTGTTTGGGGCACTCTCTGAACCAATACCCCATCTTGCCATAACCAAGATAAGCTTCTAGAATACTCTGAGATACAGCCCCTTTCTAATCCAGAATGGCTATTATGACATGAAGAACCATATCAAAAACTCCACAAAGTCTGGTAGGAACTCTGTCCACTATGATTCTCATGACTAATTTGAGAACCACTCATAGTTTGAAATACTACCTGTGTATAGTTGATAGGTTGCAAGTAAAGCTGACCTCAACCAAAAGAATTCTCACTCCTGAGTAAAATACCAATAACACTATATTGATGGCATGGCCTCTTACCTCTACCTCCATAAGTCTTAATACATGCTCTCCCTATGGCCCTCGCATAATCTATAACCTATAGAAGGAAAACCCAGTTGCTATCAAGTGCTCCAATACCAAATAAAGTGGCAATGTTGATCCTCTAATAAATCTATGCACCAAGTCCTGCTCTAAAAGATATGACATAGAAACCTATATGGCCCACTCAAGTAACCTAATCTCGTACTCAAAAACTGATAAGGAACCCTAATGAACACCAATGAGTCCAACTCTGGCCTAATAGTTGCTTGATGAATCAAATATCATCCATGGCTAGGAGGGATCTACAATATAACTTGAATCTCTAATGCTGAACCTCAAAGGGATAAAGTACTCATGAACTTAACTGGAGCCTGATTTAGCCCCAAATCCTTTGGTTGATACTAAAGATCTTCAAATCCATCCCTAACTCTCTGGTCTGATGTTGTGCTGAAGCTCTAAAAATACGTGTCAAAGTCTCATCCACATCTATCGACCATCTTGTATCAATCGTTTGGGGAAAAATAGAGTCAAAGAATGTGCTTGGGGCTCATTGCAATACAAACACATGACAAGGAGTCAAGAAATAAATTTTCTAATAATATCCCTGTAGCCTCTCGAAGATAGGTTACAGACGTCTTTGCACCGATCCATAGAACTCTACTAAACACTTTGCTTTTCTAATAATACACGTAGGCTCTGATACCAATTTTTCATGACCTAATTTCTCAAGTCATGATGACACCTACTATAACCCACCAGTAGGCAAGCCAAACTCGTAGTCCAAAATGGCTAGTAATGGACTACCCAAGGAGATAAAGGAAAGAATGCAGAATAGATATAATAAAATATCAAATGCATAATATAGTCCCAAACCCTAGTGGTATTAGTACATGAGCTCCTAATATAATAACAGTATAAAAATAAAATACCAAGGGAATTACATTGTTATAACTCATCTTTGAATACAACATAGAGACTAGTCTAGTACATAAAAGGAAGAAAAGTAATACTCGAGTCCACTTTATATCTCTGAACCATGGCTTCTCTGCACGGTGCACACATCAATGGCGATAACCCATACTATGATCTGTAGGCTACAGAAGTGTAGTATGAGTACCAAACACGTGGTACTCATTCGGCAACTGCCAACTAAGCTCCAAAAATAATGCGGATACATATAACATATAAACAGAATAAAAACTATACCTAAATATCCAACAATCACATAATAAAGCTAGTGAGATAGTATGGGAAACTATTCTACTCATAGCCACTAAACTAGCATTCTAATGTTATGGAAGTATCAAGGATGAACTATCCTATTCCAGCTATACTCGGGAATCTCAATGCTACACCGTATATTCCTGGCCAATACACGAATAAAGGGCAAAATAAGGATATATATAGTAGTATACAAGGCTAAGAAATGAATATACAATCAGAATAAATGAAGAAAGGAAAGGATATACTATAATACCATAACTATATAAAGCTAGATATACCTAAATATAAATATAAACAAGGTTAACTCAAAGTATAGCCTAAATCATCATACTAGCATTTTAAGACCTCATAATCATAGTAGGAACTAGTGTTAGAATACTTAGGGTTTCTAATCCATATGTCTAATCATGAATTAATCATGCATAATAATGAAATCGAAAGATAGAAGAGCCAGGATCATACCTTAAATCTTGACACCGAATCAATAATCAATCTATCAAGAACTAGCCATAGCAATGACAATAACCATGATAATGACAATATCAATAACAACACGAGTAACCGGCTAGTCCAAACAACCAAATACCTAGCCGAGCCTATTACACCACCTCAGGCTCAGAAGATTTAATCAACCTATAACACACCACAAGGTATAATCATCACCTATACCTATGCAACCTCCTCCTCCCATATGGGTTGGTATATATAGACGCATACTGGTGATAAGCAATATGCATACAAAAATAAATGCAAAGTATATAATCAATATCATAATGTCATTATCATAACCATCTCCATCATCATCATTATAAGAATCATCATAACCATTATCATTATAATCATCCTCATCATAACCATCATCATTATAACCATCATCAATACAATCATCCTCTGGTCTTATCGGGTATATAGATTTCATACATTGGTCTAGTCAGATTCAAATTGGCAGATATACACATAAGCACATTAATATAATCATTTTCCGACCTTGTCAGGTATCAATATAATTATCATAATATCCTCGGGCCTTGTCGGGTATGAATATATCATCACAATGTCCTTCGACCTTGCCAGGTATATAAGCCTATCATCATAGTCATTCTCTGGACTTGCGGGGCACATCATCAGTATCATTATAATCATCAACACACATATATAACATCAATACTAAAATTTGTCATCGGGTATTACCCAAAATTTATATCATCAATACAGTATCTTTCTTTATCCTATATCAAAGAGATGTGTATATAGATATAATAGGTGCACGAACTCAAGTCGTGGTAAGAAAGACTGTAAATCTATAAATCTATTGCTCGAAGTGAACTTTGGGACTAAATCATTATAAATGTGCAAAAAGGGTCGAAATCTCTCACGACCGAAGTAATTAGTAGTATCAATCATAGATCAAAATTTGTCTCGGTCAAATCTTTAAACATCATTATTAACCTCTTTTACATATAAATTATTTATTAAGACAAGAGGTTATTATTATGAAGAAATCTTTTTTAAGGTGAAAACTAGGCTTTAACCCTTATTTAGGAAAAATAGTAATCAATCATATTTTAGCTAGAATCATATTATTTACAGATTTAATGATCATGAATGTAACAAATCTATGCATGCCATCACCAGTATTTAAACAATGGAACCATAAGCATCAATATATATATGCATAAACTACAACCATATCATTTACAAGGATAAACACTTCCTGGATGTCCAACCGATATCATAACACTATCTTTACACCAATAATGTGTCTGAAATAATTACAATATCATAATCATGACGTTAGACCCACATACTTATCCAGAGCTCATATCGACAGTCATATTTATAAGTTATCTCATATATATAAGCCATAGCATAACGATGCAACATGTTATCTCTATAGGCTATCAATCATATCCATGAAGCATAACATATCTATAAGACATAAGGCATATCTATTACCATATCACATCTAGGAGACATCTTACATCTATGAGGTATCTCATATCTTTAGGTTATGAGTCAAATCTATAAGGCATCTCACATCTAGAAGGCACAATATATCAATAAGGCATCTCATATTTAGGAGGCATAGTATATATCACTAGGCCATAAATCATAACTATAAGGCATAGCATATTTATAAGGCATCTCACATCTATAGGTCATATATCATAACCACAAGGAATATCATCTCTATAGGCCAAATATCACATATATGACCATATTATGGCCATGAGCCATTAACCATTATCCGGGAAAATACCATCATGACTCACCAAGTTGCGAAGTAACCTTATACTAAAGTCTTACTAGACTCTACTATATCTAACATCCATAAATTAGTCCACATGGGCTAACACAAGTTTTGGGCTAAGGTGAGCTGAAAGAACCTACTTCTAATTCTCGAATTTAATATTTAGGCAATTTATACCCCAGACTAGGCTAAGGTATATAAATTAGGTATCTAAATTAACTTTTTGATGGTACATAAGCCATAATCAACTCTAAGATAGGTAACCCACCTAGAAACTTGAACAATTAAGTCAACTCCACGGAAATTACAGTTTCAAGATCACTAAAATAGTCCAAATAAGGTTAAACATACTAATCATGCTTCTAATACTTAAACCACATCCCAAATATAGTATTATATCATATCCACTATATGTATAAATTCAATCTAGGGAGAAGACAATAGGATTCTAAAAGTGTAATAATCATTTCACTTTATGGGTCAAAACCCTTATCTAATCCCAAAACTTCAATAACCAAGACTAATTCATTCTAGCCATAATCGATCTTAATGTTCATATTCACATGTAGTATATAACATGTATCATCTTGCGAATAAGAGTAGACAGAAGCCTACCTCAAATCCAAATCGCAAACTCTTGAATTGTTCACCAAACGTCTGTTTTTATTTCACGATCTCAAAATGCTTCTACATTATTAAAATCATAGTCACTCAGTATTAGGGGTAAAACAAGACCCATATAGCTATATTAAGGGTCAAGTAAAATTTTGGGTCAAGAATGGACCTGGGGGGCTTGCTAACGAAATCCAAAATTAAAATCATTACGAGGTCCCTTGAAGGACAAGGAAGTTGTGCTCAAAAGTTGAGCACAAATAGAACACAATTCAGGTCTCAAATCAACCCTTAAATTTTAGGAATTCAAAACCCTTATTTATAAGAATTTATAAAGAAATTGTAGGAAACTTACCATGAATTCGAAGTAAAATTACAGATTAATGGATAATCAAGCTTCCTAAAAGCATGAAAAGCTTAATACCAAGCTTTGCCACTCCGTTAGGGTTTTTGGTTCTCAAAACATGAGTGGAAATGGGAAAATTCGCGGACTAATGGGTCGATTTATACCACTTTCAGGTACTTGGATATTGCAATTACACATGCAGGTAAGCAATCACACTAACTAACATCAGGAACAGGTGTTACAATTGCAACAACCTTTAGTGTGATCACACTATCTCTTCTGCACACTGAGGTGCGATCTCCATTCAAGAGGTGCGATAGCAGAGGCATTAGCTATCAGCTAAAACTCGGAAAATTTTTAGGTTTTGGCCAAGGCCTCAGAATCCATTTGAATTCTGATATATGCAAATAAACTATATAACCATACTAAATTCGACGTTCCATACGTGATGACAAAGTAATATTTTCCATTTGAGGTCGTTTCAACCAAATATGGGTTCCACACCTAAATTTCTATTTTTTTAACTTTTCAACCAATAGGTTTAAATGATCTTGGATGCCTCGGGACTTGAAACAAAGGTATATCTAGCCTAAAATTAGTATTTCAGAGCTACTAGCACAGTCAAAATTTACATCCGAGGTCATCTACTAGGATTTAGGTCCGAGACCAGATCCTAACCAGCGAAAACTCCAAAATAGAAAAATGAGCCTAAAATTCAAACGAACTATCCAATCATCGAATAGTTCCAACAAGTTTTAAATGTCCTGTAGCCATTGTGGAAATGCTCGAAATGCCAGAAATGCATGTAAATCAAGAAAATGGCCTGGAGGGTCATTACAAAATATAATGGTTACTCTCAAGAATCAACTTGAGACTTATATTATTGATGTTCATGATGTTGATGAAAGATTTTCTAATCTAAAAAGACTTGGTGACCTTTTTAAGCAGCTAGTTAAGACAAAAAAAATAATTTAATTATCCTCTTGTGTTTCGTCTTGTAAATTTTGCAGTGCTCCTGCTGGTTGCCACTGTTACAGTTGAAAGAGCCTTTTCAACAATGAAGTTGATCAAGAGTAAATTAAGAAATTGAGTGAATGATGGTTTCATGAGCAGTTGTATGATGCCTTATGTAAAAAAAAATATTTAATAGTGTTTCTGATGAAAGTATTTTGAATAAGTTTCAAGAAATGAAAACTCGTAGAATAGTATTGTAATGATATGTTTTACATAATCAAACTTTATTTTATTTTCTTCACTGCGTATTTATTTTTTATATGTTGAACCCACTTGGTGAAAAGCTTAGGTTCATAACTGATGTTAACTACTTGAATTTTTTGATTGTTGAGGCTTTTTATACTCATCGTTGTGTTATGAGATTTTCAAATCATTTTTTTTGTCTTTATTTTTACATGTTCCAAAACTAATTTCAAAACTACAATACAGAGGGGAAAGCGGTGTTTATGTGTGTTTCCTACCCATTGAAATCTTGATAGAATCTATGATTAAAGAGATAAATTTGATTGTTATTTGAGGTAAGTTTGTTTTAGCATAGTTTTAAAGTTTGCAATGAATAAATCATTCTTTATTTTTGATAAACAATTGCTAATTGAGATTTTTTTTGTAAAAATCTTGATATATGTTATGATTGAAGAGACAAATTTATTTTTGATTTGAGGCAAGTTTTATAAAATTTTAGTATGTTCTTGAAATTAACAATAATAAATTATCATATATTCATGATAAAAATTGCTAATTGAGAAGTCTTTTTTTTTTTTGAAATATTGATAGTATCTTTACTTGAAGAGATAAATTTATTTGTGATTGATGTAAATTTTTTAAAATTTTATCATGTTTTTATGTTTATAAAAATAAATTATCATATTTTTTGATAGACAATTACTTATTGAGATTTTTTTTTTGAATTTAGCATGTTCTGGAAGTTTAAAATAATAAATTATCATCTATTCTTGATAGATAAATGTTAATTGATAAGTATTTTGTGATTTTTTATCATAATAACTCGTACTTTATTAATAATTTAAATGTGCCATAATGTACAATTTTTACGAGATTCTTTGGATTTCTACATTCCGTCTCACAAGAAATTGGTTAATCATTCTAATCCTTTATGAATTCTCATTTAAAATTTAATTGTATGTAATTATTTTAATTATGAATAAATTATTTAATAATTATCTCTAATGATTGTCTTTTTTTAAATAAATTATATCGTTTAAATAGATATAATGCTACTTGCTAATAATTTTACTCTTTCATATATAATTTTATTAATTAACGAGAGATACACATAGTTAAACTAGTAATAATAAACATATATATTCCAGTAATTAATTAGTTGCCTTCAACCAATTTTTGTACTACTCTGATGTGGAAATTTCATAGAAATTGGACAAACACGTGATCATTTAGGTAGCCGCCTTACATCCGTAATATTGGGCACTTCAAATGTTTTAAGACTGCTCTTCAGTCAATGTCAGCTTGAGCACATTTTCTCGTTCAAACTTCTTTATTCTCATCACCAACTTCTCTATTTTTACCCCGTATAGGTATTTTCATCTTTGACTAAAATCTTCTTTTTTTAATTAAAATTTTCTAATTCAATCTTTAATAATTCACAAATTTTCGATAAACTACACTTTATTCCTCTTGCATAACCTTTACAATTGCACTTTACTAGTTTACTCCCGTATTGGATTATTTTCGACACAAACTCAGAATAAGCAGAATTAATTGTCAGCGGATATCATATGCTTATAGCCTAAAAATTATTTTTTGTTTATTAGGGTAGTAGAGAGCTAATTTCATGTGGTCATTGAACTTTATCTATTATACCTGTAAAGTCATAAAATTGTTTATTATTATATTAATGTTACTGAGCTTTCCCACTATATAATAACTTTAAATGTTTTATTATATTGGTAAAGTTAAGTTAATTTTAGCATGACAAAAATAATTTTATGATTTTATTATTATCACTATTATAATAGGTAAAAGTAAATTACTTTACTATATATAAGGGAGAATAAAAATTTGATAGTCCTCACATTTAAACTGATGGTATAAAAGTCTTACATGTGGTATTTCTTTGGGCTAAAGCCATCGACAGATCCTCAAACTTGTTTCGAAAATTCATTTAGACCCCTCAACTAAGACCTGTTGTTTCGAAAATTCACTTAGACCCCTCAACTAAGGCTTGTACCAGACACAAAATGCTGATTTGGCAAGGAGAGTATAACACACTCTCTTTAGGAGCGTGAATAGTAGAAAAAAATATTTTACTTTTTTTTATTAAAAAATCTACACTTAAATTATTTTATTAATATACTTTTTTAATAGTAACAATTTTGGTATTTTAAAAAAAGCCCCAGCTTCCTCCCCCCCCTCCCACACTTGCCCGTGTCTTCTTCTGAAGCAACAAGAAGCCATTGAAGATGACTTCTTCAATGGAGAAACTCCACCCATTAATTTTAAGAAACGAAATGGAGAAACTCCATTACCAATAAATCAACAACTCTATTAACAACAACAAAATCACTAATCAATATTCACCATTATAGGGATAGCCATGGATACCTTCCTTCTTCAATGTCTTTTCTATCATCTTTGGCCACCACCATATTGTGAACAACACTTTTTCAATAAAAAAGACCACCAAAATCCTAAGAATAGAAAAAAAAGTCAAGTCAAATTGTTGTTGTATGAATTGAGAAAAATCACTGTTACAATTAATGAATTGTGTGTATTATATGAACTTTTGCAACTGGTACTTTTAAATTCTTCTTTCATTCTGCCACTATCAATATATGAATTGTTCTCCCGTAACAACATACATTTGTTGCACTAATTAGCATTGCCATTGTTTTTAAGTGTGCTTTTTTTTGTGTGTGAAGACGACGGGGAAGGGTAGATGATGACTTTGTGTGTGTGTGAAGATGACAGGAGAGGGGGGATGACTCTGTGTGTGTGTGTGTGAAGACAAAGCGGGGGGGGGGGGGGGGGGGTGGGGGAGGGCGCGGGGGGGGGTGGGTGGGGGTGTTTTTTTCCTTTTTTTTATTTTTTTAATTAAGAAATTATTATTAAATGATAATTAAATATAATTATTCTTTGCCACGTGTTTTTTCTAATTGGTTAATTTTACCACATTAGGCGAGTGTATTGCACACACTCTATGCCTGTTGCTGATTAGGCAAAAAAGGCCTGATTGGATCAAAATTTGGAGGGTTAGGGGCCTGATAGGTACAGACTTAGTTGAGGGGTCTAAGTGAATTTTCGAAACAAGTTTGAGGGCTTGTCGATGGCTTTAGCCTATTTCTTTGTCATAATTCTCCTTTATGATTTTCCATATGAACCTTTGTGATTGGTTGAATTTCTTTATGGTTTATTAAATTATTTTCTTGTTCATCTTAAAATATTTGTTATATTTCACTTTTGAGAATCAAATTTTATGAACTTTAATCAATGTTTTTAAGAAAAAAAATATTATTATGTTGATATAATCATTGCAATTTATGATATTTGTTTTTCATATAGTTTTGATATCTAATTTCTAATTTTATTGAATTAATAACACAATATAGCTCAAAAATAAATTAAATTGTCTTTTGAAAAATAAAACGATAAAATTTGAACTAACTTTTGAAGGCAATCTTTTTTTACCACTAAATTATAGAGGATCTTGAGATTTTGATAGTTCTCACAAGGGCTTTTTTGATATTTTAATTTTTTGGTGAAATGAAATTACTCAACATGATAATTAATAGTATTTTTTAGTACATATTTTTATTTTCGCCTTTATTCATTTTGTTAAGATCATTCCACTTGGATTTTTATAATTGGTTTTTCTTGCCACATGTTAGATTACTATTTAATTAAAACTAGTTTTATTTTAAATCAACAATATTCAAGCTAACTTTTTCTACAAAATTAAAGTTTTCAATGATTTCAACTGCAATCTCATAGTTCTTTTTGATATTATAGTATAGTGAATAATATCTTATATTTATTATTTTTCGTATCGGACATGAAAAAGTATAAAACAAAAACAATAATCAAAATGGGACGAATAGATTACTCTTATAAGAGACATGCAAATAAATAGACCGAATGGGGCAAACTATTAATTTAGTTTAATTATCATTTAATATCCTTATATATTCTTATTAAGTTAATTTATATGAAGACTCTTAATTGAGGTTATAATTATTCTAATATAAAATTGCAAGCATTGACTTTTTTTTCCAGATGATTCTATAAGATGAAAAAAATGTAATTATCAAAAACTATTGATATTAAAATATGAGGGAAATTAAAACTCAATAAATATCAAAATAAATTTATTTTTAGCTATAACTAAAAAAATAAATACTTGCAAATTTTATAAAAATATCAATATTTTTTTCTATTTATGATCTTCATCAAAGCTTAATTATTAAATATTTAAAATTATGTCATTATGTGATTAAATATATCATAATTTCAAAAACTTACCAACAAGACTTATTTACCAAAATATTAAATATACTGATTAAAAAATAAAAAAATATCTAATATAAATTATTATTTTTATAATTTGAGTTTGAGCTCGGACTTAGCACGAGCCTCGTAAAACTAGTTTATATGATAAAAAGCAATCATATATTATTTTCAAAAGTTACTTTTGAAGTTACTGGTGTTAAATATGTTCAGTAAAAAGTATCATTTTTAAAAATAAGAGGATGATTGGCTCCAGTTATGTAGTTGACTCAACTCAACCACTTGAATTAGATTATGGGAAGGAAGGATAAAAACTTACACGCACCCGGTGTATACACCAAATTAATATTCTTTACCACAGTTAAGTAATTAAATCAAGTAAAATACATGTTAATTAATCATGGTTAAGTAACTTGAACTTTAAATTCAAACACATGGCATGCATGTACTGGCTTGGTGTATATATCGGGTGTGTGTACGTTTTAATCGGGAAGGGAGAGGGGAGATGGAAAAGCTAAAGAAGCAACAAAGAAGATTGATTGTCCTGCTTTTTTCCTTCATTTTGGTTACAAAGGAAAAGACTTGGGATTCTCTACATTATTTAATCCTCACCTACTAAAACCATTGACATCAAGGAAGATCTAATCTAGACAAAAACAAAAAAATAAGCTATGGATGACAGTAGGGCAACATAAACATTAAATGAGGTAAAAATAGGTTTGGCAATGATTGGCTGACCCGGGCAGGGTATAAAGAGAACTGGCCTACAATAGTTTCAGCTCAAGAGTGATATCAATACAACGAGGCATCCACTCGGACAAAACCTAATTAGCCTGAGATCGGTAAGGATGGTGACTGCACATTAAAAAATAAATGGGAGGAATGTGTGTCGGGGCTTCCAGAGAGCAACGGTAGCTCTCGGCAAAACCACATTTGACACAAGATAGTAGGTTGTTTACACTTCAACGACATAAGGGCAAGTGACATTCTCCTATTGGCCATAGGCAATATTGACACCTTACAAATAGACACCCTCTCTCCTATTGTAAGGATCAAAGTTCAACTTCTCTCTATCCTTACGTGATAAAATATTTAGCTTTGTTCTTAATCTTTTCTTTGTTTTTCTTAGCTACTTTTTTCTATTTTCTTGTTGATTACACTCGCTTACTTTATGTTCTCGATCACAACTTGCCCATAGCTCAAAGGACCGCGGACTACACTATCGTTACTAATTTGTTCATAATCGTTGCCTTATTTAATATATCTTGTCTTTCGTTTATGTTATTTACTTTTTCATAAACATTTACTACTAACTCAAAGCGAATACCATAATAGGTTCTCTTAACCCACAAACAAATATAACTATTTAGAATAGACAGTAAATAGTTTCACATCCACCATAGGGCCAGAGCAACTGTTTGGATTTTAGATCCCTTGTTATTGGTTTCTTAATGAATTTTTTACTTTGCAAGAAAGTAGATCATGTCTTTTGTCAATAGCTCTGAGAGGGATATTGTTCTTAGGGGAGAGTCAGGCAATCAGCCAGTAGAGTGACGTTTCTACTTTTGATGGAATATTTTAGGCCTTTATCTTAGGATAATTATGTGTTTTCAAGAAACTATTGTTGTATTTAACATTGGGTTTTAGTGTTTTCAGGACAAGGACTGAATGCGAAGAATAACTTGGAAAAATTGGGCAAAGCAATTACAGTATCCCGAACTTTAGTCAAATCTAGACTTCCAAAGAGTTCGCGATGACTTACTAAATTATTAATGTTTAAATCAGATAGAATTTCCCCAATTTTGACTTTTTATCATGTGAGAAATTAAATTAGCTTTCCAACGATATAAATTTCGTCCAAATTCGGTATCAGAGTAAAACGTTATGGACGTTTTACTGAGAACTATCAAAACCGCCCAGGTGCAACGGGTAGGTTGACACACCGTCGAGCTAGGGATGGACCATCGCAGTTAAGGCAGTAAGTCAATCTTCTGGCTAAGGTGCGGCGGACAGGTTGATGGACCGTCGATCTACCGACGGACCGTCACCCAAGCCGTCGCTACTAAGGTAGTGAGTCCCTATTTTAGCCCAAGTACGATGGTCAGAATGATGGGCCTTCGAGCCAGCAATAGACCATTGCATGAGCCATCATAGATCCCGTTCAGCAATTTAAAGCCGTTTAAAAAGGGTATTTGAGTCTTTTTCCACCCATTTTAACCCCTAATTATACCAGACAATAGCTCATAACTTTATTATTCATTCCAACATCCAATTAAGGTTTCTCTCAAAGATTAATCCTCAAGAATAAGAAACCCTAGGTGCTTAATTCTAAGTCAAGAATTTAAACTTTCCTCTATAAATCTTTCAGAAATCATCCACCCAGGTATGTCAAATGTATATTCATGGATTCCTTTCGTCCATAAAGCCCAAGAATCTAATTTTAAATTATAAATTATGATGTTTATGTTGTGGATTGATTGCGATTATGTTGATGTTGTGTATGATACCCCAGTTGGAATCGTTAAATATGTTTTCATTAATTTATGCTAGCATGTGGATTGAAATCTACAAATTGTGTTGATTTATGCAACCATGATGAATTTATTTAATGTCTAGGCCTAAGCTTATAGTTATACATGCAAGGTGTTTGATAAAATTCCTAAGAGAATAAAAATCATGCCTTATAACTCAATTGTGACCAAAATAATGAACCTATGTTTCACCCTTAAGTTCAAATGACTCCCATGTTATTGTTATGCTTTATGATGGATTGATGAATGCTCATGAGATTAGGCTTATGAAATTATGACATGTCTACATGCACTTCTATTCATATGTGAGCTTATGGCATGCAAATAGTTCATGAATATCCCCAATGATTGTATCGTGTGTCAAGAAGTGTCAAGTCTTGTTAGTTTTATGCTATTGAGTCCTGGGGGTACTTGTACCCGACAATTTAGCTGTGTGCCTAGAGCCAGTGTCATGTTTTCAAGATACTCTCAGTCAATCCATGTTTAGTAGAATTCAGTCAGTCTCATGACTTAGGAAAAACTCAGTAATCTCAGTTATCTCAGTAATCTCACTCAGATATCAAATCTCAGTGATACTCCGTCAGTCAACGGAACTCAGTAAACTCAGTCTAGTAAGTTCAGTGTAATTAATTCAGTGTCTAATTAGATGAGAGTAGGATTTAGCATTGAGTGGGCCCAAGGATGGGAACTCACTTGCGAGTAGAGGATGTGATTCTTAGAAGCAATCCTTGCATTCCAGAACTACGTAGCCAGCGTAGGTTGAGACATCTAACCTGTTAGATGAGGGTTGATAAGGTGGCTTAACTTATTAGATGAGGGTCCCACTTTTCTCCTTAGATTACCTGTTATATAAGGGATCACTCACAACTTGTTCTTACTAGTAGCGTGGTATTGACACCCTTCCAGTTGGGGTTATAGATTAGACCCCAACTCAGCTATAATGCTTTATTTAGGGCATGTTGGTTAGATGACTACTTTCCACAGTTACAGTCTCAGTATCAGTCTCAGTAATAGAACTCTGATAATTCTACAAAATTCAGGACTGTCAGATACTGTCACCCAGTTCAGTACGGAACTCAGCTAGTTTCATCAGAAACAAGACTGTCAAACACAGTCTTTCAGATAATAGTATAGCAGTTATACAAAAGCTATGTTATCAGTATTTAGATTCAGTAATGTCATGATCTTAGATACAGTTCATGTATTTATGCATGTATTCTCACATTCATGTTATTTGGTTAGCTAGTATTGTTCATACATATAAACCCTTGCATTCAACCTACCTCACTTGTATACCAGTACATTTAATCATACTGACATATTTGTGCTATGATGTTTTATACCATAGGTTCATAAGCATGAGCTCCAGAGCATCTGTAGTATTCCAGTCTCAGCAGTCAAAATTAGCAGTGAGTCCTCATCCTTCGAGGACATGATCATTACTTTATTATTTTAGTACTTAGTTTATTTCAGTAGTCGGAGTTAGTTGGGGACATGTCCCAATAACTCCTTATTCAGATAGTTCAACTTTAGAGGTTTTCAGACTACAGTATGTTCAGACAGTTTATTTTTGTTAATATTTTGGTATTGATATACCGTACTCTCAAATAGTATATTTTATCTGTTTTGAACCTTATGGCATGTTTCAATCTATTATTTCTATATTTTACATGATGTCACACAGTATACAGGTACAGATATCAATCTTGGGTTAGCTTCTGGTCCTTTGGGGTCATGAGCACCGTGCAGTATTCCGGGTACCAGATTTGAGGCGTTATAACAATAGAAAAATGACAAGTGATGGTCTAGGTAATGGACCATTGACCCTGCGATGAACTGTCAGCCTAAACCGTCGCTAAAAAGCACAATATTATGCCACTAGAGGTCCCGCAACGGTCCATACGATGGACCGTCGCTACTATGACTGATCGTCGGCCTAGACCATTGCCAAGAAATAGAATTTTGTGCCACTGTAAGTCTCACTATGGTATAGGTAATGGACCATTGCCTTAGTGATGAACCGTCACCTAATCCATCGAGTATGAAGCGGTAATTCCAAATTTGAATTTTAAAAACCCAATCCTGGAATTATTTAAATACTGAGTATTAGGTTTTATTTCATCACTTTGGACAGTAGTATTATATTTTTCTCCTCTATTGGGATCCTTGTAACACTATTCTTTGAGATTGAAAGATAGAACTTGAGATCTGACTATTATTTCTATACTTTTCATTGAAGATTGAGAGAACAATATTGTAACTTTTGTTAGTATTCCTTTGATGTTAGTTATGAATATTAATATGGTTTTGATATCTTATATGGAAATGAGTGGCTAAGCTTCCATAACTAGGGTTATAAGAGCATTGATGTAGAGAGTTGATTGGGGTTGTGAATTCATCTAATTTCTAACACTTGTTTAAATTGTATGAACCTCTCTTCATTATAATGACATCTCTTGGTTGAAAACTTGAGAAGTGAGCTTATGAACACCACTTGTCTAAACAAGAACGTGGATGTTGGGAAAAGAGATGATTCATATGAAATCCATACATTTACCTTTTGGGTTAAGGGTTAATGCCCTAACGGGATTAACCCTTATGAGAATTCTATTAAATAATGCATGAATCCTTTAAGTTCGAAAGAAGTAAAGGGTGAAATACCCATTTGGTTGAGAAACAAGTGGGTAAATCCTTAGAATTCAATACTTCGTGCAATTGAAATCGTAAGTTAGAAATTGACCACAATTCACAACCGTAACTTCTTGAATGTCTTTGTGAGAACAACCCTAGTTATCTTACTATCATTGAAGTTATATTTGTATTCACTCTTAGTAGTTGGACCTCGGTGTGATACAAGAATGAATGCATAGTACTAACACATTAATACCCCCTTTATCCCGAAACCTTAGATCTCTAGTCCATTAAAAATCAACTTATTTAGTTGCATGAGTATTCCCTATGGGATTCAACCCCAACCTTCATTGGGTTCTATATTTGAAAATAACCTCTTACACTTTCATAAGAAAGTTGTAATTTGGGCATATCAAATTTTGGCACCATTACTGGGGATTACGGCTGTCAATTAAGTCTATGATTGTTAATTGACCTTTGGTCAAAGTTTCCTAAATTTTACTTTTGTTTGTTGTTTTTGTTCTGTGAAGGGTAGTTATTATGTGTGCCAAGTACATGGAGATAGGGTGAACTATTATTTTTGATACATCTGAAACTGCAGTTAATTAGCAGAATGGCTGACCCCAAAATGTCGAAAGACTAGCCGCTCTGGCTAGAGCTCAACTTAATTAACAGAATGATGGCCAGTAGGTGCATCATCCTAATCCTAATGATGATGATTTAGGGGTTGATGATTCACTAGATCCTGTTAACCTAAGGTGTGTAGAGAATGTGGCTACACCAGCGAATTGGAATGTAAATAGAAATTATCCCTTTAGGGTGAGGCAGGATCGATAACCGATACACTTTGATCTGAATGATGACGAAGATGGAATGGATGGAGCAAGTGCACCTGGAGCTATCATTCCTCCACCTCTATCACCTAGAGCTAAATTCACTATTACCAGTACGATGATTCAACTTTTTCATCTTAAGGGGTTGTTCGGCGGTCTTCCCGGAGATGATCCAAATATACACTTGGTGAACTTTTTAACCATTTTCAAGTCTTTAGATAACCCAGGAGTGGGTTAGAATGATATTCTTCTATGTTTATTTCATTGTCTCTATCTGGGGAGGTAACACTGTGGCTTAATAGGCTGACTCCCGACTCTATCACCAACTGGAGGCAGTTGAAAGAAATTTTCCTAGAAAAGTTCTTTCCACTTTCCAGGAGGGTACAGTTGAGGGATAAAATCAGTAACTTTCAACAACTTCCCACTGAAGCTCTTCATGAAACCTGGGAGAGGTTTAAAAAGAAGCTGATCCAATGCCCGAACCATAACATGATGGATATTCATTTGATGGAGACTCTTTATTGGGGTTTGAACTCTATTACAAATACAGTCATGGATAATGCTGCAGAAGGGTCATTTGTTGACCTTATATTTTTCCATAGGCTTTGGAAATTCTTGATCGGATGGCCAAATAGAGTAGAGCTTGGCATACCAGGGATTCTATGGTAGCAAGACCTACTGTGCTTGGTGGTGTGACTGCAGAGCAATATAATAAGGAGGAAGAACGTGACCAAGACATGGCATACTTGAAGATATAGATGGACTTGCTAACTAAGCATTTATTATCTATAAAAATGGATAAGGTGAAAACTGTTGCATCCCAGGGAAGAGCTGACTCTAATTTGGAAGAAGAGGTGAACTATCTAGATAATTGGGGTTTTTTTGAGGCAATAGCCAAAGAAATCAAGGTCGGAAGTATTACGATAAGGCTGGTTACAAGGATAGAGATTAAGGGAACTAGAAAAGCAAGAATGATAGGAGTGGACTATATGTACCTCCTGGAAGCATATATAACACTACAACTAGCTCGAGAAAGATGTCCATGAAGGACATGATGGAGAAATTATTAAAAAGAGTTGAGACTACAAACTCTGGGGTGACTACTATAAAAAGTGAGATGTCTTCAATGAGTTAGTTGGTAAACTCATACTCGACTTCTATCAAATAGTTAGAGCAGAAATGACCCAACTCTCAGCAGCATTGAATCAGAGAAAAAGTGGAACTTTGCTAAGTGATACAGTTCAGAACCCTCAGAATAATGGCTCTTACATAGTAATCACCACACGGAGTGGTAATGTATTACCAGGCCCTTCTATGGGCAAAGATGCTATTGAAGAGGTGATAAAAGAAGATGTCGAGCTTAAAGAAAGTAATCCTATGAAGTCTAAGAAGCAGGATGACATTGATGTTCCTTCTAATCATCAGCTAGTTTATGGATTGGAAAAAAGGAAAGACAAGGAAAAAGAAGCAGTAGTGACTTCTCTACCAAAACCATCGTCTCTCTTTCCTCATAGATTGAATAAGAAGGCTTATGATACAAAGTTTGGCAAATTTATGGCCATTCTTAAGCATTTAACGATCAATTTACCATTAGTGGAGGCATTGGAACAAATGCCCGGGTATGCAAAGTTCATAAAAGACCTTGTCACAAAGAAGTAGATGGTTAGCTATAGTCGGAGGACAATCTCCATCATTGTGGTGCTATTTCCACAAGGTATTTGGTGCAGAAGAAGGCATACACGAGAGCATTTACCATCCCATGCACTATTGGGTCTATTGATTTTTCAAACGCTCTATGTGATTTGGGAGCTAGTATAAACTTGATGCCGCTTGCTGTGTATAAGAAATTAGGTTTGTGAGATCTTACTCCCACAAACATGAGGCTTGTTATGGCGGACAGGTCTGTGAAGCGGCCCAGGGGATTCTATATGACGTATTAGTAAAGGTGGCCAGTTTTATATTTCCAGGTGATTTTGTCATTCTTGATTGTGAGGTGGATTTTGAGGTGACCATAATCTTGGATCGACATTTCCTCGCAACTAGGAGTGTACTTATTGATTTAGGGGCAAACGAGCTACTATTCAGGCTGAATGATGAGGTAGTAAGATTTGATGTATGCCAGTCCATGAAACAACATAAAGATATGAGTGTATTCTCTATTGTGGATATCTATAATGAGGAGGATGAAGAAGTGCCTATAGAAGAAAAATTTGCTATGGAGACTTTAGCCACTATATAGATAAATTTTGATCATGACGGTATCAAAGATTATGAGCAGACTGTGTGTGCCTTAACGAGTATGGGGTATTATTTTTATGCACCCAATAATTTGGATTTGGACTTAAAAAATTGCCCAAGTGCACCTGTTAAGCCTTCTATAGAAGACCCACCTACCTTGGAGCTAAAAGAGTTGCCCGACTACTTGAGGTATGTGTTCCTGGGCAGTGGGAATACACTACCTATTATTATTGCTGCTGATCTGGGTGAGCTATAAGTGGAAGCTCTCACCTCTATTCTTAAGAGATATAAGAGGGCTATTGGTTGGACAATTACAGATATCATCGACATCCCTCTTGGTATATGTACGCATAAGATTCAGCTAGAGAAGGATTGCATTCGACTATTGAACACCAGCATCATCTAAACCCACCTATGCAAGAGGTGGTGAATAAAAAAATTATCAAATGGGTAGATGCAGGGGTGGTATACCCCATTTCAGACAGTAAGTGGGTGAGTCCTATTCAGTGCATGCCCAAAAAAGGGGGTATGACAGTTTTACCTAACCAGAAGAACGAGTTGATCCCACTCAGGCCTATTACTGGGTAGAGGGTGTGTATAGATTACAGAAAACTCAACTCGTGGACATTGAAGGACCACTTCCCAATGCTTTTCATGGATCATATGCTTGATCAACTAGTGGGAAGGGGTTGGTACTATTTCTTAGATGGGTATTTTGGTTACAACTATATTTCTATTACTTATGAAGATAAGGAAAATATGACATTCATGTGCCCATATGGTACATTTTCTTTTAAGCGGATACCTTTCTATTTTTGTAACACACCTGCCACTTTTCAACAATGTATGATGTCGATATTTTCTGATATGGTTAAAGACACCTTGGAGCTATTTATGGATTATTTCTTGGTGGTCGGTGATTTTTTTGAGGTTTTTTTGCTGAATCTTAGTCGGGTGTTGCAGTGGTATGAAGAGTTCAACCTTGTCCTTAACTGGGAAAAATGCCACTTCATGGTGAAGTGAGGCATTGTTCTTGGTTACAAAATTTCAGCTAAAGGCATTAAGGTTGATAAGGAAAAGGCTGAAGTGATTGAGAAACTACCTCTCCCTATGTCAGTAAAAGGGGTACGTAGCTTTCTCGATCATGCAAGGTTCTACCGTAGATTCATAAAGGACTTCTTAAAGATTACAAACCCATTTTGCAAACTTTTAGAGAATGAGGCTAAGTTCAGTTTTGATGATGACTGTAGTAAGGCAATTGAATGCCTTAAACTGAAGCAAGTGGAGGCCCCAATTATTGTTGCTTCTGATTGGACAAAGTAATTTGAGGTTATATGTGATGCTGGTGGAGTGGCACTTGGAGCCGTTCTTGAACAAAATAAAGAGAAGTTGTTCCATCCGATATATTATGCAAACAAGGCTTTGAATGGGGACCAAAATAATTATACCATGACTGAGCAGGAACTTCTAACAGTTGTGTAAGATTTTGAGAAGTTTCGGGCATATTTGTTGGGTTTCAAAGTGGTGGTGCACACTACCATTCTTCCTTGAGGTACTTGATGGAGAAGAAGAATTCTAAGCCAAGGTTGATCTGAAGGGTATTTCTTCTTCAAGAATTCAACTTCAAAGTCAAGGATCAAAAGAGCTGTGAGAATTAGGTAGAAGACCACCTATCCAAACTCGAAGGCGAGCAACCAGTTAAGGATGAGCTATATATTGATGATTCCTTTTCAGATGAGAAAATATTGGCAACAATGCCTAAAAAGTACCTTGGTATGTTGACTTCGTGAACTATGTGGTAAGTGAAGTGATGCCGGAGAATTTTTCCTTTCATCAAAAGAAATTTTTTTCCATGATGTGACACAATATTTTTGGGATGAGCCATATCTGTTTTAACTTTGTGCGGATGGCATTATTAGGCGGTACATCCCAGAAGAAGATATGTTGAGTATACTGAACGAGAATCATGCTTCCCCAGTTGGAGGTCACCATGCAGGTGATAGGACTGGAAGAAAAGTACTTCAAAGAAACTACTATTGGCCTTCCTTGTTCAAAGATGCCTACAAGTTCATGAAAAGATGTGACCAATGCCAAAGGCTAGGGTCTATTTCAAAGCACCATGAGATGCCAATGTCTAAAATGTTGGAGGTAGAATTATTTGATGTCTGAAGACCTTTGTGAGCTCATTTGGGATGAAGTATATATTAATTTCTGTTGACTACGTGTCAAAAATGGTCAAGGCAGTGGATCTGGCGGATAATAAAGGAAAGCGGGTTGTTGCATTCTTAAAGAGAAATATCTTCTCTTACTTTGGGGTACCACGTACCATTATAAGCCATGGAGGATCACACTTTTGCAATAAGATATTCAGAGCCACCTTGGCAAAATATGGAGTCAAGCATCATAAGGTGGCTACCCCATACCACCCACAGACCAGTGGGCAGATGGAAATATCTAATCGGAAAATCAAAGCTATCTTGCTAAGACAGTAAATGCAAGAAGGAATGATTAGTCTAGGAAGCTGGACGATTCCTTATGGGCATATCAAACAGCTTTCAAGACACTTATTGGTATGTCTCTATACCAATTGGGTAATGGCAATGTAACTTGCCAATTGAGCTGGAGCATAAAACGCTGTGGGTACTGAAGCGGATTAATCTGAACTTGAATGAGGCAGCGAATATGAGACTGGAGCAGCTGAATGAGATGGATGAGTTCTGTATTGGAGCTTATGAAAGAGATGATCTAACAAGGAAAGAATGAAGAAGTACCACGACCACAGAATTGAAAAACGGGATTTTCAGAAAGGTGACTTGGTGCTCCTCTTCAACTCCCAACTTAAGCTTTTTCCAGGTAAGCTCAAATCCAAATGGTCTGGCCCATTTAGAGTTAACCAAGTCTACTCATCTGGAGTATTGGAACTCAAAAATAAAGATGTAGGTGTCTTCAAAGTTAATGGGCAGCATCCGAAACTATATTTCGGTCCAATGGACTCGATAAAGAAAATTGCTACAATCTATCTCGATGAAGTCTGAGTAATTGAGATAACTGAGTCGTACCACGATAATAAATCAGGCGTTAGTTGGAGGCAACCCATAGTGTGTTGTTGTAAAGCATTAGCTTAAGTTATTTTTATATTTTATGCAAGCTGAAGGGTTTGTGTAAGTGTGCAGGTTTGACAGTGTAGGAAAATAGAAATTGAAAGTGGTTGGGGTGACCGACGGATTACCCGATGGACCATCATGGGAATCTTCATAACAAAGTCCAGAAACCAGGTTACTGGAAAAGTAGCGACGGGTTGGCCGACGGATCATCGCAAGCACGATGGATCATCAGCCCATCCGTCGCTAATGATTCACAAGGTAAGTCACTGGAAAAGGGGCGACGAGTCACCCGACGAACCGTCGTACATGCAATGAGCCGTCGCACTGAACCTTAGTTTAACGGGTCAGGTTAGATCAACTTAAATTATCAAATATTTCATTCTTATTTGACCCAAACATTTTTAAAGGGATAATTCAAAGTGGTTAAGTAATTCCCCAACTGTTCAAGTTCCTGAGACTATTTAGTTTCCATGCATTCAATGTATCTGAGACTTTTCATTCTCCTCTTAAACTTCTCCTCTTCCCTTTCCCATCTATTTAAAATTCATCTTTATTTGTTTTTCTCTGTCATAAGCAAAGAAAAATTCTTTACAAAAGTAAAGTTCCATCTTGTGTCCTGTGTTTAGTGTGAAAGTCAAAATAATGATCAAGTATTATGTAAGATCCCGCAAAATTACTAAGCTTAATTCAGTCCTTTAAGCTTGTAAAAGGGGGTCCCAGACTTAGAAAATTCTAGCTAAGTTTCCAAACTTAGTTTATTTTTTGCCTTCAAAGTTGGAAATCTCATTTTGCAACCTTTTGTCCTTTAATAGTCGGTATTCTTGCTAATTCATGATCGAGGAGGTTAATAGGTGTTCTCGAATAGGTTTTGGATTTTTTGAACCTCGTTTAGACCATGTTTGGTGTCCCAAAATAGTGGACCAATGCGATCTTGGAGTACCGCATCGCCTATCGCGTTGGTTAACATTGTTGCAAGTTTCCAGAGCTAAAAGTACTAAGGCTTGGCATGATCATGGTGCGATGCATCAAGTATCGCGTTGGTGTCATTGACGGCCGCGTCGCCAATCGCGTTGATACCCAGTTTTTATTCATTAAATGTCTGCATCTTTAAAGGCAAAAGGGTCAATTTCCCACCCCTATATAAGCTGATAACATGAGATTCAGCTAGGTTTTCACCAAAATATAGTTGTTTCTCCCAAATTCCCTCAAGAACAAGTCTAGGGTTTTAATTGAAGGTTTTAATCCAGGAGATTCCACCGTTAATCTTCAAGAAACTTCCATCTAAGGTATGTAAAGTGTTGATTCATCGGTTCCTTTCACCCATGAATTTCAATAAACCCTTTCAAAAATATAAATTTTGAATTCCATGTTATGAATTGAATCATATCCTTGTTTATGTTGTTGTATGATTACCAAGTTGAAATCTTTAATACATATAATGAAAGTATGTTAGCATGCGGTTGGAATTCTTGTATTTGAAGTGAAAAATGTTGCCATGATGTATTATTTTAATGTTCATGCCTAAGCCTCAAGTTATGCATGCAAGGTGTTTGCTAAAATGCCTAAAATAATAGGAATTGTGCTTTATGACTCAATTGCGACCAAATTGTTGAATTCATGCTTTACCCTTATGTTCACAATGACCTCCATGTTATTGTTATGCATTTTAATGGTTTGGTGGAATGCTTATGAGATTAGACTTATGAAATTATGACATGTTTATATGTATTCCTATTCATTTGTAAGCTTAAGAGATACAAATACTTCATGAAAATCTCCAATGTTAGTACTATGAATTATTTACTATGGTCATGTGTTCAAGAAGTGTCATGTCTTTTCAGTATCATGCTATCGAGTCCTGGGGTACTTGTACTCAAACATTTAGCTGTGTGCCTAGAGCCAGCGGTAATTTTCAATATACTCTTAGCCAAGCCATGATCCTTTGAATTTAGTCAGTCACATGACTCAGGAAAACTCAGTAAATTCAGTATCAGTCCAGTCCTTCACAGTACTCAGTAATCTCAGTCAGTTATCACATCTCAGTAGTATTTCATCAGTCAACAAAACTTAGTTAAATCAGTCCTGTTCAGTCAGTAACATGATCAGTGACAACTTAGTTAAGACTAGTATGAACTAGGAAATCAGTTCAGTGTTTATTCAGTTGGGATTAGGATTTAGCACTGAGTGAACCCAGGGATGTGGGCTTACCCGTCAGCCAGTAGAGGGTGTGATCCTTAGAAGCAATCTTTGTATTCCAGAACTACGTAGCCAGTGTAGGTTGAGATGTACCCCTACCACTGTAGGGATTATACATCTTATTTGTGTTTTCCTACTAAGAGGGTTTGACGGAAGAGCTCCCTGTCAGAGAGGGTTAACTCACAGCTTGTGTTTACCCGTGGCACGGTACTGACACCCTTTCAGCTGGGTTTACATGTTTGACCCCCACCAGTTTAGATTTGGGGCATGTCGGTTAGATGATTACTTTCCATAGTCTCAGTAAAAAAACTTAAATAGTTTTTCAGATTTAGGACTTTCAGATACATTCACTCAGTTTAGTACGGAACTCAGCTAGTTCTATCAGAATCAGGACTGTCAGACACAGTTACTCAGTTAACAATATATCAGTTATACAAAACTCATGTTATTAGTATTCAGACTCAGTAGTGAGTATTATCATGATATCATTTACAATTACGTATTCATACATATATTCTCACATTTATTTTATTTAGTTAGTTATATTGTTCATGCATATGAACCCCATGCATTCAGCCTACCTCACTTTGTATATCAGTATATTCAGATGTACTGACACATACTTTTCTTTTATTCTATGGTGTTTTATACCATAGGGTCGGACGCTAAAGTTCTCGATCGTACTTAGTTTCAGATCCAGCCAGCAATAATAAATTTGCAGCGAGTCCTCATCTTTCGAGGATAGCATGATTATTTCATTACTTTATTATTTCTGTTTTAGTAGACGATGTTAGTTGGGGATATGTTTCATCAACTCTATAGTTTTCAGACAGTTTAGTGGCTTTCAGACTAGTATTTCAGAGAGTTTATTTCTATTTTGGTATTGACATACCATATTTCCAGATGTTATGTTATCAGATATTTGAATCTTATGGCCTTTCATCCCTTTTATTCCATATTTATACAGTATATTAAGTAGTGCTAAGTTACAGATATCAGTCCTGGGTTAGCTTGTGGTCCTTTAGGATTGATAACACCATGTACCATTTTGGGAATCAGATTTGGGGCGTTACAAACTTGGTATCAGAGGCAGGTTCAAAGAGTCCTAGGAAGTCTAAAAAGCCGCATATAGTAGAGTCTTGTGCTGGGTGAGTTGCGCATCACATTTATGTACAAGAGGTTATAAGATATTTTAGAAACAATTTCCCTTCTTTCAGTATTTATGTCATGCCAGTGAGCATGAGCTCAAATTTAAATATCAGTCTAATCTATTTCTCCCTTTACATTAACAAAACATACCTCCCAAAAGAAGAAACAAAAATCAATCAACCCCTCAGCACGTTCAGGTAGATCCCCTGGACGAGCATGTCTCCCATGCAGAATTCAGGATTGCATTCACTACTCTAGCCAAGGCAGTCACAACTTAGAATGAACGGCCAGTTGTAGTTCTGTCCAACTCAGTGGCCAATACTACGGTAGCCAAGATTCGGGACTTCACCCAAATGAATCCTTCCTTATTCTCAGGTTCTTAATTCGAAGAGGATCCACAGGAGTTCCTCGACCATGTTCTGAAAGTCACAAATATCATGGGAGTGAATTCCAGTGAGAGTGTTGAGGTAGCCACTTATCATCTATAAGATGTAGCTCATACGTGGTTTAAGCAGTGGAAGGTAGACAGGGGTATAAATACAGAACCCATAGAGTGGGAAGAGTCTGCTACTGTCTTCCTAGACTGATTCTTTCCCCTAGAGTAGAAAGAAGCCAAAGTGTTAGAGTTTATCAATCTCAGATAAGGTATCATGAGCATAAAAGAATACTCCTTCAAGTTTACTCAGTTAACTAGGTATGCTTCTCATGTAGTAGCTGACAGTAGATCCAAAATAAGCAAGTTTGAGTCTGGGGTATCGGGTAGAGTAGTTAAGGAGTGCAGGACTACGATGTTGATTAAGGAGATGGACATATATAGGCATATGGTCCATGCTCAATAAATTGAAGAACAAAAGCTTAAGAAGATGGAGAAAGATAGAATAAGAGAGCCGGAACAGGTAGTTATAGTTTTTCTCAGCTAGGGTTGCAGGGTGGTAATCGTTCTCAGCATAGTAAAAAATTTTCAGTCCCAGTTCCATCCTTAGCTAGTGCGCCAGTACCAAAGTTCAGAAATGACTGTAGGGATGGGGTGCCCGAATTTAAGGCCTAGGGTAGTAAGAGCAGGAGTTTTACTAATTTGCTTTGCGAAGAGTATGGTAAATATCATAAGGGGGTGTGTAGAGCTAACAGTGATATGTGTTTTGGATATGGCGAGTCAGGTCACAAGGTCTGAAACTGTCCTTAACGCGGCCCTCAAAGTTAGCACGGTCGTCCTTCAGCCGAGTCCGGTAACCTGAATCAGCTGGGTGCAAATTCCAGTGCTATCAGTGGGCAACGCCCAAATAGACTCTATGCTCTTTAGCCTCGGTAGAATCAGGAAAATCCTCATGATATAGCCACTGGTATGTTACCGATCCTTCATTTACATGTTCATATTTCTTCAGATTCAGGAGCTTCTTTTTCTTTTGTAACTCTTTACATAGCAGTCAACTTTACGACCAAACCAAATGTTAATAGGACCTTTCTTAGTCTCCACCCATTGGGTCATCCCATCATAGCCCGGCAGTAGTAATACCAGTATATGTAGGAAATCCATAAGGGAAGATGATTCCTGATCCATTCCAACTCCAGTGCAAAGTTTTGTACTTCAACCATCATGATACTTACGTATGCTTTACATTTCAGTCCCATAAATACAACTTATATCCATGGGATTTTCATAGAATAGTTTGTGTTTCAAGTTCCTAGTATGAGGAGTTCCAGTTCACCCAGTGTTATGAATCATGTACCATGAACACAGAAATTCTAGGCTTAGGTCATACAACTCATGACTCATGCTCCACTCCTAGTGATTATCCAAAATCAGATTATGTCACATATACTCTCAGTTTAGATCCTTCTGTGAATATGTGGTATTGATGCTCTATCCCTCGGCCCTCAGTTACAGCGTTAGTTCAATATTCAAGATTTAGTAAAGAACTTAGATAGTCCTACAGGACCATGGCTTTCAGTTATCAGTTACTTAGCCATCAAAATTCAGTACTTCAGTACCAGTTTAAACCTCAGTTATCAGAAACTATAATTCAGTTTCAGTTACAGTCTTAGTTATGGTTATAGTCTCAATTATCGTCTTAGCCACAAACGCATTCCTAGTCCTAGCCCAGTAATCAGTTAGTAACTCAGTTTAGTTTCAAGATTTCCCGACCATAGCATATGGCCATCAGTTACTGAGTTATTAGTATATCAGTACCCCAGTTGATAGAATGTTTCCAAAATATGTTAGACGCCTGATATTGCATTCTTAAGGTAATTCAATTTTCACTCACTCATGCTCAGTTACCTCATGTTGCCCAGTCATTCATTACCTTCTATGCATTATAATCTCGGTTACCTCACGTTACCCAGTTAGTCATTACCTTCTATGCATTATACTCTACAGTTTCAGTCTAGTTGTTCAGACTAAGTTCAATTAAGTCTTTCAGACCCAGAATTTAGTTATCAGTCCTTCTGTTAATCGATGAGCAGTATATTTAAACAGTCATGATCAATACCCATGTGAATATTTTTTATAGTCTCGAGTGACGCGTTATACTAAGGTGAAGAGTATAGTTGAAAGAGTTCCGGAGAAGTACTTTAGTTAAGTATAAGTTTTAAGTATGAGTTAGTTTAAGCAGCCAGTAATTCAGTTTAGAAGTCAGGCGAACAAGTTTGGATGGTGTGGTTTCCCTTCATTCCATCTAGTCGCACTATCCGGAGTCCCACGAATGTGATCATTCTAAGATGGACCAACCAGGTAGTTGCGCGCTTATCTTAGTTCATGTATCATGTCTTAGTTTTAGATCCCAAATATTCAGCCACAATTAAGTTCGTAGGTGCCTTGTGCATATTCCTAGTTGTCGTTATTACCTCAGCAAAATCAGTATTATTCGAGGGACCTAGTGTCCCAAGGGGGAGATACACTATAATCCCCTAAACTTTCTTGACATAAACATGCCACTCTCTCTCCTCATAGTGAATATAGTTAGGAGTAAAGGGTACTCATAAGTCGACCCTCAAACTCTGACCTCATCTGCAAGCCACGTATTTAAGGTGCTCAGTACTGATCACGACATTCAGTTTATATACCACATTTCAAGCTCAGATATATTTCTATGTTCCCATTCACACATGCCCAGTAAGTGATCTCGGGTTCATCAGTATTTTCAGTTTAAGGTAATACTCTTCCATGAATTTACTCAGTTCCATATTTAGATTCCATTACAAACTTAGTATTAAGTTCCATGTTCAGATTCCCATTATAAACTTGGTATCAAATACCATTGCATATTCAGTCATATGTTCATGAGTTAGTTCATTCATGTATTCATGTATCAGATATGCATGTTCAGTCTAATACATTCAGCTTATCAGTCATGTCAGTCATGTACTCATGTTTCAGTTGTTCATGTTCAATATGTACTTCAGCTTATCATTTCTACAATCTTAGTCAGTTTTATTCGAGGATGAATATTCCCAGGGGAGATATTGTAAGACCCCGCAAAATTCCTAAGCTTAATTCAGTTCTTTAAGCTTTGTCAAGGGGGTCCCAAACTTACAAAATTCTAGCCAAGTTTCTAGACTTAGTATATTTTTGGCCTTTCAAGGTTGGAAATCTCATTTTACAACATTAATGGCCTTTAATGGTCGGTATTCTTGCTAATTCATGATTAGGGAGGTCAAAATAGGTGTTTCCGAACAAGTTTTGGATTTTTCGAACCTCGTTTAGACCACGTTTGGTGTCCCAAAATAGTGAACCAACGCGATCTTTGTGCGCCGTGTCGCCTATCGCATTGGTTAACATTAATATAGGTTTCCAGAGCCAAAAGTACTAACGCTTGGTGTGATCATAGGGCGACACGTCAAGAATCACGTCGGTGCCATTGACGTACCGTGTCGCCAATCGCGTCGATGGCCAGTTTTTAGTCATTAAATATCTGTGTCTTTAAGAGTAAAAGGGTCAATTTTCCACCCCTATATAATCCTATAACACGATATTCAGCTATTTTTCACCAAAATATAGTTGTTTCTCTCAAATTGCCTCAAGAACAAGTCTAGGATTTTCAATTGAAGGTTCTAATCCAGGAGATTCCTGTAACATCCCATATTCAAGTACTTGTATTGGCGTATTCAAGTACGTGTATTGGTCTTATTTATATGGAATTAATTTTTTTATTTTATTTATACCGAAATTTGCCCGTCGATGGTTCCATGCGAAGGTTATTAAATAAGATTTCCAATGATATAAAGATTTTCAAAAAAGGATAGGTTTCGAATATAATCGAGCACGTTCAAAACTATAAAACGGTGGCTGGGATAGTTGGGAAAGTAAATGTGCAGGAAAATCCAAATTTTTGGGTCAATTTCGAACTATCATAACTCCCTTAATATAATAAACTGGGAGAGCTGAGACCTATGAAAAGAAATATCTTTGAGTCTTTTTTCCAATTCAATTGGTTTCATCAAAATCCAACATCTAAGTAAGGAGTTATACTCGTTTTACTTCAGCCTATCAAAATAGATTTTTAGGGTCAACTTCAAATGACCATAACTCCTTGTACATGATGAAATGGATGGCCTAATTTATATGAAATAAAAGCCCTTTGAATTATCCTTCCAACGATACCAATTTTACCTAAGTCCGATATCGTAGCAAAGATCTATGGTCGATCTACTTTAGCTTATCAAAATAGTCCACCAAAGGACAGATTTGACATTATTTAAATTTTAAAGGCATTTTGGTCATTTCCTATTATATTATGGACGGGAATATGTGTATATATACATGTATATGAGTTCAAAAACTCATTTTCATCATCAATCATTGAGGAAGAACAAACCCTAGACAAATTTGACCTTTAAATTACTTTTGATTCAACCGTAGAAATTCCAAAGTAATTCAATAACTACGTTTATCATCTCGAGAGCTTCGAACGGCACCTATTATTTGTGCAAATAGGATTGCATAATCAAGAGGTGAATTCTAAGGTATGAATATTGTTTGCCTTTGTTCTTTTCCATATGTATATGTGTGATAGAGAATTATATGTATTGGTTGTTATTGAAAGGTGATAGAAATAGAGTTATGGACTATTTTGCATGGTTTGGTTGTATTGAATTGTGGAAGGTAGATATGGT
>NC_061120.1:95259174-95373483 GCF_002878395.1 Capsicum annuum | reverse complement strand
TCTCTATCACACATATACATATGTGTGATAGAGAATTATATGTATTGGTTGTTATTGAAAGGTGATAGAAATAGAGTTATGGACTATTTTGCATGGTTTGGTTGTATTGAATTGTGGAAGGTAGATATGGTAATTGAGTTATGGAAGGTGGATACGGTAATTGAGTTATGGAAGGTGGATATGGTGATATACTATTGAATTGATGATTATTTATGTGTATGGCTCAATTTGGTTTAATGGATTGGTTGGAAGGATAAATGAATCCAAACGTGATATTGGAGGATGTTGTATGAATATGCATGGCATGTGAATGGAATTAGAGTATAAGAGGGTTAAAGTGACACCCTTTATAGTGTAATTAAGGCTTACTACTTAACCACTAGTTTGGTGAATTCAAATAATTGAATTGTGACATTTGGTTGCTAATAGTAGATTGCTATATATGTTCATTGTAGATAAGTAATATGAAAAAACGAGAAGTCCATTTGGGACTAGTATTGAAGGTTGACAGTCAGGTATGTAAAGCATACTCTATACCATATCTTGGGCATGAAAGTGAACAATTTTTCTATTAAGAAAGCTTCCAAAGTTATTCAGTAACATGTGATCCATAATGGTTTTGTATGATGTCATACGTTACCAATGAACTTTTTTCCACCCTACAAGATGTCAAGATATTCCAATACTTGTTTTCCAAATCTTACATATTTATTGCACTAATGAATGTCAGAAGGTATCCGGTTACCCAAACAAGATCCATGTGCTATTAATGACTCCAAAATATTTCATTGATATATCAAGAAGTTCCTACTTCATTGTTATGGCATTGATGACTCCAAAACACTTTATTGATGTGCCAATGAGTTTTTACTTCATTGTTATTGTATTGATGGTCTATTTATATGTCTCTTATTGATGTATCATTGTTTATAGTGGCATATTAAAGAGATAGTCTGATTACATGGAGTGCCAATTTCTATTATATCAGATCGGGGAACCTAATTTGCTGCAAACTTTTGGAAGTGTTTTCAGAGGTGTTTGGGAACACAAGTGAAGTTGAGTACAGCTTTTCACCCTCAAACAGTTGGACAAGCAGAACATACCATCCAAACACTTGAAGATATGCTACGAGCTTGTGTAATAGATTTTAAGGGCAACTGGGATGATCATTTACCTCTTATTGAGTTTGCCTACAATAATAGCTATCATTCAAGTATCAAAATAGCACCATATGAAGCTTTTATGGAAGGAAGTGTAGATCACCAATTCAGCAACGACTGAAAACAGCCCAAAGTCGACACAAGTCATATGCGGATAGTAGAAAGAGAGGGCAAGATTTTTCTATAGGTGATTGGGTATTTTTTAAGGTATCACCAATGAAAGGGGTAATGAGATTTCGCAAGAAAGGGAAGTTGAGTCCACGTTTTATAGGCCCGTATAAGATCACTCGAAGGTTTGGACAAGTTGCATATGAATTAGAGCTACCCCAAGAGCTCCCATCAGTACATCCGATATTTCATGTGTCAATGCTTCGAAAGTTCATCGGAGATCCATCACATATCACTTCTACTGAGGATGTGTAAGTTGCGGAAGATCTTACCTATGAGTAAGTTCCTATTGCTATTCTGGATCGCTAAGTTAAGAAGATGATAAATAAAGAGATAGCATTTGTAAAAGTATGTTGGAGAAATTGTCAAAGGAAAGAGATTACATGGGAAGCTGAGGAAGCAATGAAATATAAGTACCCTCATTTGTTCAAAGATGAAGAGGAAGTTCAAGAAACGGAGTTAGAACATTAACAAGTAAGTTTTTTTTATATATGCATAGTATTTATGTGATGATGTGAATATTAATGATGTACTTGAACTTGTTTTGGTTGAATAACTACGCTAACATTTGAGGATGAATGTCCTAAAGGGGGGAAGGATGTAACACCCCGTATTCAAGTATGTGTATTGGCGTATTCAAGTACGTGTATTGGACTTATTTATATGGAATTAATTTTTTTATTTTATTCATACAGGAATTTGCCCGTCGATGGTTCCATGCGAAGGTTATTGAGTAACCTTTCCAATGATATAAATATTTAAAAAAACGGATAGGTTTCGGATATAATCGAGCACGTTCGAAACTATAAAACGGTGGCAGGGATATTTGGGAACAGTAAATGTGCAGGAAAATCCAAATTTTTAGGTCAACTTCGAACGATCATAACTCCCTTAATATAATGAATTGAGAGAGCTGCGACCTATGAAATGAAAGATATTTGAGTCTTCTTTCCAATACAATATGTTTCATCCAAATCCAACATCTGAGTAAGGATTTATACTCATTTCACTTCAGCCTATCAAAACAGATTTTTAGGGTCAACTTCAAATGACCATAACTCCTTGTACAGGACAAACTAGATGGCCTACTTTATATAAAATGAAAGCCTTTGAATTATTCTTCCAACGATACCAAATTTACCCAAATCTGATATCGGAGCAAAGAGTTATGGTCGATCTACTTTAGCTTATCAAAACAGTCCACCAAAGGACAGATTTGATATTATTTAAATTTTAAAGGCATTTTGGTCATTTTCTATTATATTATGGACGGGAATATGTGTATATATACATGTATATGAGTTCAAAAATACATTTTCATCATCAATCATTGAGGAAGAACAAACCCTAGCCAAATTTGACCTTTAAATTACTTTTGATTCAACCGTAGAAATTCCAAAGTAATCTGATAACTATGTTTGTCATCTCGAGAGCTTCGAACGGCACCTATTATTTGTGTAAATAGGATTGCATAATCAAGAGGTGAATTCTACGGTATGAATATTGTTTACCTTTGTTCTTTTCCATATGTATATGTGTGATAGAGGATTATAGGTATTGGTTGTTATTGAAAGGTGATGGAAATAGGGTTATGGACTATTTTGCATGGTTTGGTTGTATTGAATTGTGGAAGGTGGATATGGTATTGAGTTATGGAAGGTGGATATGGTAATTGAGTTATGGAAGGTGGATATGGTGATATACTGTTGAATTGATGATTATTTATGTGTATGGCTCAATTTGGTTTAATGGATTGGTTGGAAGGATAAATGAATCCAAACTTGATATTGGAGGATGTTGTATGAATATGCATGGTATGTGAATGTAATTGGAGTATAAGAGGGTTAAAGTGACACCCTTTATGGTGTAATTAAGGCTTACTACTTAACTACTAGTTTGGTGAATTCAAATAATTGAATTGTGACGTTTGGTTGCTAATACTAGATTGCTATATATGTTCATTGTAGATAAGTAATCTGAAAAGATGGGAAGTCCATTTGGGACTAGTATTGAAGGTTGACAGTTAGGTATGTAAAGCATGCTCTATACCATATCTTTGTCATGAAAGTGAACAATTGTTCTATTAAGAAAGCTTCCAAAGTTATTCAGTAACATGTGATCCATAATGGTTTTGTATGATGTCATACGTTACCAATGAACTTGTTTCCACCCTACAAGATGTCAAGACATTCCAATACTTACTTGTTTTCCAAATCTTACATGTTTATTGCACTAATGAATGTCAGAAGGTATCCGGTTACTCAAACAAGATCCATGTGCTATTAATGACTCCAAAACATTTCATTGATATACTAATAAGTTCCTACTTCATTGTTATGGCATTGATGACTCCAAAACACTTCATTGATATGCCAATGAGTTCTTACTTCGTTGTTATTGCATTGATGGTCTATTTATATGTCTCTTATTAATGTATCATTGTTTCAAAGTATCAAAAATATGGTGGCGACCAAAATAACAATCTCAAAGATTAATTGAACTAAGTGATGGAAGTTCTCTCTTATCGGGTGGTATCCCAAGGGCATATGCCTATCATGGGTCGATCCCTATTTATGTGTTTATGGGTGGTATCCCAGGGGCATAAGCCTATCATGGGTCGATCCCAGTTGATATATACTGAAGGCATCCTAATGGTCACAGTATAGTACAGTAATGATTATAAAAATGATAAGAACGAAGGTAAAGTGATTGAATAAATACAATGTACAGGTTGTCACAAGTTCTAGTAAGTATGGTCCACTCCTATTACGATTTATTCACTTGTTTCTAATTTCTATTAAGCTCCTATATCATATGTGATTATCCACATATTTACATACTCAGTATATATTTCGTACTGATGACCCCCACGGGGGACCTGTATTTCATGCTGCAGGCACAGGTACCTCAGCTCATACACCGCACAAGTAGGAGCCAGGATATCCAACTACTTTTGGTGAGCTCCAATTTACTTCGGGGCTTTCCGTGTCATATCCAGTCACTTTTGGTATTGTATATAAGCTAGTTATATGGCAGGGTATGTCCCGACCTTAGTTGAACTCTGTGTAATGTCTAGAGGATTTGTAGACCTAATGTACAGTCAAGGTGGTTTTTTGTTAACAGACGTGATGGCTCCAACAGCCAAGTATTGTATATACATATATATGTGTGCTCGAGCTTATACAGGTGATTATTTCCTTTTATATGCGACATGATGTTGTCCGAATTTTGGGTTGTCATAGAGGTATGCATGGGAAGTATAAGGTTATGAGTTGGTTCTCCCGGGCCTCCTTGGTTACGGGTACCAGTCCGCCCCAATAGGATTTGAGGCGTGACAATTCCACCGTTAATCTTCAAGAAACTTCCATCCAAGGTATGTAAAGTGTTGATTCATGGGTTCCTATCACCCATGAAGCTCAAAAAAACCTTTCAAAAATATAAATTTTGAATTCCATGTTATGAATTGAATTATATCCATGTTTATGTAGTTGTGTGATTACCAAGTTGAAATCTTTAAAACATATAATAAAATTATATTAGCATGTGGTTGGAAGTCATGTATTTAAAGTGAAAAATATTGCCATGATGTGTTATTTTAATGTTTATGCCTAAGCCTCAAGTTATGCATGCAAGGTGTTTGCTAAAATGCCTAAAAGAATAGGAATTATGTTTTATGACTCAATTGCGACTAAATTGATGAATCCATGCTTTACCCTTATGTTCACAATGACCTCCATGTTATTTTTATGCATTTTAATGGTTTGATGGAATGCTCATGAGATTAGACTTACAAAATTATGACATGTTTATATGTACTCCTATTCATGTGTAAGCTTATGACATACAAATACTTCATAAAAATCCCCAACGTTTGTACTATGAATTATTGACTATGGTCATGTGTTCAAAAAGTGTCATGTCTTGTTAGAATCATGGTATCGAGTCCTGGGGGTACTTGTACCCGACAATTTAGTTGTGTGCCTAGAGCCATTGTTAGTTTTCAATATACTCTCAGTTAAGCCATGATCCTTAGAATTGAGTTAGTCACATGACTCAGGAAAATTCAGTAAATTCAGTATCAGTCTAGTCCTTCACAGTACTGAGTAATCCCAATAATCTCAGTCAGTTATCAGATCTCAGTAGTATTTTTTCAGTTAAGGAAACTTAGTAAAATTAGTCTAGTTAAGTCAGTAACACGATCAGTGACAACTCAGTCAAGCCTAGTATGAACTTGGAAATCAATTTAGTGTTTATTCAGTTGGGATTAGTATATACCACCGATTGAACCTAGGGATGAGGGTTCACCTATTACCCATTCGAGGGTATGATCCTTAGAAGCAATCCTTATGTTCCAGAACTACATATCGTGCGTAGGTTGAGATGTACCCCTACTAGTCTAGGGAATATACATCTCATTTGAGTTTTCCTACTAGGAGGGGTTGACGGAAGAGCTTCCTGTCAAAGAGGGTTAACTCATAGCTTGTCTTTACCCGTGGCATGGTACTAACACCCTTCTAGATGGGGTTATAGGTTGGACCCCCACCATTTCAGATTCAGGGCATGTCAGACATAGCTACTCAGTTCAATATGAAACTCAGCTGGTTTCATCAGAATTAGGACTGTCAAACACAGTCACTCAGTTAACAGTATATCAATTATACAAAATTTATGTTATCAGTATTAAGACTCAGTAGTCAGTATTATCACGATCTTATTTATAGGTATGTTTTCATGATTTTATTCTCACGTTCATGTTATTTAGTCAGTTAGTATTGTTCGTGCATATGAACCCCATGCATTCAGCCTACATCACTTTACATACCAGTATAATCAGACGTACTGATGCATACTTTTCTTCTGCACTATGGTGTTTTATACCTTAGG
Source organism: Capsicum annuum (assembly GCF_002878395.1). NCBI lineage: Eukaryota > Viridiplantae > Streptophyta > Magnoliopsida > Solanales > Solanaceae > Capsicum > Capsicum annuum. The sequence goes on along the minus strand of NC_061120.1, from coordinate 95,367,271 downwards.
TTTGGATGCTCAACTTCCCGATCGCACTTTATTTCTGATCTAGCCAACAACAGTAGATTTGTAGTGAGTCCTCATCATTCTCGGATAACATGATTATTTCATTACTTCATTATTTCATTTTTGTAAATGGAGTTAGTTGGGGACATGTCTTATTAACTCCACTATTTTCAGATAGTTTAGAGGCTTTCAGACTAGCATGTTCCGACAGTTTATTTCAGTTTTGGTATTGATATACCATATTTTTTTATCAGATATTTGAACCTTATGGTCTTTCAGCCCTTTTATTCTGCATTTATATAGTATATTATATAGTGCTCAGTTACAGATATCAGTCATAGGTTAGCTTGTGGTTCTTCGAGATTATTGAAACCATGTAGCATTCTGGGTATCAGATTCGGGATGTTACATATTGCAATACTAAGGTATGATATTTTTATCACTTTCTATTTTATTCAACACTAAGAACAAAGAAAGATTGTGAAGGCTTAAAGTTAAAACAATTCTCTTTAATCTTGATTGATTCTTTGTGGGTCTGAACTAAGTCGAAACCTGACAAACACTGTCCTGGGTGAAGTCTGAGTAGCCAATGGACCAAAAATGTAAAAAGTAGTGACGTATTATTGATGAAAATGCCAATCGTGTTTAAATAAAGTGTACACAAGGTGTTCAACAACATGCCAAAATGAGGTCTGAATTTGAAAATTACAGGCAACGGCTTGTGCGACGTACTATCGAACACCCGACGACCCATCGTCTGAAGTCGTCGTAGAGTGACCAGACTTAAAGTTACTATAATTAACCCGACAGTTGGATTCAACTGACCATCGTTGACCTAACAGACTGTCGCCCTACCCATCGTTGTTGAAAACTTTTTTGTCTTCTAGTTTGAGTTTGTAAACTGATAAATGTCTCACTTGTAGGTGATATGGAAAACAAACTACCAGTAACTAGAGGCAGGGGTAGAAGCAAAAGGACCAATCTAAAACCATCACAGGGTTCTGATACATTGGCTCACAACATCGGTAAAGACCCCAGCTGGTTTCTTCATCCTTCTAATTTGAAGACAAGGGTGACAGTAGTAGTAACAGCAGCTCAACCTTGAGCTTAGGTGAGAAAAAGGTTGAAACATCTAACCCCATCTAAGTTAAGGTTTCAAAATAGGAGAACCCAAACTTGGTTCGGTGCAAAGACCCACAACTGCGGGAGGCTATTAGGTGGCAGGTTGAAGACGCTGAGAAACACTTCTACAAAGGGCTCAAGAAAATTAATGGTTAGAAATCAAGAAGCCTATTTTTGAAGAATATCAGATTGTGACTACAACTCTGCATGAGTATCCAGAACTTGAGCGCTGATTCAATCAATATAAGTTGGCATGGATGAGTCGACCACTTGGATCGCATTAACATAATCTGGTTTGTGAATTTTTTGCATACTACTTGGTATTGCTGGAGAAAGAATGTCCATCAGGTGCATCAGTCAGCGACATGAACAATTTAGACATAGTTCCTGTATGGGGAGTCAAGATAGATATCTCGGAGCGTACACTGAATAGGTTCTTATTCGAGCCTAAATATCAGATATCGTGTAATACCAGATTTGGAGCATCAGTTGTTCACGGCGAGTAACCAAATGCCTTAGCTGGCCAGAATATTAATAGAAGAAGGTGAGCTGTGTGTTTACACAACCCACACGAAAGGATATCTGAGTCATCCCTAATCTTTAGGGCCAAGTTCTGGTGGGCAATTGTGATGCTGAGGCTAATTCCAACAGGCGGTGATGACCATTTAGAAATAAATAGAGCTGTGATTGTTGCTGCATTGATTGATGGATTGACTATGGATTTTGGCCAAATTATTACCAATGAATTATTTACCCGCGCTCATAGAACTACCACTGCAATGCCATTTCCATGTCTGATTATAGAGTTGTGCAGGCAGGCTAATGTCCCTTTAATTAGTAGAATTGATAATGAGATCAATGTATAAACATGATATTGAGAAGACAACGGATGTTACAAGGTAAGATATGAGAGTCAACAGACGTCTAACTCATCAGACTCAGCTGAATCTAGTTCTTAAAACATCTGAGGTTCCTTCAGGTATGCCATTACCTCTGAATACGTATGTGACTCCTACCACATCTGTAGGTTTATCTTCGATGCCTACGGGTAGGTCTACAGACTCTGAATCAGTCCCTCCCTAATATTTCAAATACAGGCTGAACCAGGAAAACTTTGTGAAAGCGGTCCGAGCCCAGAAAAGTTTTGGAAAATAGTTAGCTATATGGGGGGCGGATTTCAAACCCTTTGTTGAAAGAATTGTGGAGTCTACAGTACATCCTTTAAAGGATATTTAGTTAAATATGGACGATATGGAGGAGTGAATCAAGAAAAAATTGGATGCTATGTCCATTCTGGATTTTACCAAATTTATGGTGGAATTTAGACAAGCTCAGACAGATATAACAAAACTAAAATAGCAGTTGCAACAGTCTATGTTCGATCCAGTCCAGATTATAGGTAATGAAGATAAAGAGATTATTGACTTAATGGGGATACCGATAAAAAATAAAGGTAAGAAATAGGTAGATGAGGGTGCTGAAAGAAAAGATAAAAAGATAAAAATAAGGGAAGGCATGAAACTTGGGGAACAAGAGCAATATGATATGAGAAAAAATAGCAGAAGATCAGGGAGAATGGAAGAAAGAGAGTAGAAGATGAAGTGGCTGGAGTGTCCACCAATATGGCCCCAGCTAGGGGGTTAACTTCTGACCCTGTCCATTATGAGATACCTTCGATTTTGGAGGATGTTGATGTGAGGACCTCTACCACTAGAGGGGTCAATATTGCTGAAGATGAGGCTAAAGAAGGCTCAGATCATTTGACTGATGGCTCATCTGATTGAGAGGAAGTTCAAGTATTTTTCTCCCTTTGTTTTTACTTTACATGCATTGAGGACATTGTATCATTTTAGAAGTGGGGTGATACTTGTACCATGGGGGTTCTTGTTGCTGATGTTCTTTTCCCTCATGTTTAGTTAGGAGAACTAGCATGTCTAGTTTATATTTTTATTTTTATATGATGTGCTATAAATATCATTAAGTGATTATCTACATAACTAATTTTCTATTTTGTTGGCATCATTGTGTATATATGAATGATAAGTGACTGTGGCAAAGTATTTTGAATGTTTGTATAATTATTTCTTCTCACTATTTGGTAAAGTGTTGTGCAACCATTTGTGACTCTGAAACTGGCATTAGAATGATAAGTGAAGAAAAGTATAGCTATATGGTATGAATCCCAGGAGTTAAAAGGAGGGGAATTAACTCAATGCCCCTGTGTGTTAGTGTTTACATTGTTCTTGAATAAGTTTTATACCTAGAACTTGCCCGGTTCATTAGATGTTATCAGGTGTTTGACTCAATAAGATAGGATAGTAGGCCTCCTTATTTTTCTAGTCCACTTATACAAAATAATGACCCACTAAAAATATTTTATTCCTTTTTTAAACCCAATTAATCCTGGTTAGTGTTTGTTCTGTCCAATTAAGTTTGACAAGTTTGATTCACTCTGTAGAAGGTGTTACTATTTAGCTTTGGCCCTGGTCCAATTTTGGACATTGTGCATTTCTACTTAGGAAAATTGCCTAAGTTGAAGGTGGCTACTGTTGGATTGTTGGCGGCCTAGGAAGGCAAATTGAAGTTGGTTTGAGAAGTAGCATCCATTCCTGGTCTAGTTAGAAGTCTAAATAGATATTGTGCACCTCAACTAACTGTACCAGCTTAAGTTGAGGGTGGCTGTGCTGCTGTTCTATCTACAAAAAAGGATTAATCCAAAGGGCACAGATGGAAGATAAAGATTGGGTATGAGTTAAAGAAACTAAAATCCTTGTGAGTAGCTACCAAAAAGGGGTAAGGAGAGTGAAGTCTTGTACTTAGAGTCTCTTGTCTAAATGATAGAGCCTCACCGAGCTTAAACCTTACTACAACCATTAACAAGTCCTTCTTGATCTTTGCGATTCAAACATGAGAGAACATTAGATAATAAGGGCAAGCTTATGGGTGTGAACTATGCTTGTAACTTCTTTTCTGAGAGTGATAGTTTTGGTTTAGTCCACGGCTTGATTAGATAATGTGAGGTGGACTTCTTTGATTATGAGGGCATGTTGAGTTATTCCTAGTCTACTTATTTCTTTGGGGTATTGTATTTGTGGTTGTGAATATGTTGATTAGTAGTGATACCAGTAGCTGATCTATATTTTTTAAGATCACATAGCCGAATGGGTAGTTGAATAATTATATGATTGTGCTGGTTTGACTGTGAATTGCCCATCATGAAATTGTTCATATGTGCATCTTGGTGTTGAGTTGCTTGAGGACAAGCAATTGCCTTAAGTCAAGGGTGTTAATGTTCCAGCTTTTGACGGAACATTTTAGGTCTTTCTCTTAGGATAATTGTCTGTTTTTAAGAAACTATTATCGTATTTAACATTGGGTTTTAGTATTTTCAGGAAAAGGACTTAACGCGAAGATTTACTTGGAAAAATTGGGCAAAGCAACAGAAAATTGACAAGCGATGGTCCAAGCGATAGACTGTCGACCCTATTATGAACCGTTGGCCTAAACTATCTCCAAGAAACAAAATATTGTGCCACAGGAAATCCCATGATGGCCATGTAATGGACCGTCATCCTAGACCATTGCTAATAAATAGAATGTTGTTCCACATGAAGTCTTATGACGGTCCAAGCGATGAACCGTCGCCTCAGCGATGAACCGTCGCTCGATTCGTCAAACACTAAACGACAATTCTGAATTTGAATTTTAAAAACCCACTCCTAGAATCATACAAATACTAAGTATTAGGTTTTATTTTGTCACTTTGGATTGTAGTATCATACTTTTCTCCTCTATTGAGAGCCTTGTAACACTATTCTTTAAGATTGGAAGCTAGAACTTGAGATTTGACTATTATTTCTATACTTTTCTATTGAAGATTGAAAGAACAATATTGTAACTTTTGTAAGTATTCCTTTAAAGTTATTTATGAATATCAATATGTTTTTGATATCTTATATGGAAATGAGTGGCTAAGCTTCCATAACAAGGGTTATGGGAGCTTTGATGTAGAGAGTTGATTGGGGTTGTGAGTTCATCTGATTTCTAACACTTGTCTAAATTGTATGAACCTCTCTTCATTATAATGACATCTCTTAGTTACAAACTTGAGAAGTGAGCCCATGAACACCACTTGTCTGAACAGGAAAGTGGATGTTGGGAAAAGAGATGATTCACATGAAATCCATAGATTTACCATTTGGGTTAAGGTTAATGCCCTAATGGGATCAACCCTCATGAGAATTCTATTGAATAATGCATGAATACTTTAAGTTAGAAAGAAGTAAAGGGTGAAATACCAATTAGGTTGAGAAACAAGTGGGTAAATCCTTAGAATTCAATACTTCTTGCAATTGAAATCATAAGTTAGAAATTGATCACAGATTTGCAACCCTAACTGCTTGAACGTCTTGGTGAGCATAACCCTAGTTCTCTTACTCTCATTGAAGTTATATTTGCATTAACTTTTAGTAGCTATACCTCGGTGTGATACAAGAGTGAAATAATAGTACTAACACATTAAAACCCCCTTTATCCCGGAACCTTAGATCAACAGTCCATTAAAAATCAACTTACTTAGTTGCACGAGTATTCCCTATGGGATTCGACCCCAACCTTCATTGGGTTCTATATTTGACAATGACCACTTTCACTTTCATAAGAAAGTTATAATTTAGGTGTATCATAGAGCCACTGAACCAAGTAGAAACAATTGCCCTTGTGATTCCAAATATGCCCCTCGTAGTAGATACAATGGATGTACCCACAAGAAGAGGATGGGAGAAACTTATTATTTCAAGGGATCATGGAGAAAATGTCATAAGGATTTTGTAAAGAATTCAAGAGGATTTTATCAAACCAATCAAGGAACTAATGACCTATATCGAGGCTCGATATGAAGGGGATGGCGAGTTGTTGATGAGTATAATATATCAATTTTTTAGCCCATCCAAAGGAGAGTAAGGAAGATGGCTCGAATGTCCCTAAGATTAAGGATGAAAACTTATTTGAATCCATGATAGAGGTATTGAGGAAAAGAATGTGGTGGCAGTACTTTGCATTTTTGTCTTGGATAAGACTAATGCGAGTACTATTGTTGGTCAAGAAAGGCTCCGGACCTATGCGCAAAGGTGACACACCATACATACCATGTGTGGTGAAAGATCCTATCCTGAAGGATATTAAGATGCTAGAAGTCGCCAGATATCATGGGAAAATAGACCCTTGGGGACACGTACTCATCTTCATAATAATAATAAATGGTACTAACTTGACCTCTGGTGAAGTTGAGATAGTCATACTGAGGAAATCCGAGGGAGAGTTATCGTGTGAATCCCCAGATGTCTACCAGAAAACTTTGTTGATTTATTTTATACAATGGTTGGTAGCTTCACAGAAAATACTGAACCAAAAGAAAGATGCCCTAATGAAAGAGCACATAACGAGGAGAGAAACTCAGAGGCCACACTAGTCCTAGGGAAAGGAAAGCATATTGAGGCAGTTGGTAAGAAATCCTCATCAGATATACCTTGTCATAACTACATTTGGTAGAAGGGGGTATTTGGACAAAAAGAAAAAGTATTAGGCTCAAAACCATATGTGACAACCCCCTCATGGGCAATGTTAACTGTCTCGTGTGGTCTAGCATGCCTCTTGAAGTGGAGGGTGCGCAAGGGAAATCAACCCATTGATTAGCATGACATGATAAAAGGTATCTATATGAGAGGGATAGAGCGTGAACAATCCCAGCCTCAAAGGTAGAGGAGATGAACGGAGCGCCAAAATCTCCCACACCAGGTGCGCTCTTCTCCTTTGTATTTATTTTAAGTTTAACTGGTTGTTTGTATTTTACTACGGAGTAGGGATGAGGTGACTGAAGCATAATCACCGCTTTGGAAAGAAAGTGATAAGGACTATAAAGGTTTAGGAAAGTGAGCTACACTATTTTCCTTTGCCTGACCATTTATCCCAGGGTTTTTTCTGCAATATTTTTTTAATAAGGTAGCAATCGGGGTTTCTAAGTAAGAATTTAGGGTAATTTTCTTTAGTAACTGATAGTTTGCGGTGAAATAATTAAAAATCATATGAAATATACTGGTATATGTTAATCTTAGATGATATATTGTCAATTTTTGGTTGACGGAGTGGATCCTATGGTCAAAATCCTTGCAAGAAAGCTGGGATTCTTAGGCTGAGGACTAGAAACACTTGGGAAACTAAGGGAAAATGACACCAAAAGGTGATCTTCTCGACCCTTCGTCAAAAGGTAAATAAGCTGATGATTCTAGAGGTTCATGCTAGGGATTGGTTAAGAAATCCTAAGTGGCTCAGTAAGATGGACCTATGACTTACTTCTACAGGAGCGAACACTTCTTTCGTGACCTCCTAGGGAAAAACATTCACGAAAGCCACATGAATTGGTCATTCAATTATGAGAAAACCCATGGCAATATCACTATATACTCAGTTTAAATGCTCGAGTGAAAGTGCAATCGAAATTAATATATATAAATATTTTTAAATATTACCAAAGAATGGTCCTTTAAATTATTATCGATTATTCGATGTTTAACACTCTAAGGCTACACAGTAAATAGTCTTGGAGATGTCTAGATTTAGACGCTCCATAATAAATCAAAGGGATCCTTCTTGATATAATGAGGTATGAAAAGATCCAAAAGTGTCCAAAATCGAACTCAAAATTGGAGATTATGCAAAAATTAAAAAATGCTTTGTGCACACCTTTATCATTATCATGAGTTCAATGGCCAAAAATTACAACTGCAATAATAAAAAAGAACATAAATCAATAGTAAACCATGTCCAATCCATGATCCATAAGGTAACAATTGTATACACCTCCTCCAGCTTAGTAGCTCGCAAAGTGTGACTAAAAAAGTGTAAATTTGTAAATCTATTGTCCGAGATCATGCTCAAGAATAAATTGGTATAATAGCATAGAAAAGATCATAATCTCTCCCAACCAAAGAAAAATTAGTGGTAAAAGAGTGGATTAATAACGGGTCGAAATCAGTCTCGATCTAATTTCCAAAATAGCACATTAAGTTTTAAAGCTCATAATTGATTAAATAAGATGGTACAATTCACATTATAAAAGAAATCCATTATTAAAGTGAAGGGTTGAAATAAATTTCTTTTTTTTAAATAATAGTAAAATCAAGGGTTTTGTTGGAATCATATCACTAGGTGAGCATCAGTGCGCCTAAAAGTATGTATTCCATCACTAGTATCCAAATAATACATTTGTAAGTACCTAAGAGTCTATAAACTAAAATCATGTCCTTTATAAGGATATAATACTTACCTGGAGTAAAACTGGTATCGTGACCACGGCCTTGGGCCTAGCAACATATAATTAACATAATAAAGCTATTACTCGAAAACTATGGTAAGTGAGGGCGTAATGGCACTAAAAGATTCAATCAGGGAAATGTCGTTCGATTCACTAAGTCAAATAATAAATCTTATACTAAAGAGATCCTTAACATTGAACTATGTTTAACACACTTATAATCAAAGATAGTAGGATTCTATGACTCTAACGAATATCCTATGGTAAGTTCTGAGTCATCTTCTATCCAGAATACCCTAAATAGGATAAGTCATGGAATAGTAGTCATCAACCCATCCTATAATCTCTACCTAGCTTGCAATCTATACTATATGTGATCTCATAAAGAAAAATAGATCGAAGCCTACCTTTATGTTGAACCGCAATTCTTGAATCATTCACAAATTGTTAGTCTTTGCTCCATGTTTTTGAAATATCACCACACTATGAAATAATAATCTACATATTAATAGGAGCAAAATGATACCAGTATTTCTATATAAAACTCCAAGCCCAAAATCGGTCAATAATGGGCCCATGGGGTTTTTTAACGCCCCAAAAATCTGTCTTGAGACATCACACGATGATTAGGACGACAAGTGATCCCAAGCTAACCCTTCTACTAGCATAACTCATAAGCAAATGAATAATATGTATAAAATGACTGAGTTTGGTGAGCGAAAACATAAAAATGATGTAATTTGTAAAAGACAACACTGATACAACCTTTACGTTCTGATAAAGTCTGAAAAGAAGGACTAAAAGTTACATAACTGACTCTAACTGTTATCTGTGAAGCCTCTACTATACTTACTATAGATAGCTAGGATGTGAATCAACTACCACTAATCAATACATATGAGTAAGAAAGTAATAAACGTGAATAAATCTAACTGAAGTCCCCAAGGTAAGAGGACTCATCGTCTTGATAACTAGAATCTGCAACTGTCTGAGTCTGAATGTGCAAGGACTCATCATTTTGTTGGCTAGAAGCTGCAACTGTCTGAGTCTGAATGTGCATACTAAAAATTGTACCTACATTGTAAGACAATGTAGTATATAGACATATATGTGGATCAGTACTTTGAGAATGTACTGAGTATATGGGGGTGAAATACAATAAGTAAATAATATCATCATAGTTTATAAAATCATGCATGCTAAATACAAATGACTCACATAGGCTTAAGTAATCTGAAATCTGAAAGTCAAAATCATAATAATAAAACATATAATCTAAATCTTGTGAGCCATTAAACTTAGTTTTGGAATCTGTATTCTGTTCTCATTCTCAAATCATATAGGCTAAAATGGAGTCTGAAAACTTATTCAGCATAGAAAAAGCATTAAATATTAAGGCATCAAATCTATAAATTATTTTAAGAGTAGGGGACATCTTTTGGGAGGTTCTTCTAACCGAAATGTATACCATGTGAGCATCTATGGTGTCCCACGACTAGCCCCCATAAGGTTAGGGATGTTCTACCCTTGCCATCAGAATAGAACAATCTAATCTCAGTGATCACAATCTCAGTCATCCACTTAGAAGTGAGAATAATCTAAATCCTATATTGGCACGTAGTTCTGGGGTATGAAACCGTAGTCACGTACCCATCTCGGTGCTAAATAATACTCCCAATCTCATGCTCAAGATCTCCAGAAACATCCACTTTAAAAGTAATATAATAGTTTATAACGAAAACCAACTGTAAATCTGTAAAATAGATTTCAAATCTATTCTGAGACTAAAAGGTCAAATCTTTCTCAATAATCTAAAAAATTCTAATCATGGGGTGCTTACACAACAACAATTCCTTGAATAGAAATGGGCTTAGTGACCCATATATTAATCTCATGATAAAATATCACAAAATTCATGCTTGATAATATAAACATTCATAAATCATCTTAAAATCTAGAAGTTTCAGCAATGTGCATAAAAACATAAACATAATCATGTAATTCAATTTTTAAATCATTGAAAATCTCATAATCTCATGGATAACAATATGGGGTGTAAACCCAAACTTCAAATTCATAGGAAAACATATAAAATCAAATAACTTTCACAATAAAATCAAGTTTTGGGCACAAGGACGAAAGGATTGTCCTTGTTCATAACCCCACATACCTTAATTATTCTTGAATTATGAAGAAAGCTTGAATCTTGGAACTTAAATGATGAAATTGAGAAAGAAACTTTATTTTTGATATCTCTTGAAGAATGATTGAACTTGGAAGAATGTAATCTTAGATTTCTTGAAGGAATCTCGAAATTGATGCTTGAATTCTTATGTTCTTGAGAGAAAAAACTTAAAACTCATTCATGGGGGAAAGGGGAGGGTTTACGTGAGTTTTGATGAAGAAAAGTGGGCAAATAATGCCCTTTGGGGTGTTATAAATCGTGTTTGGATGGCTAGGGATGGGGGAAAAGGACTATACCACCCCTTGGCCTCTCTCTTTTGTGTAAATGACCATCGTGGTGCGACCCTCGGAAGTGATAATGAGTCTCGAATTGCACCTCCCAGAAATGGGAATAAAACTCGCGTCGCGAGCTTATCGCGGGTATTGGATTTTAGCGAAATTGGTATTATTGGAAAGCTAATTCAACTATCTACAATTTGGTGGGTCTTAAGATGAAAAATTCCATGTATATAAAAAGTTATACACATTTAAAGTAGACCTTTGTAGAATCAAATACCAAACTCTGGGCGAATCAAAGGATCTAAGCTCAACTTGGCTCTAAATGATTTCTATGAACATTTTTAACCTTATGAGCATTTCACACACTATTATAAAGATCATGAAACTTTTATCCACATGGGGATCATTTGTATTAGAGTTTACACATGTAGGAACGACGGTACATAGCCTAGCCCAAAAATGCAGGGTGTTACATTATCTCTCCCTTGGAATCATTCATCCTCGAATGATGAATAAGAACTTATTGAAGCCTTATAGGTATGGAATAATGTAGACATGATATGTCTTCTGAGAAAGGATATAACTGAGCTTAAATATTTAAACTTCTATCATGAAACAGAATTCTGAGCTGACTTGACTTTATTGACTATCTGGAACTAATTCGTGTTGAGAGTTTAGAGTTCGCTTGAAGTGTTCATGATCCAATCATACATATTAAATTAGGAAGTGATAACTTATGAATGTACGAATCATGAGACAACAAGACTTAGATTGTACAAGGGTATTACACTGTCTGAGCTAAAATACTTGGAAAATTGAGATTATGCACTGAACACTTATGAACTCAGTCATGACTAATTAGCTGAATCTAAAACATGATGCTTTAGGCTAAACTGAATCCGCAATTTACATATTTGGAATAGATTAACTCTTGGAATGGTTATACGTATGAGACTTTGGTTAGTAGGACTGGGTGAAAAAGTGGAAAACACAGGAATATGTTTGCCTGACTGTTAAACTAAATTGCTGGCTATACTGACTGAATTATACTGTAAACTTATACTTAACTGGAGTATCTCTTAAACACTCTTTATAAAGAAGTTCTAGTAACATTAAGGAGAAAAGAATCTTGGGCATGATCTAAACAAGACATTTGACTAATGAACAGAACATTGACACTACTCTATAGCATGGAATATAGACATATAACTCATAAGCTAGGATAGAATTACCAGGCCTCAGGAAATGTAACTTCTTATTTTCAAGCTTATCAAAACTTCTCGAATACTCCCTCAACTATACTATTCCCCTTAAATACCATACTCATTTGATTCAACCTAAAATTCTCACATGGGCATTGATAAATCTTTCTACTAATGTCTAAAGTAAATCAAATACTCTCACCGTGATTAAGCCTAACTCCAAATCATAAGATACAACATGCCATGCCACAATACTAGTCTAAGCCATATGATTCAATCTTCTATATCCTTCTAGAGCTCACACCCTAAGCATAACGTGCTTTACCACTTCAATGACTAACTCTTAACTCTTACTAAGGATTTACTAGCTGATATTGTGTTCCTCCACTTAAATCACAATATGTCATTCAAGCCTATATTTATAGCCACATATGAACTTTAAGGAAAACACCCATAAAGACATACTTCACATATTCTCTAAACCACTATCAATACAACCCCCACACGCTACCCCAAGAACATACACGCACAAATTTCAACTAACCACAACATGTATCAAAGACTTTGTCCCAATATTACTTCACACTTATGGCCTTATCTAAAACAAGAATACAATGATCTTTCATCAACAAGAAATATTTACTCATCACTACTATCAATACATACGGAGGAGTTACTAAAAGGTTAGAACATTAGACCTTAGAGCATGAAAGGATACTATATGAAACTTGACACAACTGAGGCCTGGGGATAGAGAATCAAAATCATGGATTCATCAAAGTGATCTAAATTAAGGGCATACATATCTATAAGCTGAATCTCGCCGATCATTAGGAGTGTAGTAGGAGTTATGAGAACTGAGAATACTATAAAGCACGAGTACATGAGTCAGGAGCTGCATGACCTTAATTTGGAGTTCATAGCTTATGGAATATGATTACATCTACTGAATGAACTAAAACCCCTTATTTTGGAACTGGAAGAGCACATGATTCTCTATCATATGCATGGACATGAACTATGATCATAAAACTAAAACATAAGTCATGAGTAGGTACTGGGATAACTGAAATCACCCTTACTTTATGATGTTCTATATCATACTGGCAATACTACCAGAATATGCGAGCCTGACTTTGTTACTCATCCTATCATCTTCCCCTTAGCTTTAAGCTATCATTCAAGCCTGTAGACCCTCTTTTTACTAAACTCTAACTAAACTTCAACCACCTTACTCGAGACCCAGGGTATAATAATACACGTAAATACTAGAACTTAACCCAAAATACTACACCTGGAAGTGGAAAGCCCACTGCTCATACTACCATCTGAGATATACTCTATCTTTTTATAGCCCCAATAGTCATCATATAATACTTGAACACTTACTATCTTTGAATCTTCATGAGTATCACTACATCTTGAATTCACACCATCTAGAGCTTTAATTCTTATTTCTATGCGCTTAATCTTCAAGGTTTCAAACTTAGATTCAAACACTTAAATTGGATACCTTTAACCCTTAATAAACCACATTACTTCTGTCATAGCCTACGAATATCGCATCTTCAAACTTATATCTCTAGACCAAGAGAATCAAGATCATATCTAAAGGCTCAACACTATTATTCAAAACTTCTTAACTTGGCTATTTAGAGCACCATATAACATCTAATTAGTCTTTATCTACCTAACAACTCAGCGGTACTACTAGTCACACACAACATGTAATAGACTTAGAAAATACCACAACCCCTTAGCACCTGGGGCATACTTCTACATCATACATACAACATCATACTTAATCTCAAATCAATAAACATACAATCTTACATCCTATTGGTTCACCTTCATATAACTAGTATCACTAACCAAGCGATCATTATTTCCACCTTGATGGTCATCTACTATTTAAACCTTGTGTCTAGTGCTAGGCATAATTAACAACCAAACCTCATATACTATTCTCACTTGGAAACTATAAAATAAAACCTCAAGAAACAGTAGTCTGCTAAAACCACATAAAAATGATAATTGATCAAGATAACATGGACTACCATATCATAACCCATTAACACGTCTTCCCTCTACACATCACTACTATTCACCAATCAATATACCTAAACTTCTTTCATAGCTCTATAAGTTTCAACTAAACTACTTTTTGCAACCTTAAGGAAAGCCTAAATTGACAATACTAAACCACTAAGTATTTCATTAATAATCCATACTTCTCTAACATAACAAATACCATCAATAACTCCTTTCATACTTCAAGCAAACAACCATTCACCTTAACTAATAACTCCTTCTTCACCCTCCACTAAACTAACACAAAAGGACATATCACTTCATTACTAACTCAATCATATGCAAAAATTTGGCTATAAATATATATTCAATAAATTGCCCTTACCACCTTTTTTGATAACTACACTTATAACCCATACTTCCAACTATAAGAAGGTCTAGCTACTTATGAATCATAATAATCTAGGTTTCAATATCTAAAGAATAAAAACTCTATCCAGAAACCTGTATTCACACTATCTTCTCTATTGAGAATTATTCATATTGAGAGGTTAATGAGGAATCTAAATATGTATCTTACTCTGTCTTAATTGAATAACTCATACGGATGAGGACATAACTTTAAACTTGAGGGACTTATAGCACACTAGAGAGCTCCTCTCAAGACCCTTTGTGTTACTTCAGAAACTTATGCTAGTAAATTTGAGAGAATTATCTGGAGAGGAATTGGAACTTGCTAACTATGTTATCTCAAGAATAATACACAGATAAGGAATTTAGGGGTTACACACGAATAGAAAAGATTTTTGAAGGAACAACTTAACAACATGATCTAGAGTATGAAAAGAGGGAAACTTTTCTTAAATGCCTCATAGCCTCTAGAAGAAAAGTACAGACGTCTCTGTACCGTTCCATAAGAGTCTACTAGACTAGGCTTCACAGGCACCCTAGGACACTTGAACCTTATGCTCTGATACTAAGTTTATAACACCTCAAAAATCTATCCTGAGACATCACACGGTGCTTAGGACCACAAGTGATCTCAAGCTAACCCTTCTACTGGTATAACTCTTAAGAAACTGAATAATATGTATAAAATGACTGAGTTTACTGAGTGGAAACATAAAAATAATGGAATCTATAAAATATAATATTGATACAACTTTTACACTCTGATAAAGTCTAAATAGAAGGACTAAAAGTTACATAACTGACTCTAACTATCATCTATGAAGCCTCTACTATACTGACTATAGATAGAGAGGATGTGACCCCAACTACCACTAATCAATACATATGAGTAAGAAAGTAATAAACATGAATAAATCTAACTAAAGTCCCCAAAGTAGGAGGACTCATCATCTCGCTAGCTGGAAGTTACAACTTTCTGAGTTTGAATGTGCATACTAAAACGTGTACCTACATTATGAGACAATGATACATAAAGACATATATATGGATCAGTACTTTCAGGATGTACTAAGTATATGGGGGTGAAATACAATAAGTAAACAATATCATCATAGTTTATAAAATCATGCATGCTAAATGTAAATGACTCATATAAGCTTGAGTAATCTGAAATTTGAAAATCAAAATCATGAATAATAAAGCATATAATCTAAATCTTGTGAGCTATTAAACTTAGTTTTGGAGTCTATATTCTATTCTCATTCTCAAATCATATAGGCTAAAATAAAGTCTGAAAACTTATTCTGCATAGAGAAAGCATTATATTTTAAGGCTTCAAATCTATAAACTGTTTTAAGAGTAGAAGACATCTTTTGAGAGGTTCTTCTAACCGATATATACACCATGTGAGCATCCATGGTGTCCCACTACAAGGCCCCATAAGATTAGGGTTGTTCTACCCTTGCCATCAGAATAGAACAGTCCCATCTCAGTGATCACAATCTCAGTCGTCCATGCAGAAGTGGGAATAATCTAAAGCCTACGTTGGCACGTAGTTTTGGGGTATGAAAATGTAGTCACGTACCCATGTAAGTGCTAAATACTACTCCCAATATCATGCTCAAGATCTCTAAAAAAATTAATTTAAAAGTAATCTGATGGTTTATAATGAAAACCAATTGTAAATCTATAATCTGAATCTATAAAGTGGATTTCAAATCTATTCTGAGACCAAAAGGTCAAATCTTTCTCAATAATCTAAAAATATTCTAATCATGGGGTGCTTATAGCACAATAATTCTTTGAATAGAAATCTTTAAATATGGCTTAGCGACCCATGTATTAATCACATGATAAAATATCTCAAAATTTATGCTTGATAACATAAACATTCATAAATCATCTTAAAATCTGGAAATTTCAGTAATGTGCATAAAAATATAAACATACTCATGTAATTCAATTTCTAAATCATTGAAAATCTCATAATCTCATGGATAGCAGTATAGGGTGTAAACCCAAACTTCAACTTCATAGGAAAACATATAAAATCAAATAACTTTCTCAATAAAATCAAATTTTAGGCACAAGGACGAAAGAATTGTCCTTGTTCATAACCCCACATACCTTAATTATTCTTGAATTGTGAAGAAATCTTGAATCTTGGAACTTGAATGATGAACTTGGGAAAGAAACTTTATTTTTGATATCTCTTGAAGAATTATTGAACTTGGAAGATTAAACTATTAGATTTCTTGGAGAAATATCGAAATTGATACTTGAATTCTTATGTTCTTAAGAGGAAAAACATGAAACTCATTCATGGAGGAAATGGGAGGGTTTATGTGAGTTTTGATAATGAAAAGTGGACAAATAATGCCTTTTGGGGTGTTCTAAATCGTGTTTGGACGGCTGGTGATGGGGGAAAAAAATGTACTATCCTTTGGCCTCTCTCTTTCGTGTAAATGACCATTGTGGCACAACCCCCAGAAGCAGAAATGAATCTCGCATCGTGCCTCCCAGAAATGGGAATGAAACTCGGGTTCACTACCTCACACGAAAAATGACATAACTTTTCACTTGGGTATCAGATTTTAGAAAAATTGGTATCGTTGGAAATATAATTCTATTATCTAAAATTTGGTGGGTCTTATGCTAAAAAATTCATGGTATATAAAAAGTTATACACATTTAAAGTAGACCTTTGTAGAATTGAATACCAAACTCTGGGCGAATTAAAGGATCTTCGCTCAACCTGGCTCTAAATGATTTCTATGAATATTTTTAACCTCATGATCATTTCAGACACTAGTATAAAGATCATGAAACTTTTATCCATATGGGGATCATTTGTATTAGAGCTTACACGTGTAGGAACGATGGTTCATAGATTAGCTAGAAAATACGGGGTGTTACAAGCTCATTAATGGCACCCCAAAATTGAATTCACTACGAGGTCCCTCGAAGGATAAGGAATGCATGCTCAAAAGTTTATCACAAATAGAGTAGAAATTAGGACACAAATCGGCCCTGAGAGATGGAAAAAATAAGATAAAAACAATAATTAAATGGAGGATTTAGGCCACAAACTTATAAGGGAATTAGTGGAAAATGGTCATTTCATAATTTTTCTATACATACCTAGCTCCAATCAATGATTTTCCACATTTTTAAGCTCCAAGGACCATTAATGGCCAATTTAAGGTCAAGAGTAGAGGTGCTCATCGATCGATTTGATTCGGTTATGTATTATCAATTTAGTTTATCGATTTTTTATTTTTAAATATTCTAAACCATAACCAAATCAATAATATAATTTTTTATTGGTTTTTATTTTATTTGTTTTTAGTCCCTAATGGTTCAATTTTTGGTTAGTAGCAACTAACATGAAAATAGATTGAATCTTAGTTACAGCCAAAATCCTACATGATATGTTTTAATTTATTAGAATCTTCCAACTTGAAATGAATGTTACTTCAAAAAATTGAACAAATTTGTTAGTTTGCCAAAATCAAAGGGAAATTAAGAGAATTGGGTTATCAATTTACCCAATAACCCCAAAAAAATTTTGAAACCAAATAAATAATACAATTAAGAAGATTTATAAAATTATTAAAAAACCATTAACCGAATAACCTAATAACAATTAACCAATAGAATTTTTATCGATTCAATTATTGCACACTTCTAATCACGAGGACTCTTGTCTGTGATCGCGATGTAGTAGAATTAATTCATCACGATCGTAAGAAAGTAGTCATGAATGCAATGAACAATAGAGGAAGTTCATCATGAATGCGATGAGGCCTTTATGAACACGAAGAACAGAATGGATTGAGCTGGGACGACCCTTAACCGTGAACACGAGAGAGAAGGCTCGCATATGCGAAGATCAAGAACTTGACTCTTCTGTAAATGTGACCTACTCCTCACGATCAAAAAGAGTAAAATGGTTCTGCACCAGATGCTGGGAAACCAATAAATTGCTAAGTCCTAGTGGATTTTGATCAAGTACTCAGAATTCTTACGAAGCCTCATGCATGAAAACAATATATGTTACCATATCAAATTCTACATCCTAGACTTGATAAAACCATCGAAACTTTCATCCAAGATCATTTTGATTAAATGTGGGTCTCACACCTTGTTCTTTTTAACCATATTTTACTTGATTGTTTAACATAATTTTCAAGACGGTGAGAATGCCTGAGGCTTGGAGGTGGTATATGATGATTTATTTTATAAGAACAAGGGTTACATTTAGGATTGCAACAACTATAGGGGTATCAAGTTGTTGAGTCATACTATGAAGGTTTGGGAGTAGGTGGTGGAGTTGAAGTTGCGAAGGATTGTTACTATTTCTGAAAATCAGTTTGAATTTATACAAGGGTACTCGACTACTGAAGCCATCAATCTTGTTAGGAGACTGGTGGAGCAGTATTGGGATAGAAAGAAGGATTTGCACATGCTGTTTATCAACTTAGAAAAGTCCTATAATAGAGTTCCCAGGGAGGTTCCTTGGTGGTGTTTGGAGGCTAAAGGTGTACCTATAGTGTATTTTAGGGCGATTAAAGATAAGTACGACAAACCCAAGACTCAGGTTAGGACTAGGAGAGGGGACTCAAATCACTTTCCCATCTTGATGGGGTTAGATCAAGGTTCGATGCGTAGTCTATTTTTTTTACCTTAGTGATGGATGTTTTGATGCGGCACATTCAAGGTGAGGTGCCTTATTGTTTTCTTTTTGTGGATGATGTAGTCTTGATTGATGAGACATATAGTGGAGTTAATACTAAATTAGAGGTTTGGAGGCAAACTCTTGAGTCTAAAGGGTTTAGGTTGAGTAGGTCTAAGACAGAATATTTGAAGTGTAAGCTCAGCGAGGTGTCTCATGAGTCTGATATGGTTGTTAAGATTAATAATCATTCTTTTAGTAAGAGATATAGTTTCAAGTATCTAGGGTCTATGATTCAGGAGAATGAAGAGATTGACAAAGATACCACTTATGGTATTGGGGTAGGGTGGATGAAATGGAGACTCACCTCTGGAATCTTGTGTAACAATAAGATACCTCTCAAACTTAAAGGAAATTTCTATAGAGTGGTGGTTATACCGACATTGTTGTATGGGGTGAAGTGTTGGCCTGTTAAGAAGGCCCACATATAGAAGATGAAGGTGGCAAAAATTAGAATACTTAGGTGGATGTGTGGGTGTACTAGGAAAGATAGGATTAGAAATGAATTTATTCAAGATAAGGTGGGTGTTGCTTTGGTGGAAGCCAAAATAATGGAAGTGAGGTTGAGGTAGGTCGGTCATGTGATAAGGAGGAGCACGGATGCCCTCGTGTGGAGGTATGAGAGGTTGGCTAGAGATAGTTTCAAGCATGGTAGAGGTAGACTGAAGAAATATTAGAAGGAGGTGATTAGAAACAACATGGATCAGCTCCATCTTATCGAGGACATGACCCTGGATAGAAAGTTGTGGAGGAGGCAGATTAGGGTAGAAGGTTAGTCTGAGTTTAGGGTATGGTATCTTTTGGTATGTTACTTGGAGTATATTGTTTATGGTATTATTGAGTTTGCTAATCCCTATTATATCTTATTCTTTTAATATTCTTATTACTCCTTCTGTTTCAAAAAGAATGACCGACTTTGACTAGGCATAATGTTTAAGAATATAAAGAAGATTTTTGAATCTTGTTTCCTTAAAAGTTGTGTCAAATGTACCAAAATTCCTTTTAATCTTGTTGTCCTAAACATGCCATGTGAAAAGTTGAAATAAAAGTATTGCCAAAAAAAGAAAGGGGTCATTCTTTTTTAAACGGACTAAAAAGAAAAGTAGGTCATTCTTTTTTAAACAAAGGGAGTATTATTGTTCCTTATCTTAGATTATTCTATTTTGATCTGGGGGTCTATCTGAAATAGCCTCTCTATCTAACATTTGAGGTAGTGGTATGGACTGCATACACTTACCCTTCCCAGACCCCACTTGGTGGGAATATACTGGGTATGTTGTTGTTGTTTCTAAAAATGAGTCCAAAAGTTTTCAAACCTAAACCAAGGGTCACTCAAGCTTAAAAGAAATATTTCATAGTTGGTGGAACTATCAAAATTTTTATCTGATGCTATTTACTGGGAGTATTGGTCTGAGATCAATTTCTTAACAATGAAAGGTCCAAAATAGGGAATTGAGCCTACAATCCAGATGAATTATCTAATAACCCAACCAACAGTTTCAACAATAAATGTCCTGTATCAGTTGTGGGAAGTCTCAAAATACACAAGAATTGAAAAAAATAACCTGGAGGATCATTACAAGTTTGGTATTATATTTTGTGGCCTGTATTAGTTGAAGTAGATTTGCATTTTATCTTTTGTCGACTTATGAAATTTGAAATTTAGAAGTCCTTTGACACTTTTTTCTTTTATGGGCGATCAATATCTAAGTGCCACTTTTCTTGATATTGGAGAAGTAATTTTTCATGGACTTTCTTGTTGTTTTCTTTAAGGTGGGGATCCCAATTGGGTCAAATCTCTCACATATCATTTCCTTCAACTTTTGGTGATGCCATATAGCACATATGTTGTAGATATTATGAAATTGAACCTTTAGTATAGTTCAGTTTAGCGCTAACATGATTCGCATCAACTGTATCACCGTCATCAATGATGATCCTTCCCTCTCGCATTAATATTATGATCTTTTCCTTCAGAATAAAGTATTCTATGGTGTGATCACTAACAATGGGGTAAAATTTGCAATACTTAGGATTGTTACATTTGTTAGATTCGTCAGGTCACTTTGACTTAAGGAGTTAAATGTTTTCTTTGGCTAGCAACTCGTCAAGAATCACAGAATCATTAAAGTCGAGAAAAGTATACATCTTTGCTTGTTATTCCTTCAAGATTGACTGATTTTCACTTCTCGTATTTATTGCTTTGGATATTTCTCTTTAATTTTTGTCTTGTGTAAGCCTTCGTAGAACTCACGGTTATCTCTACATATTCCCTAATTTGGTTTTCTGATGAGTCCTTGAATCTTGTGGCTTTTTTTCTTAGATCAAAGATAGATGACATTATTTCATGACTTGCAATGCTTAGCTTTATGTCATGAGCGCGCATATCTAATTCTTCAAAAGTTTGAGGCTTAATTTCTTGGAGGATATACATAAGGCCCTAATGCATCTTTTGAATGCAAAAGTTCAATCGCTAAAGTTTCAAAAAGTTGATCCTTATAATCTAAGCTCAATGTTCTCCATCGATTGACGTAGTCCACTATAAGCTCATCTTTACTTTGTCTTATGTTTTTCAAATCCATCATGATGATCATACAATGGGTGCTATAGAAACGATTTAGAAATTGACTTTCAAGTTGATCCCAATAATTAATTGGTTTAAACTCCAAATCTATGTATCACTTCAGGCATTGACTTTCAAAGAGTGAACAAACTGCTTGACAAGAAGATCACTATGTGTACTAGCACTGTTACATGTCTCAAAGAAATGCATGATGTGTTTCCTTGAATTTTCCTTTCTATCAGATTATTGATACTTTAACAACTGATAACCAATTGGCATCAATAAGCTCTCGATTCACTTAGAATACGGCTTTGAGTATCTTGTGAACTTTGTGATGAATTTCCATATTGTGCCTTTATGGTGTTTGTAATTATATCTTTTAGTTTTTGAATTATTAAAGTGGCCACTAAAGTGAATCGATTAGCTCATTGAGTTTCACTTAGCTTGATGAGAGATTCACTATCAACTTTTACTTACGGTGTTAAATTGCGACTTAACTCTGTAGGGTTATAGCAATCTAACTTACTCATAAGTTGAATGATTTTAAGATCTTTTATGTCAACAAATTTCTTCAAGGCTTCAATGATTTGATCCATCATTGCAAACTTCTCATCCATATCAACCACATCTATCCTGAAGTATTAACTTTCGTTGAAGTTGGAGAATTTGTTGACTCCTCAAATTCTCCTAAGTTAAAAATAATTTGATATAGTTCATCAAACAATATAGATATAAGGTTGTCCCCAGGGGTTATATTTACAACCATAATTTGAGATTTTTTTTCCTGTTTTCCATCTCCGAAGAGGTAAAGTATTGAGATGCATCCAAAGCACAAGCCTTGAGCTTACGTTGGGTGATGGGACCAGCATGTCTGATCTCAGCAGATATGAGCAATAGTAAAATCCTTGCATGAGATGTCACTAATTTTTTGAAGTCCATTACGGTAGTTGAATTTATAGTTTTTTGATTTGTAGAAGAAAGAGATAAAGAGCAGAACTGATCCCCTGGGTGTGCCAAATTAGTTTGTGATAAAATTTCATAGTTTTGAAAATTAACTACAAGTCAAAATATTTATAATAAAAATAAAGAATTTTATTAATGAATATTGCGAGTACAATTCTGTTGTTCTCTTGATTCTTTTCTCCTATTTTTTTGTGATTCGAGGGCCTTCCGTAGCGTGTTTCTCAAATATAGGATAATTCAAACCTCTTTGAGATGTGTTTGATCTCTGAAAATGTCGTGTAATATTTCATTATCTTAAGTTGATCTCCGCAAAGAACTTCATTCACTACTCATTTGAAGAGTTGTAAAGCTGATGTTGTGACTTTCTCCAATGCTTGTTGAATGACATCATAAAATTATATTACCCTCCTATTTATAGTTGTAGAGGGTAGGTATTCCAAGTAGAAATAACTTCTTTTGTCTCCTTTTGATTGGTCCATCAAGTGGTCAATCTTTTCACAAATGTCATGTGACAATGTTGCATGTGATTAGCCAAAAACATGTCATTTTGGACACTTAGGTGATGTGTTATTGACTCTTGAATTTACTTGGCTTGCCACATTATTTGAGCATGTGACCTCGTCTTGTCAGTCTTTATAATAGATCTATTTATTACCCAAGTTATCCGCACCTCCCTACAAATGGTATCAGAGCCTATGCTAATTAAAGTTACGGAAGTAATAAATAATTGAATTTATTTGATTAATTTATTAGTTATGCTAAAATTAGATTTAGATATCCACTAAAATATTATAAATATTGTTTAGATGAATAACGTATAAAAACCACAACAATATAAAGAATTAAAACAAATAATATTTGAAAAACGTAAAGAATTAAAAATAAAGATAGAAAGACTACAGTATAACATAATTGCCGGAGTTAGTAAAAACTCAATAAATGCACAAAAAGAAGAAATATCAAATTTAGAATCAACAATAGATAGTCTAGAATATATATATCAACATAACCTATATACATTTAAATAAAATAAATAAAGAAGAATTTATAATAGATGAAAAAACATATGAAAATCACGAAGATTAAAAATAAAAATAGTATTCTCTAATTTAGGAAGGAGATATAAGAAAATAGGTGAAAATTTATATTTAATGTTAGAAAAAAGAAGAATTAAAATTAGAAGATAAGTTGACAGCCATGGTAAGAAAAGAAAGAGAAAATGAAGAGATAGACAGAAAAAAAGGAAATAGATAAAATAAAACAACAAACCACAGAAGAAATACGAAAAATAAAAGAAACTAAAAATAATAGGATTGCTGAATTAGAAAAAGAACTACAAATGCTAAAAGATTTATATGAAAAGAGACAGAAAGAAAAAGAAGAAAAAGATAAAGAACAAAAATTATTAAACGAGATAAATCAATTTAAAGAAAAATTAGAAATAAAAAATAAAGAACCAGAAACCTGTGAATTAGAAATAAATACAATAGATGCTGAAGAAATAAATAATTATGATTCAGAAGATAGTTAAACATATACAGAAATTCTAGAAAACATAGGAAAACTAGAAATTAATGAAAAACAAGAAGTAATTAATAAAGAAAATCTAGAACTAATAAATACAGAAGTAAATACTCTAGATAAAAATATAATACCTAATACATCAGAAATAAGAAAACCAACCTATAATTCAAATAACCAACCTATAAGACAGTATATATGAAATTTCAAAGAATGAAACAGATAATGAAATAGATAATGGATTAGATGAATCAAATGACTGAAGAAGATATAAAATTAACCAAATAACTGAAGAAGATATAAAAATAATAACAAAGGAAGAATATTTAAATGAAGAAGGAACAGATCAAAAAAAATATTTGACAGTAATATATTTGACGAAATAAAAGGAAAAGAGTTAAACTTAAGTGTAGAAAAAATATTTAAAATACCAACGATAAAAAATATATTTAGTAGAAAAAAGGAAGAATACTACGTAGTAAACCAAAAAGAACATGTAATAGAATGTAGATATGCAAAAGGAAGAGCTAGTATACCACTAGTAACAAAAAGAATAATTAATAAAGAAATAAACGATATAAAAAGTAAAGTCCCAATAAAAAATGTACACCTTCGAGGAACAGAGATATTAATAAAAGCATATTTTAGAGAAGGAATAGATACACCAATAGAATTATATTTAGCAGATGATAGAATTATAAAACCTATAGAAAAAATATAACAACAGCCATAAAAGGAAATTTAATATACCAAAAATTTAAATTTATAATAAGTGGAAATTATTCAATAGCAATAATAGATAAAAATATAGATAAATCATTATATTATATTGAAAAATATCAAGAATAGAACTAACCCCAGGAAGTAAAATATTTACAGCAAGATGTAAAAATCTATATGTATTAACAATAAAACATAAAATAACAGGAAAAAATAAAATTAATAAAATACAAATAGAAAGTCCTTTTGAACAATTTGTAAAAACAATTGATAATAATGATTATAGTTACAAAGACATAAATATAGAAGAAGATTTAGAAATAATAAATGATAGAATAAGTATAACAAAAAGAATAGCTCATGAAAAACCAGAATCATCAAGCTCATCAAAAAGAACAAGTTATGAAACAACTTCAATAGTTAATTTAAATCAATATTATATAACATAAACAATAAACGAAAAAGAAGACACAGGACAAAAAGAAAATTATATAGCAAAATATCTAGTAAAAAGTGAAGAAATAAAATCTAATAGTGATATATGCAGAGATCTACCAAGGAGTCTAATAAATATTAAAGATACGACTGAAAAAGAAATAATAATAGGAGTCAGAAAAATAAAAATAGAATTTGAGATAAAGGAAGAAATGCAAAAAGCAGACATAATATTAGGAATAAAATAGTTAGAACAAGTAAAATCATACAATATAGAACATACACAATTATTTATAATATATAATAAAGAAAGATTGTTCATAAAAAGAACTTTAACATGATATGAAACTATATGTACTTGTAAAAGTAATAGTAGAAGGATATTATAATAGATATTATACACCTATTGTAGATACAAGAGCAGAAACAAACTTATGTAGATACAACTGTTTACCAGAAAGTAAATAAGATAAATTAAAAACACCAATAGTAGTCAAAGGATTTAATAATGAAGGAAGCTTAATTACATATAAAGCTAAAAATGTAAAAATACAGATATGGAATAAAATAATAACAATAGAAAAATCTATAATTATGAACTAAAACAGATTGGTGGTTTACAACACCATGTAAACAAAAAGTAAGGGCAAAAAGAGTTATTAATAAAATAAGAAAGAAAACTGATTGGATAGAAGAAAGTGAAAAAATTACACAAAAGTTAGAAAATATAAACAATACAGAAGACATAGTAGAACTAGTTGTATTTTCGATAAATAAAAAAGAAATAACTATATTTTCAATAGATAAGGTAGACATAATACAGAAATAATTAAGAAAATTATATAGTGAAGATCCATTAAAAGGATGGAAAAAATATAAAACTACTATAAAAGTTAAATTAATAGATAAAAATAGCATAATAACTCAAAAACCATTAACATATAATTTTGATAATTTAAAAGAATCTAAAATTCATATAGATGAATTATTAGAAGAACAATATATACAAAAAAATAACAGTAAACACAATAGTCCAGCATTTATAGTAAATAAATATACTGAACAAAAAAGAGGAAAAAGTAGAATGATTATTGATTATAGAAACCTAAATGCAAAAACTATGACATATAATTATCCAATACCAAATAAGATATTAAAAATAAGACAAATACAAGGATATAATTATTTTAATAAATTTGATTGTAAATCAGGATTTACCACTTAAAGTTAGATAAAAATTCTAAGGAATTTACCGCATTTACGGTACCACAAGAATTTTATGAATGGAACGTATTACCATTTGGATATAAAAATGCACCAGGTAGATATCAACATTTTATGAATAGTTATTTTAAATAATTACCTAATTATATAGTATACATAGATGATATACTACTATATACAAAAACTAAAGAGGAACATTTAAAATTATTAGAATAATTTACAGATATAATAGAAAAATCAGGAATAAGTTTAAGTGAAAAGAAAACTGAAATTATGAAAAACCAGATAGAGTTTTTACGAATACAAATAGATAAAAGTAGAGTAAAAATGCAACAACATATAGTACAAAAAATAATAAATTTAGAAAAAGAATTAGATACAAAAAAGAAATTACAATCATTTTTAGGATTAGTAAACCAAGTAAGAGAATATATACCAAAATTAGCAGAAAACCCAAAGCCTTTACAGAAAAAATAAAAAAAGGACGTAGAATATAATTACAATGAAGAAGATAAAAAACAAGTCCAGAAAATAAAAACTTTGTAAAGAATTATCAAAATTATAATTCCCAGACGAAAATAAAAAATTTATATATATAGTAGAAGCAGATGCTAGTGAATATAGTTATGGAGGAGTACTTAAATATAGATATGAAGAAGAAAAATTAGAACATCATTATAATTACTACTCAGGTACGCTTAATGAAACAGAAATAAAATGAGAAATAAATAGAAAAAAATTATGTTCGTTATATAAATATTTATTAGCATTTGAACCATATATTGTATATAACAAATTTATTGTGAGAACAGATAATACCCAGGTTCGGTGGTGGCTAACAAAGAAAATACATTATTCATTTACAATAAAGAGATTCGGAGACTAGTATTAAATATATTAAATTTTACATTTACAATTGAAGTAATTAGTACTAACAAAAATGTTATTGAGGATTACATATCAAGACAAAGCTATACAGACTTATATAATAGAAGATGATGCTTTAGAAAAGATACTCAAAACCCTAACTACGCTTTCAATGAAAATGGATAGTACGGGTAATGAAATAGAAAAGCTAAAGACTAATGAAGTTAAACTGAAGTCTAAAGCTATGAATCAGCTAACTCAACAGAGTGCAGAGTTATGTCGATTGGAAGACATTAAAATTTCAAAGCTAAAAAGAGACGTTGGGACACTCCATAAAATCCATAACGTTTATCAATCTACAATTGCAGGTACAAGCAAAGGAGTTAGTGGACAAAGATACCAGAATATGAACATGAATAAGATATTTGAAAAATTATTTATACCAAAAGCACAAAAAGACCCCTTGTACATACCCCCACAAATTACCACATATCGAGATAGTTTGAACCAAGATAAAAAAGTTTATAACCATATAGCTCGAGGATATATAGAAAATATCTACAAAGTACAAACTTTTCTAAACCTTAACCCCAGAGCTACAAATATCCAATAACCAAACACAAACTACATAACCCAAAAATTGCAAGGTTACAATAAGCTAATCGCACTACCAAAAACCAACCCAAGCTTAATAAAAACTTGTTTCGACTATGGATTATTAAATACCGTATATACCCAAGATGGAGACGAACTAACAGCTGTAGAAGAATTAAATAAAGTATTCACCACATATAAAAGAGTAACCAAAGGAAATTTATTTTATATAAAGTTTTATACTGCACCAGCAGAGATATTATACGACGAGATCAAACCAGTTATACAAATTGTAAAAATAGGATTAACCAGGGATATGATTATACCGGAAGATATTGTACAACAGCCAGAGATACCCAAAATCGAGATACCTAATTTTTATGCAAATAAACAACTTATTGGAATAACTACAATTATTCAAGAATTAGCAAATAATTATATCAATGGAAACCCAATATGGAGCTATTATTCAAGAGATCATCAAATGATTTATTCAAATTCAAGAGAGCTACGACAAACAGATATGGAAGATGTTAGGCAATGGATAATGGCGTTACTTAACCCAGAGAAACAATCTACTGCAAGAGCAATTAGGAAGAAATTTATTTCAGACGGATTATTAACAAGATATTGCAAGATAATTGGATACAAATATCCAGACCATCAATGTTCGAGATGTAATGGAGAAGATAACATTATCCCGGAAGTCTTTCTAGAATAAAAAAAACCAATCAAGAAGATAAGGACGCCAGCTAGAAGATAAAATGCAATGGAGTAATGATGGAATAAAGACAAAAAACAAGATAATAAAAAATAGAAAGTGACATGTATAGTTTTGAAATTTTGTTACGTAAATTGTTTAGTTTTTGACTTTTTGGCGAAAGTGCCATTATTGGTTTTTTATTTTTTAGTCTTAAGATTTTTTCTTTTGTAAAGATAGGACCTAGTTTTTGTCTTATTATACTAGTCTAGTTTAGTCTAGTCCTTTTCTACTACTGAAAAGGAAGACCTTTTTTGTAAAGAGTAGGAATAATATAGTTTACATGTAAAAAATGTGTGAAGTAGGAATAGTTTATTTCCTTCTATAAATATGTAAGTCATTCGGCAAGATAGAGGCAAGTCTTCATGTGTTGAAGCAAAAAGCCCTCCTTTGTAAACAAAAAACTTTTGAATATTTAATAAAAAAATAAATATATTTCAAAGCAAAAGTTATGGATGAACAAAGCCCAGAATTATCAAATCTACCAGAACAGGTATATTTGTTTATGGTTATGAATAGCTAAATTCATAAATTCCTGACAATCATGATATGATAAAATAAGTTCATGTTAGTTACATTATAGTAGAATTATTCAAAAAATGGCATGTTAAGAAGTTTATTAGCAAAGTGAAAAAGGAGAAAAATCCCTAAGAACTATACTATCCTAAGAGTGAAAACCAGTAAGGCAAGAAAGCCGTGATAGGGGAGTAGCTAGAGTTGAGGCGCTATTTAAGGGAAAAGTATCCAGATTACCATGCTAATAGTGACCAAAGAACATGTTATTTAAGAATAATCTAGTATATAGTAATCTAAAATGATCATATTTTGTTATGTGTATGATTGAAGGGAATATTTTAAAAAAGCATCATATGAAAAATGAATACTTATTTATCTGACGAAATGGTAGATAAATTTAAAATACTTGTTTTGTATGTACTTAAGGATATAGAAATTGTAGATATAAGAAAAATCATATTGAAAAAAATCTTTGATAAATATTTTATGATTAGAATAAATTACATACCTCACCTACCTAACTACTCTTATAAATACTTACATACCAAACCTACACATCAACCATGATAAACTACGTATATTTAGAATATTGGAAAATGAATATGAAAAATATACAATTAATAGAAAAATTAATGAAAACAAATTTAGAAGAATATATGAGAACCAAAGATATAAAATATATAGAATACCTTAATGAAAATAGAGGAATTAATAAGATTAAAACAAACAACTAAAGAATATTATGAAAAAGCATTTAATTAACCCACCTAAATGACAAATAATTTTGAAGTACTATTTTTATACATATTTAGAGATATAGAAATTATAGACGTAAGAAAATAATATGGGAAACAATATTTACTATTGAAGATGAAGAGTAAGATTAAATCAGATAGAAGACGAGTTAGGAGAAATATACTTAAGTGATGACAATCACTATTACTACCTATATAATTATTCAGATATATATTATACAGATTAAGAAATGCTAGAATATATTCACAGAGTTAGAGAAAAAAAAAGTTAGCTATACGAAGAAATTAATTATAGAAACCAGTCTAGAAAAGAAAGAGAACAATTAAAAGAAAGATTAATTTGGATAAATATAGTCATAAAGAAAACTAGAATTAAAAGACAGTTTAGAATATGATTTAGATATAGAATTATTCATAGACGAAAAAGACAGGATAATTAACGAAATAGATAACCTAAAATTTAATATCAGATATAGTACAATTAGAATAAATTATTACAAAGAAATTTCCAGTATCACAACTACTTTAGGATAAAATGATAGACTATGAGTATTTAAAATATTGGAGACAAGATATGAAAAAAATAAGATTAACAGAAATACTTATGAAAGAGAATTTAATTGAATATTTTAGAACAAAAGATATAGAATATTTAGAATACCTCCAAAATAATATACAAAAAATACAAAGACTAAGAGAAAAAACTAAAGAATATTACAGTAAAACACTTAATCAAATACCATCTAATTACCCCCAAGATATGAACATTAATAAAATTAAAATAAATACACTAAAAATAAAAATATTTAGAGAAGTTAAGAAATATCCACGCACAAATAAAAATAGATCCATTTGAACTATAATAGATCTATTTATTACCCAAGTTATCCGCACCCCCTACAAATGATATCAGAGCCTATGCTAATAGAATATCATGTCACTTGACATGTGGCATGAGTTTGGGCTTCAGAGTGAGATGAACCTTGATTTTGAATTTAAATAAAATGGACTTATTATTTTAAAACCCGGATTAATTTTAATCCAAACAAACAATGGATTGAATTCACATTTTGTATGAATTTGATCCAATAAAATTTAAGTGTCTACAGTATCAAATGTACTAAAGTTGGAATTAAAGTATTACCAAAAAAGAAAATGATCATGTTTTAAACGAATTAAAAAGAAAAGTAGTTTTTTCTTTTTTAAAGGATGCAGTGTTAGTTTTCAAGATTTATCATGTTTACCACTATAATTAGCTTAGTATTCATCCGGTAGAGGATTCAAATGATTGAAGTATAGGATCTCAAAAAGACAATTCAGAATTGAATTCAGTAGTGGAGGTGCATTAATTTGGAATATTCAGTCCTCTCTATTATTAGATACTTATTATCATCTATGAATTCAGTATGAAAAATTTGGTTGTCATTAGCTGAATACAAAAAATAAGAAGTGATCTTTTAGCAGTGTTAAGTAATTAAAGGTAATTGTCATCATAAAGTACCATCAACAAGAAGTCAGGTAAAAACACTAGAAACAGTATTACCAATATAATTGACCACTTCTAAATCTGTCATCTTCATTTTCTTATAATTTTTCATTCAACCAAGCAAAAAATGTGGAATGCATTACGTATTTAAAAAATAAAATTTTCGGTTCCACTTATTCCAAAGTATGCAAGTGAAAGAAAAATCTAAATTTATCCTTAATGGACAAAGTGTAACAGATTCAACCATCTTAATTAACACCCGAATGGAATGTAAGGTAACTCCTTTTCAAATTAAGATTTGTATTAACTTCAATTTCGAGAAACTTTGCATGTCATGATTAATTCATACGTATTTTTTACATTATTTAACCACCCAATCATGATATTTTCTTCGTTTAAAATTATTTGTCCATTTCTTTCTTTACAAATCCCTTAAAAAAATATAAATAAGAAATATTTTTACTGATTTATCGACGTGTTAATTCTTTTTAATCCACTGTTTAATGCAATCGAGAATTTAAAATTTAGATATTAATGCACTATTTTGACTAAATGTGTACATGAAAAAGATTAATAATGTTTTTTTAAAATTACCAATATTTTTGCAGATGACTATACTATTTACATTTGCAAAAAAAATTACCCCTCAATTTCAATTGATTGTGTGATTTTGACTTGACATAAAATTTAAGAAAACAAATATGATTTTTGAATTTATGATCTTAAACTAAAAAGAAAAGTATAATATATAAAAATGTTTTTAATTTTTTTTTTGGGGTAAAATACTGTAAATATTATTACCACGAAAACAAAGCGGCACATACGAACAAAAGAGTACTCCACTTCCCCTGATTGCAGAGAAACTAGGGGCTCTTTGCTAAAGTTCCATTTGTAGAAATATTTTGACATTTAAACACTAGTTTTCAAAAATTGAGAAAATGGACACCCTTATGGGTCCACAAAAATAAATGACAATTGATGTACATCAAAGTAACGTTAATTTGAGAAAGTCTTTCACAAGAAGTTAAGCTAAGGACCTTCAAGCATTTCAAGTTTTATGGATGAAGATAGAATATTTGAAAGGTTCCAATATGTATGACTTGAAGATATTTAATATTCTAAGTGTCTGCCTTTAAATTAGCTTGTAATTTAAATGAAGGGCAATTTGATCTTTCTTTGTTTCTTTTAGTCCTTAGTATAAATAGTTAGCTATTAGGGTTGAACTAGTAGTTTTGTAATATTGGATATTTGTGCCTCCTTTTAGAGCTTGAAAACCCCTTGTTGATTTTTCAACAATTGTCCTAGAATTTGCAAGTAAGGTTGGTACCTTCTTGAGGATTCTAATAGATTAGGTGTTTTTTGGTTCCCAATTAAGAGGTGTTTTGGTTAGTTTTACCATTACATCTTTTGATTGTTTGAATCTAATTGTGTCTATCTTTCTTTGTTTTCAAACTTTAATTACTATCTTGCTTCTATAATCTTGTTTCACATCAAATTGATATCAAGAGCTTGGATTAGATTTGTTTTCACAAACCTAAGTCTTGGGGTTTTGATATTTAAAAAGGAATTTTGATTGAATGTTGGTTGATATTATTTCTTGAGTTACATATTGTTGTTTCCTAGTTAAAAAAATTTAGAAAAATACATGACAAAAAAAATTGAAAGTCATGTTGAAGAAGAAACTTGAAAATGGATTTTGTTGAAGAAATTGTTGGCTAGAAGTTGTTGGTAAAGTTGTGGGGAAGTTATATCTCAAATTTGAACTCATTTACTTGGGTATTGAAGAAGATGAATTTGAGAATTACAAAATAGTTCAATCTTTCAAACTTGTTTCTTCTTTTCTTGTTAATTCTAGCTAGTTTACTTTGATTATTAATTCATACTTAATGTTAAACTAGTTTGTGTCCGTTTAGTTTATTCGTGTCAAATATTTTCGTTCTTTTTTCTTTTCTTTCATTTCATTGTATGCTTATTAGTTTCCTTGTCCGTTAGTTTTAATTGTCCGTTCTTGATTACATAAACTCCAGTCCATCCCAAAGAAGTAGTACTACTTTGAATTATTTGATGGTGTTAACTCTAAATCTTGGGTTATTCAAGAGTGGTAACAAGCAAGAGTGAGGTGAGTTCATTTGAGAGTGACCTTAAAAACCTTTGGCCTTAGAGTGATACATGAGTGTGAGTGACAAAAAGAGAAAAACATGATCTGAGTGAGTGGTGAGGAACTCTTTCTACTAACTTTTTATTTATTTTGTAGGTACAATGACTCAACTAGAGAGAGAATCCTCTAGCAAAATAGAAATTTTGCTTTAAAAGCTATTAGAAGAAATGAAGGAAATGAAGAGAAAATTGGAAGTTGTGGATAGAAGGGTGAGAAATCAAGAAATAGCAAAGCAACCACTTGAGGTTTTCAATCCCATTGGTCAACATAATAAGGGATCAAGTAAGACTTCTCTTGATACAACTCCATCCCACATGGTAGTGCAAGATGCCCTCTTTCCTAATGCTATTTTACTAAAAATTTATAATCAAGCAACACTTCCAAACAGGGGGAGGGGGGGAGGGTGGGAGAATCAACAAAGAAATCTTCCACCACAAGACAATAGAACTCAAGTGAGAGCCCAACATAACCTTGAAGAGCATGATTCTTTTTATGGTGATAATTATGATTATGGAGCCAATGATCAAGTTCAATAAGAGAGGTTAGGTAGGAGAGGAATAAGAGAATGAAATGGAGGGTGACATCCGATTGATAGTAGAGAATATAATATAAGGAATGATGACGAAGATCGAGGATTTAACAACATCAAGGTTACCCTTCCATTCTTTAAAGGAAGTAGTGACCCGAATAAATATTTTGATTGGATTATGAAAGTTGAAAGGCAATATAATCTCAACAATGTGAGGGTGTTAAAAAGGTGAATTATACTATAAGTTACCTTGAGAGTTTTGCTTCTACATGGTGGGAGAAAATTGAAATAAATGCTTTGGTAAATAAAGACTTTGTTACAAATTGGAATGACATGAAAAGGCATATGAGAGAAAGGTTTATGGGTCAAGATTATGAGCAAAATACACTCAAGAAGTACTACAATCTTCAACAAGTAAGTAAAAGTATGGAAGAGTATTATGAGGAGCTAGAGCATACTAGGCTTAGAGCTAATGTCAATGATGAAGAGGTGAAGCTAATGGCAAGATTTATCTCGAGCTTAAATAAAGAGGTAAGGCAAATATGATGCTTATCAAATAACACTCAAGGTAGAGGGTTATTAAAAGGAAAACAAGTCAAAGGTGCAATCTTCTTCTTCTTCATGGGCTAAAAATAAGGAAGCTTAGAAATCATCTCCCACTTGGGACAAATCCAAAGGTGCAAAGCAAGAATTGATGTCCAACTTGGACAAAGGCAAACCAAAGGCGGACTACCAGGATGGAGGTAACAAATCTAAACTTGAAACTCCATCTAAAATAAAGTGTTTTAAATATCAAGGATATGGTCATAAAGCAAATGAGTGTCCAAATAAAAGAAATATCATTGCATTGAATGATGGTTGTTATCAAACCAAAGATGAATCTAAAGATGATCATGTGGAGGATGATAGTAGTGATGAGTTTATGGGAGAAAGTGATGGAGAAGAAACTAATGATGATGGAAAGATTGTTCTTGTCGTGAGGATAAATATGAGTGCTCTAGCAAAGGAGGATCTTTACCAAAGGGAGAATTTGTTTCATAATTGGTGTAAAGTTCAAGAACAATTATGTTTCTTTATCATTGATAGTGGAAGTTGTGTCCATGTTGCTAGTGCATTTATGGTCGAACAATTGAAACTTCCAGCAAGAAGGCATCCAAAACTTTATAGATTGCAATGGCTCAATGAATGTAGTGAACTCAAGGTGACCAAGAGAGTGTTGATAAAATTCAAGGTTAGAATTTATCATGATAAAATGCTTTGTGATGTTGTACCAATGTAAGCTTGTCATTTATTGTTGGAAAGGCCATGAGAATATGATGCGGCGGATAAACATGATGGGAGGTCAAATAAATATGCATTTGTTAAGGATGGTAAAAAGCACATTGTTAACCCACTTTCTCATTTTCAAGTGAGTGAGAAATATAAAAAAATGGGAGAGTTGAAAGAAAAACATGAGAGAGAAGAGAAAGAAAGGAGTAAGGAAGCAAAAAATGATAACTCAATAGAGAAAAAAGGAAAGGTTGAGAGCTCAAGTGAGAATGAGTTATCACCAAAAAAAAGGTGAGCAAGAAAAACAAAAAAAATCAAAAAGGAGAGAAAATGTGCATGATTTTACAAAATAAAGAGAGCATGAAAGAGCTAAACACTGAGGATGCTACTCAAATTATATTTATTAAATCGAAAGGTTATTCTTTTCTTGCTAACAATGAACTAACCTCTTTATCTTGCCAAGTGTTGTCTCTTCTTTGTTGCAAGATTATGAAGATCTATTTCTAGAAGAAATACCAAATGGGTTGCCTCCTTTGAGAGGAATAGAGCATGAAATTGACTTTTTGTCGAGTTCTCAAATATCCAACAAAGCGGCTTATAGGAGCAATCCTTAAGAGACCAAAGAATTACAAAGACAAGTGAAAGAACTTGTGAATAAAGGTTTGGTGAGAGAAAGTTTAAGACCATGAGCGGTGCCCGTAATTTTAGTACCCAAGAAGGATGCGACATGGAGGATGTGTGTAGATTGTTGTGCCATTAATAAAATTATGGTAAAATATCAACATCCCATCCCTAGACTTGATGATATACTAGATGAATTATATGGTTATACCTTATTCTCTTAAATTAATTTGAGAAGCGGATACCATCAAATTCGAATAAAATCTGGAGATGAATGGAAAACTGCTTTTGAAACTAAGTTTGGATTATATGAGTGGATGGTGATGCCTTTTGGGCTAACCAATGCACCAAGTACTTTTATGCAACTAATGAATCATGTTCTTAATTCATTTATTGATAATTTTGTTGTGGTTTATTTTTATGATATTTTGGTTTATAGCAAGTGTTTGGATGACCATATGCAATATTTGAGAATGATATTTGATGTGTTGAGAAATGAAAAGTTGTATATAAATTTTAAAAAGTGTTTTTTTTGTGTAGAGCATGTTGTTTTCCTTGGCTTCGTTGTAAGTTCAAAGGAGTTGAGGTGGATGATGAAAGGGTAGAGGCTATTAGAAGTTGGCCAACTCCTACGTCCATTAGTGATGTTAGAAGCTTTCATGGGTTGACAAGTTTTTATAGGAGATTTGTTAAGGGTTTTAGTTCTGTAGCCGCTCCTCTAACCGAGGTTATTAATAAGGATAAGCCTTTCATTTGGGGTAGAAAACAAGAGGAAGCATTTAGAATCTTGAAAGGGAAGCTTAGTTCCACTCCATTACTTCAACTTCCCAACTTTGAGAAGATGTTTGAAATTGAGTATGATGATAGTGGAGTAGGCATTGGTGCGGTCTTGATGAAATAAGGAAAAACCATAGCTTACTTTAGTGAAAAATTAAGAGGATCTCCATTGCAATATTCTACCTATGACAAGTAACTCTATGCCTTAGTGAGAGCTTTAACAAATTGGCAAAATTATTTGTGGCATAAGGATTTTGTGATTAGAACCAATCATGAGGCTCTGAAGCATATTAGGGTCCAAAATAAGCTTAATAAGAGGTATGCCAAGTAGATAGAGTTCATTAAGTCTTTTACATATGTGATTAATTATAAGCAAGGTAAATAGAATATTATGGTGGATGCTTTATCTAGAAGATATGAATTGATGAATACCTTGACTTCTAGGTTGATGGGTTTTGAGAGTTTGAAGGAGTTATATTCTAATGATGATGATTTTGAAAAATTCTTTGGAGAGTGTCAAGTGAGCTTGAATAGGTGTGTGCAAGTTATTAAGGAGGAAAATAAAGTTAGAACTCCTAGATTTGACTTGAAGGAAGGGTACTTGTTTAGAAATGGAAAACTTTGTGTGCCTATGTCTTCATGGAGTGAGTTATTGGTGAAAGAGGCACACAATGGAGGTTTGATGGGTCATTTTGGAGTGTCAAAAGCCTTAGCTATTCTTAGTGAACATTTCTTTTGGCTTAAAATGATAAGAGATATGGAAGGAATTTGTGCTAGGTGTTTGGATTGTAAGCATGCTAAATCTTGCACCCAACCCCATGGTTTGTATACCCCTTTACCTATACCTATCACTCCCTGGCTAGATATTTTCATAGATTTTGTTGTTGGCCTCCCTAGGTCTAGGAATTGTAAGGATAACATCTTTGTTGTTGTGGATAGATTTTCAAAAATGGCTCACTTTATTGCTTGTCATAAAAGTGATGATGCATCTCATGTTGCTACTTTATTTGTTCATAATATGATGAAATTGCATGGTGTTCCCTAAACAATTGTTAGTGATGGAGATTCAAAATTTCTTAGTCATTTTTGGAGGTGTTTGTGGGGAAATTTGGGAACCAAATTGCTATTTTCTACTTCTTTTCATCCTTAAATGGATGGTCAAACCGAGGTGGTTAATAGAACTTTAGGTAACATGCTTAGAGCTATGGTTAAAGAAAATTTAACTTCTTAGGAGGATCAATTGCCAATGATTGAGTTTGCATATAATAGAACTATTCATAGATCTTTTGGTATAACCCCTTTTGAGTGTGTTTATGGTTTTAATCCCTTGTCTCTATTGGATTCAACTCCTTTACCCAAAGATGTTATTGTGAGTGTAGATGCAAAATCTAAGTCAAAAGCTATGAAGAACATCCATGAAAAAGTAAGAATGTGAATTGAGAAGGCCAACAAAGATGCAACCAAAAGAGCCAATATAGGACGGAGAAAGTTACCTTTTCACCCGGTGATTGGGTATAGGTTCACTTTATAAAAGAAAGGTTTTTAAGCAAAAGGAAGAACAAGCTTATTCCAAGAGGAGATGGACCTTTTCAAGTGCTTGAGAAGATTGGAGATAATGCTTACAAAGTAGACTTACCAAGTGAGTATTTGGTCCATAATGTTTTTAATGTTGGTGATTTATCTCTTTTTGATGTAGGGTTGGCGAATTCGAGGACAAATTCTTTTGAATAAGGGGAGAGTGATGTACATCAAAGTGACGCTAATTCAAGAAGGCCTTTCACAAGAAGTCAAGCTAAGGACCTTCAAGCATTTCAAGCTTTATGGATGAATATGGAATCTTTGGAAGATTTCAATATGGATGACTTGAAGATATTTAATATTCTAAGTGTCTACCTTTAAATTAGCTTGTAATTTAAATGAAGGGCAATTTGGTCTTTCTTTATTTCTTTTAGCCCTTAGTATAAATAGTTAGCTATTAGGGCTGAACTAGTAGTTTTGTAATATTGGATATTTGTTCCTCCTTTGAGAGCTTGAAAACCCCTTGTTGATTTTTCAACAATTATCCTAGAATTTGCAAGTAAGGTTGCTATCTTCTTGAGGATTCTAATAGATTAGGTGCTTTTTGGTTCCCAATTAAGGGTTTTTTTTTGGTTGGTTTCACCATTACATCTTTTGATTGTTTGAATCTAATTGTGTGTATCTTTCTTTATTTTCTATCTTTAATACTATCTTGATTCTATAATCTTCTTTCACATCAACCCTAGAACTCAAGTTAAAAAATGTATACTTTAGTCCCTCTCCCATTTCAGCTCCTATTTTTTAAAAACTACACTTTAGTCCATGTCCAAAAATATAAATATTGGATATTTAATTAAAAAAAATTCTCAAGCTTCTCCACCATCAACCACTATTTTGTTGATTTTTCCTCAATTTTTCAGCCATTTTTCGTCAAATTTTTCGGCATCCATCAGAAAGTGACATTACGTCCACTGTTTTTAAGCCTTTTTCTCATATATTTAGCCCTACATTTTCATCCATTTTTATACTAAAAATTGGAAAATCAATCCCACATTTTGAAATCGATTCTTGTCTCAGTAGTAACATTGCAATACTCCTTAGGTTGTTTCTAAGCTGTAATCCATTGGATTATTTCGGTGGTCGTCAAAAAAGGTGAGATCAGGTACTGTACGGAAAGCAGCTAAAAAGAAGAAGACTATATTCTATTAAGTCTAGGCTCATAAACCAGTGTTTAGGTCTATTAAATACTATCATCGAGGTATATCATGTCTATTATAGAATACGTGGTCGTTGGTGGTATATTTTCGGGTAAATGAGAGGAGACTCCTAAATGTTGGGTTTGGAAAACCTTATCTAAGAAGACAGTGTCCATTGCCCTTCGTCGTAATGGTTCATACGTCGATTTGGTTAAAAGCGTAATGGATAGTGTTGAATTAAGTTGTGATCAAAGTGATGTGGTAATTAGTTACTTGATGAACCGGAAGGGGAAAATCTATCCAATGTTCATAAGGAATGATAGACACGTGGAATTGTACATGTTTTGCATTGATTCTAATAATTTCAGGCCTATATTGTGGGTTAAAGTTGTTGGAAGGTCCCAGGAAAAAACTTCCACATCAGCCCCACCCCCACCCTCGGTAATGGATGATACATCAATGGAATACGATTAGATGGGTGGTCATGAATGGAATAATTCTGAAGATTTTGAAAAAGAGGTGTATAGAGTAGGTGAGGACGGGCAGTTCGGACCACAAGCAAGCCACTTTTTGTCGAACGACACCAATCTTTGTGTAGGACAAACATTCAAGGATAAGAATATTTATGTAATTTTAAGTAAGAAAAGATTGAAGAAATACTAGACTATGAGAATGGTTTATTATATATTAACGAAATTGTTGATTTCTACACATGATAGATAGATTATCAATTTTTTGAGAAGTCGATTATTTACCAACTCGTAGGTTTATGATCAACTATTTGAATATATGGACAAGTTAGAATAATGACCCAAAAATAAAAATTAAATTAAATAAAATTGAAGTATAAAAATTAACATCTTTTAAACGTTTTCAAACAATTTAGATACATTAATTGTGATACCAAATCACTTTTGAATATGATCAAATGATATTTAAGGCATGCTATAGTCATAAATCAGTGAGATGAAACTAAAAAGGGGAGAAATAAAATAAAATAAAATATATAAGCAACATTCAAGCAATGCAAAACAACTAGATATCATCAAATGAGATTAGGCGCGTCTAATGAGCATATGGAAGAGTGATGGTTGTGACTTGTGGGAGTTCATGGGACAAGTAGTGTTTGAGAACAAGTAGTCCTTCTCAATGCAAACGTTTGTTATGAGTAATTGGTTGTTACTACCATTACTCTTTCTTATTCTCATTTGATCGAGTGTTCAATTATTTTGTACTCTCATATAATGATATTTAGTTATTTTTCATTGCTCGAATAATGTTTATTTATTTTAATTTAGTTTATTATATTTCTCATCTTACTTGTCAATAGAATTAGATGATTGATGCTAGACCTATAAAGATATCGTGCTTATATTATATATAAATGTATGCATCTATACTAGACTAAATTAATAGTCATGTATCAACCAATTGAGTCTAGTGGAAAGTAAGACAAGACTAAAAAATGGAGAAATAAAATTAAATAAAATAAATTACATCATTCAAGTAATGAAAAGTGACTAAATATCATCATATGAGAGTATAAAATAATTGAACACTAGATCAAATAAGTATACGAAAGAGCAATGATAGTAATAATCAATTACTCATAACAAATATTTGCATTGAGAAGGACTACTTGTTCTCAAACACTTCTTATCTCATAAACACCCACAATTCATAACCATCACTCTTCTTTATACTCATTAGACACGTCTAATCTCATTTGATGATATCTAGTTGTTTTGTATTGCTTGAATGGTGCTTATTTATTTTATTTTATTTTATTTCTTTCCTTTTTAGTCTCATCTCACTGATTTACGACTATAGTATGCCTTAAATATCACTTGATTCAAAAGTGATTTGGTGTCATAATTGATGTATCTAAACTGTTTTACAATATTTCAAAGGTGTTAATTATCATACTTTAATTTAAGTTCTCTTTTTTTGTCATTATTGTAAATTGTCCATATATTCAAATAGTTGATCCTACACATATGAGTAGGTGAATAATCGACTTCTCAAAAAATTTATAATCTATCTATCATGTGTAGAAATCAACAACGGTGTCAGTATATAATAAATTATTTGCATAGTCTAGTATTTCTTCAATCTATTTTTACTTCGTTAATTTTAAGAAGCTACAACTGTGCCTTGTTTAAAATTACAACTCTTTCAGGCATACAATGATAGGGTCTATAGTAAACCTTAATAATCAATTATAGAAGACATAAATATTCTTTAGACCTTTCCCAATGGTCACTTTTTTGGTAGCCTTACTATATAAATGACATGGACCTTTTTGAGCTCTTCCGTGTTCATTTATTCATCCCTTTCTCATTTTGATTCAACAATAACAATGTGTATCTTTCTCATTTGGAACACTCCATAGCTTGTTCCAAAGCTTTAATCCGTTACATAATTTCGATGGTCGTCGGAAAAGCGATATCAAGTACTGTATGAAAATCAAGTAAGAAGAAGACGACTATAGTCTATTAAGTCTAGGATCATAAATGAACTTGTTCTCATTGTCCAAATTTCTGGCACACTAACTGATGAAATTATAAAAAAAATTTACCATATAATTGGTAAGGACAACTGTAAGACCCCGCAAAAATTTTAAGCTTAATTCAGTCCTTTAAGCTTGTCAAGGGGGTCCAAGACATAGAAAATTCTAGCTAAGTTTCCAGACTTAGTTTATTTTTGGCCTTCAAAAATTGACAATCTCATTTAGCAACCTTAATGTCCTTTAATGGTCGGTATTCTTGCTAATTCATGATCAGGAAGGTCAAGACGTGTTCCCAAACAAGTTTAAGATTTTTTGGGCCTCGTTTAAACCACGGTTGGTTTCCCAAAATAGTGGACCAACACAATCTTGGTGCGCCGCATCGCCTATTGGGTTGGTTAACATTGTTGTAGGTTTTCAGAGCCAAAAGTACTGAGGTTTGGCACGATCATGGCGTGAAAGGTTGAGTATCGCGTTGGTGCCATTGACGCACTGTGTCGCCAATCGCGCCGATGTCCAGTTTTCAGTCATTAAATGTCCACATCTTTAAGGGAAAAAGGTCAATTTCCCACTCCTATATAATCCTATAACACAAGATTCGGCTAGGTTTTCACCAACATATAGTTGTTTCTCTCAAATTCCCTCAAGAACAAGACTAGGGGTTTCAATTGAAGGTTCTAATCTAGGAGATTCCACCGTTAATCTTCAGGAAACTTCTATCTAAGGTATGTAAAGTATTGATTCATGGGTTCCTTTCACCCATGAAGCTCAAGAAACCCTTTCAAAAATGTAAATTTTGAATTCCATATTATGAATTGAATCATATCCATGTTTATGTTGTTGTATGACTACCAAGTTGAAATCTTTAATACATATAATGAAATTATGTTAGTATGTGGTTGGAATTCTTGTATCTGAAGTGAAAAATATAGCCATGATGTATTATTTTAATGTTCATGCCTAAGCCTCAAGTTATGCATGCAAGGTGTTTGCTAAAATACCTAAAAGAATAGGAATTATGCTTTATGACTCAATTGTGACCAAATTGATGAATCCATGTTTTACCCTTATGTTCACAATGACCTCCATGTTATTGTTATGTATTTTAATGGTTAGACGGAATGCTCATGAGATTAGACTTACGAAATTATGACATGTTTATATGTATTCTTATTTATGTGTAAGCTTATGACATACAAATACTTCATGAAAATCCCCAACGTTTGTACTATGTATTGTTGACTATGGTCATGTGTTCAAGAAGTCTCATGTCTTGTTAGTATCATGCTATCGAGTCATGGGGGTACTTGTACTCGACAATTTAGCTATGTGCCTAGAGCCAGCATCAGTTTTCAATATAATCTCAGACAAGCCATGATCCTAAAAATTTTTTCAGTCGCATAACTCAGGAAAACTCAGTAAATTTAGTATCAGTCCAGTCCTTCACAGTACTCAATAATCTCAGTAATCTTTGTCAGTTATCAGATCTCAGTAGTATTCTTTTTGTCAATGGAACTTAGTGAAATCAGTCCAGTTTAGTCAATAACACGATCAGTGACAGCTCGGTCAAGCCTAGTATGAACTAGGAGATCAGTTTAGTGTTTATTCAGTTAGGAGTAGGATTTAGCACTGAGTGAACCCAGGGATGAGGGCTCACATATCATCCAGTAGAGGGTGTGATGCTTAGAATCAATCCTTGCATTCCAGAACTACGTAGCCAGCGTAGGTTGAGATGTACCCTTACGAGTCTATGGATTATATATCTCATTTGAGTTTTCCTTATAGGAGGGGTTGATGGAAGAGCTCCCTATCAGAGAGGGTTAACTCACAGCTTGTCTTTACCCGTGGAACGGTACTGACACCCTTACAGCTAGGGTTATAGGTTGGACCTCCACCAGTTCAGATTCGGGGCATGTCAGTTAGATGATTATATCCCACAGTCTCAGTCTTAGTCTCAGTAAAAGAACTTAGATAGTTCTTCAGATTCAGAACTGTCAGATACAGTCACTCAGTTCAGTACAGAACTCAGCTAGTTCCATCAGAATCAGGACTGTCAGACATAGTCACTCAGTTAACAGTATATCGTTATACAAAACTCATGTTA
The DNA here is from genome assembly GCF_002878395.1 of Capsicum annuum. Taxonomy (NCBI): domain Eukaryota; kingdom Viridiplantae; phylum Streptophyta; class Magnoliopsida; order Solanales; family Solanaceae; genus Capsicum; species Capsicum annuum. Next base: position 95,322,916 of record NC_061120.1, on the reverse strand, counting down.
TCAGTATTCCGACTCAGTAGTCAGTATTATCACAATCTCATTTACAGTTATGTATTCATTCATGTATTCTCACGTTCATGTTATTAAGTCAGTTAGTATTGTTCATGCATATGAACCCCATGCATTCAGCTTACCTCACTTTGCATACCAGTACATTCAGACGTACTGACGCATACTTTTCTTCTATGCTATGGTGTTTTATACTATAGGTTCGGACGCTCAAGTTTCCAATTGCACTTAGTTTCAGATCCAGCCAAAAGCAGTAGATTTGTAGTGAGTCCTCATCATTCGAGGATAACATGATTATTTTATTACTTCATTATTTCTGTTTTAGTAGATGGAGTTAGTTGGGTACATGTCCCATCAACTCCACAATTTTCAGACAGTTTAGAGGCTTTCAGACTAGCATGTTCAAACAGTTTAGTTCAGTTTTGGTATTGGTATACCGCATTTCTAAATGTTATGTTTTATCAGATATTTGAACCTTATGGCCTTTTAGCCCTTTTATTTTTCATTTATATAGTATATTATGCAGTGCTCAGTTATAGATATCAATTATGGGTTAGCTTGTGGTCCTTCAGGATTGCTAGCACCGTGTAGCATTCCGGGTATCGGATTCGGGGTGTTAGAACAGTCATAATCCATCAACAATCAAATAAATATCAACCACAGATTTTTAGTAAAATCAAGTTTCATTTTTTAAAAAGATTTCAATTTTTTCCATTCAAACCAAACAAATACCTAATCAACCGAACGATCTATTAACAGAACAACATCTAAATTTCTTAGCACATTAGTCGATTAAATTCGCAAAAAAATTTCACCATGCAATCAACAAGGACAATCATAATTCATCAACAATCAAACAAATATCAAATTAAAAATACAAATTTTCAATAAAGCAAGTTTCATTTTTTAAAAGATTTCAGTTTTTTCCATCCAAACCAAACAAATACCTAATCAACTGAATGGTCTATTAAAAGAACAATATCCAAATGTCTTGGCACATTAGCTGATTTAATTCGCAAAAAAATTTCACTATGCAATCGACAAGGACAATCATAATTTCATCAACAATCAAACAAATATCAACTTAAAAACACAAATTTTCAGTAAAATCAAGTTTCATTTTTTAAAAAGATTTTATTTTTTCCATCCAAACCAAACAACTACCTAATCAACTGAACAGTCTATTAACAGAACAAAATCAAAATTTCTTGAAACATTAGCCAATTAAATTTGCAAAAAAATTTGACCATGCAATCGACAAGGACAATCATAATTCATTAACATTCAAATATATATCAACTTAAAAACAAGAAAAATCAACCCCTATATTTCCAAAAAAAAAAATCCTTCAAAATCAACTCAATTATTACAAACCAAAATAAAAAAAAAAGTAAAAAAAGAACTCATCAATATGGAGCACAAATTACTCGAGAGATAAAGAAAAATTATTTAAAGTGGAAGATGAAAGATCTTAAAGCTTTAGAGAAAATAAAAATTGAAAATGAAAGTTGGGAGAAGAAGAAGGGGAAATGGCCATAGTTTTGTGAGTGGGAGTGAGGAGAGAGATTTTTTTTTTGATATTTAATGGAAAATTTGGGTGTGAAAAGTTTTTAAAAAAGTCTTAAGGGGTGCTAACAACTTTTTTTAACACTTTAACCAATACCCCACGCTTTTATCCCAAACCTTAAAAATTTAAATGAAAAACAAAGAGTGTCTATTTATCAAAATAAGTTTTAGAAGTGATACCTAAACCTTCTCGAGAAACTAAGACTTAAGAAAAATACCTAGTTACACATAGTTTTTATCCATCCTAAAGACTTTCTAGCTCTCTTTGAACCCATGTACATTTCAATCCTCTCTCTAACAATCGCTTTTATATGTTAAACCAACTTGATCTACACTCATATGTTGTTTCCTGTATATTTTTGCATACCTACTCTACCATGTAAAGTATGTAAAAGCAATATATAGAGTTGTCACCACATCCTTTTAAAAATATGCACTAGTAATTTTGATGAATTTCTTGAAGATTTGTTCACACATCTCCTGGAAGTAGCTAAAATCTTCCCTAATGTATCAGTGCTTGCTACACATACTTTGACCAGTTGCGGGACATAAAGAGATGTTTATGGTCCTCTGCTTCCTCTTTTTTCACATAATGCACATTCTACATGCTCACATTGCAATCCCATACCTATCATTATATCCTTTGTTAGCATCCTCTTAAGCACTGTCAACCATAAGATGAACTTATGTCTTGGCAAATGTTAAGTCCTTAGTTTTGATGATTGATAAATTATCTTTTGGGGCCTGGTTCTTGAAGACCCTATGATAACAAGACTGCAACTACGTAGGGACCTAGTTAATCGCATTCACGCCGCTATTAATGTCAGTTGTACAGCTGAACGAAAGTACATAAAGTTAGTAAAAAAGTTGTTGCACTCTTTGTCTAAGCCAATGAGACTCATCCTAGGTTTTCTTGTCTCATATATATTCTCATGTTCAACAATAAAAAAACTAAGCTTCCATATTCTCACAACAAAAAATTTCTCTTGAAGCTCTCAGAATTAAAGCCATAATCGTAACAAGGAACCTGCTAGCTTATAAGTTGTGTTTCATGTTTTTGTTGTAATTGAGTCTTTGTCTTGTGATTGTAAATGTTGCCTACTATCATTGACCATTATTAGCAGTTGACTTGTTCTAGTTCTTGTGGTCAATGGTATTATCTATAGTTAGGTGACTTTTAATCTAGATTTAGCTTATTGATTCAGTTAGAGATAGTTGGGTCTTGATACAGTAGAGTTATTGCACCTTTCTTTTTGTAATAGAGTTGTTACTAGGAGAAGAAGGATTAGGAGTTTTAATCCTTGATGTCATGGAGTCTTTATTCAAAGTTGCTTGAATATTAGTAGAGCTTTGGATATCCTAGAGGCAGTTTGTGGTTTTGTCCCTTGCACAAGGAGTTTCCACGTAAAAATTATTGTGTTTCTTATTTACTTATTTTATGTGTTGAATTGTTAAGATTTTTCCTACATATGTATTTTTAGGACCAGGTTCTAAAGTAGAAGGGCAACTCATCTATATCTTCATTTGGTATCAGAGTAAGGTCTTCCTAAAAGGTTAACACCTTGGAAAGATCTTTAACATGGTTGCCCCTCCAAATCTTGAAGAAGTCCAATCTACCACTCGACTACCCAGATTCAATAGGCAATACTATGGGCGGAGGAAAACTCAAATGCGTGATTTCATCATGGCAGAAAATTGTGAGTTTTGAGATGTGACTGAAGATGGTCCTTTTGTTTCCACAAAGCTATTAAAAGTTGGTGAAGTGACTTCATATGTTCCTAAGACTAGAAAGAAATATGATGATATTAAACATAAGAAGATTGAAAAGAATTGTAAAGCTAAGAAGCTACTAGTTTATGGTATCCGCCTTGATAAGTGCAACAGTATTTCTACATGTGAGACTGTTGAAGAAATTTGAAACTACCTCCAAGCAGCACATAAGGAAACTAGTTAGGTCAAGGAATCTAAGGTGGAAAAGCTGACAACTCAATATAAAGCCTTCGGTATGACGAAAGGTGAGTAAATCCAAGAAATGCACACCAGATTTACTGCAATAACCAATGAACTTCATTGTTTGGGTGAAGACATACGGCCAATCAAACAAGTTTGCAAGATTCTGAGCATTTTACCAAAGTCACGAGACAATAAAATTGATTCCATTACTGAAGCTAGGGATCTAAAAACCATGACTATGGATGAGTTGATAGGAAATCTCAAGACCTATGAGATTAAGAAGCAATAGGACAAGTATAAAAGAGAGCATAGAAGGGAAAAGAATCTGGTACTAAAGGTTATAAATGAGGATACCAGTGTTGAAAATGAGGAATCAACTTACAATATCAAACAACTCCTCAAAGTCATGAGAAGAACAAAGACACCTCCTAGAAGAAGAGAATTCAATAGATACAACAAGGATGGCAAAACAAATGACACCTGCCATAAGTGTGGAAAGCTGGGCCATTATATCAAAGACTATCCTTTGCATAAGGTAGAAGACAAGAAGTATGTTAAGTAGGCTAGTGAAAGAGACAAAAAGAAGGACTGAGTCCTAGATAAGTACAGTAAAAGGGCTGAAGCTAACAGAGTGGTAAACCAGGTTTTGGTTGTGTGGGATGAATTTTTTAGTGATTTATATGAATCTGAGCAGTAAGAAGATGTCTCTATGATGGTGGTAGAAGATGATGTCTGAATCTATGAATCCCTCTTTGCCTTGATGGCTAAGTTAGATGATGATGAAGTTGACAAGGTAACTCTCCTGGATATCAAAGAGAATCTCAAAAATTATTCTCTTAAAGAATTAAAGTATCTTTTTACTGTGCTTATAGATACTGTTTGTGAACTCACAAAAGATAAGGAGTCTCTGAATAAAAATCTTGATAAATGTGAAGAAGAAAAGTTTGAACTAACTGTGAAAATGTCTAAATTTCATGAAACTGGTAAGTCACCTTTCTTTGAAAATGATGTTTTAAATAAGAAACTTAGTGAAATGTCTAAGTTTAAATCAAAAGGGAAGAGTGAAGGGAGAAAAAAATAATTTGAGTTGGAAGAAAAATTGGCAAAGGCAAATACAGATTTGACTACCTCACTTAAGAAGAGTTTAGAAATTTAGAAGGACCTGGTTCGGGTCATTATGATGCTTGAAAAGGCTCTTAGATAGACTACCTCATCTTAAGTTCTGACAAACCTCACTGGTCAGGGATCACACAACAGAAGAGGCTTGGGTTTCTACTGTGCTTATCTAGCCTACAATCCATATCTCAAATATATCTCTGTCAAAGGTAATCTCTTATGTACTCGGTGTGACAAAAATGTCCATACAAGAGATTTATGCCCCTCAAGAATTGAAGCTATAAGAATTATGAAAAAAATTCTCTATATCAAAAGGAAGTGGTAATAGTTTGCCTGGCTGGACCAAAAAAGAACTAATCTTTTCTTTGTCTTCTTTTTGGGAACTCAAAGTGAAATGGGTTCCCAAAGCTAACAACTGATTATTAATGTAGGGTAGCAAGAGGAAGCACCCATAGCAGATCATGGATAGTGGATGTTCAAAGCATATTACTAGAAGAATTGAAGACTTCCTCTCGCTTAAGGCCCATGAAAGAGGTAGTGTCTTCTTTGGTGATGGAAACAAAGGGTGCATTATTGGAATTGGAAAGGTTGGGAACAATTTTAGTCAAACCATTAATAATGTTCACTTTGTGGATGGACTCAAATTCAATTTGTTGAGTGTTGCTCAGATTTTTTATAAAGGAAATAAAGTAAAGTTCAGATCAGATAAGTGCACTATCACATGTCTTAAATATGGTAAACTGATGTTGACTGCATGGAGGAACAAAAATATGTATATTGCTGATCTGGGGTCTTGCAAACCCAGGAACATGACATATCTGAGTGTGAAAGAAGATGTTGCTGAATTGTGGCATAGAAGACCCATGGTAGTTGCTCCCTGCTGAACAAGTTGGTTAGCAAGGACCTGGTTCGAGGCTTTCCTAAGTTTAAGTTTTCCAACTATAATTTATGTGATTCCTATGTTAAGGGAAAGCAATCTAAGTCCTTCTTCAAGCCAAAGAAAGAAGTTAGCACCTCCATACCTCTACTACTTCTCCACATGGATCTATGTGGACTTGTAAATATTGCTAGTTAGGGAGGAAAGAGGTATATATTGGTCATTTTTCATGACTACTCCAGGTTCACTTGGACCTTTATTCTAAGATCTAAAGAAGAAATATTTCCTGTGTTCGAAGCATTTTTCAAACAAGTACAACTGAAGTATAATGAGAAGATAGTTGGAATCAGATCAGACCATGGAACAGAGTTTGAATATGCAAGGTTCTGTCATTTATGTAACAATAAGATAGGTACCAGTCATAAATTTTCAGCTCCTAGAACACCATAGAAAAATGGTATTATGGAGAGGAAAATATGACACTTGTGGACGTTGGCAAGACCATGCTAATAGGTGCAGAGATTGCTTACAGTTTTTGGGATGAAGCAGTTAATACATCATGTCATGTGGTCAATAGGTGTCTTGTAAGGTCTATTCTAAACAAGACCCCCTATGAACTCATGACCAAAAGAAAGCCCAAGTTGTGTTACGCCAAGACCTTTGGTTGCAAATGCTTTGTGCTGAATAATGGAAAGAATGACCTTGGAAAGTTTTATCCCAGGAGTGATGAACGAGTTTTTACTAGATACTCCTATACCAGCAAGGCTTACATAATCTACAACAAAAGAGCACAATGTGTGAAGGAAAGCATTCATATCGTATTTGGTGAAGATGGCAGTATTAGTGAAGAAAGCTATCTAAATGATGTTGATTCAGAAAATCCTCTTAATTCCCCAGATAATTCTGATAAAAGTGAACATAATTCAGATTCACAAGGACCAGGTTCAGGTCCTGAAGATGAAGATTCAGCAGATCATCAAGACCCTGGACCATCACAATATGCTGAAACCTTAAGGGTTGCACCATATAGTAAGGGACCAGGTCCCTTAAAATTAGTCACAAGAATTAGAACAGTAATTTAACCAGGAACACAACATAATGCGGGAAACTTAAAGAACATAAGATTTAACATGAAAACCCTTTTACTCAAGGAAGGAAAAACCAAAGCTTGTCCTCACAAGCACCTAAAACTCCACTATAATCAAACTCTTTATTACATACTCCAATGAACCTAACTCCAGGATCCTCCAACTTGTAATAACTCTATTACAAGGTTACTTTGACAACTATGCCAAGACTTCCTCAAAACTAATTAGCTATAATCAGTATCAAACTTAGGAAACTCTACCTCAGGACTCTTAAAGGAAAAATAAAGGAGCATTACTCTTATAACTTGAGTAATTTAGTTACAATTTAGGACTCACTCAAGAACACTTACTCTTTTTGTGCATACAAGAAATAAGAACTTAGCAATGTTGAAATTGGGTTGTTTCCTTTCTTTTACTCTTTAATTTTTGGATTTCCAAAAGCTATATGATGAAAAAACATCCTTTTTATTTATAGATGAGTGATGATTAAGGTTGAAATATAATTAGACTAGGTGTCCTAAATAGTCCAAGCAGCACCTACACAGTTTGTGACACAAGAAAGAAAACCTATGCAAGTGCATGCCAGCTATACTATACCCTAGGACATCCACGAACCTGATCTCTTGAAGTCAGCTTCTCATCATCAAAACAAGATTTAACAATTTTCCATTTTTTTATGATTATAAACCAACCACACAGTTTTGAGCATCAATGCTCATTATTATTTATCATATTTAATCAGTGTGATTACCATTACTAAAGATGAATATCCACCCTATCAGGCATACTATGCTTCTATAACCTAGGGACATGGTCCCTTGTTGTCAATTTCTATCAATCTTCAATTACTTTTCCTTGTTATCATGCACAATATTGGTCATTTAGTGTATTTGCAGACTTCCTCTGTCACTATGCCTCCAGACTCAATCACATCATTACATGTGTTGTACTTGCTACCCAGTCCCTAACATCATCAATATATTTCTTAAACACACACACCTAGTCCTTAATATATGAAGTCAGTATTCCCTCTTTAGCATCATTGAAAATGAATAATAGTAAACCAAGAGTAAGGATAAGCATAGGTTAGTTAATTCATGGCTATCGAGGCAACACTAATATAAAGAATAACTTTAAAATAAAGAAAACAAATGAGGCGCACAAGTATAAATTCATTCATTGTTGTCACCATTACAATATGAACAAAAATATCAAAACTTTTTGCAAAGGCCACAATAGAGACTGGCACACTAGGACTCAGGTAGAAGAAGGCTTAGGGGAGAGTGATTTTAGCAATATGTTCATTCCAGAAGCCTCAGCAGCATGAGCATCTAACAATTGTTTAGTGAAGGTCTTTAATTCAGCATTCAACCCTTGGCCCTCACTAGTTAATTTTGTAACCTTGCCCTTGAGCTTTGCCTTTTCTGCTGCAAGTACTTTAGTGGCACTAGGTCTCTCTGAGGGAAACTTTTGATTCTATAGTTTTAAGTGCACTATTTCTGTGTCCTTTGCTACTAACACAATCCTCAACCCCTCCATTTCTTTGGTTAAGCTTTCTTGAGAATCCAAGAGTTCTGATACTTGGGATACAGTTCCTACTATCCCTTTAAGTCATTTATTCTCCACCAAGGTTTTCATGCTAAACTTTTGTTTGACTGTTCCAGGAGTTCCCTTTGTCCCAATTTTTAATACCCTATATTTATCAAGCTTAACTTAACTCTTAGTTCATGAGTTATCTAATATACAAAAATTGAAACACTCAATATTTTTAGTTTACATCCTTCCATTGTGTAGAAAATTCAACTAGCTTTCCAACGATATAAAATTTGCCCAAATCCGATAACCGGGTAAGAAGTTATGGTGATTTTAAGTTCCAATCATTTAAAACCATCATTGTGATCACTAGCGCATCGTGGAGACAGTCAAAATGACAATTGCCAGTTTTCAGTATTGCTCCGCGATATTGGAGCATCACGTCTGGTCTTATTTTCACGTTTGTTAATTTCTAGTGAGCCAACCTGATTGTACCGCATCGTGCCATGCTTCCAGGTCTCATCCAAGGTGGAAACGCGATACCACCGCGTCGCGCCACCAACCTAGTTCCTAATTGTTGAATTCCAGTGATACAACATGATAGCACCACATCGTGCCAAGGGTGAAAATTGAAAATTTTTAGTTAATTCTTAGATTTAGTTTTCAAGGGATTTTAGGTCTTTATCCCTCTTTCCAGTCAGCCTAAACACCTGATTAAAGCCCTAAATATCCTATTATAATACTATTTACATACTCTTCTCAAGAAATTAAAGCTTTCTCTCTAAAAATACAAAACCCTAGCTTCAAAAATCAAGGTCAAAACTCAAGAATTTCTTCAAGCGCCTTAAAGAAGTAATAACCCAAGGTATGTTAGGTGTTCATCTATGGGTCCCTTTCACCCATAGAGTCCACAAATCCACTTTTAAAACTTCAAGATCTATGATTCATGATTTATATATTTGAAATTTAATTTTATTAGTTTTCTTGATATTAAATAAGTTCCAATTCATGATTAATTATAGATTCCATGAATTTTGAATAACATGTACATTAAATTGTGAAATTCCCATGTCATAATCCATGAATTTGCAAGTTAGGGCATTGTAAATTCCTGTCTTATGTGTTAATCATAATTATGTGCATTTACTTGTGCTCGCTAGGTGTTTGATAGAATGTCCATGTAAATGAATTAAGGAAATCATGGCATGTTAGTAGATGTATAAGATTATGCCCTACAAGTGTTTGAGAAAATGTCTCTATGAATGATTATGATTTTCAAGAGTATACTATGCTTTCTTTTTTCATGCTATCAAGTCCTGGGGGTATTTAATACTCGATAATTTAATTGTGTCCCTAGAGCCAGTGTCAGTTACAGAACCTTAGTAAGGTCACGGTCAGTTGTACTCTTAGTCAGTTATAAAACTCAGTAGAACTCAGTCGATTATCAAACTCAGGAAAACTCAGTAAGCTCAGTATCAGTTCAGTCCAATTCAGTATACTCGGTTTAGTGTATTTTAGTTGGGAATAGGATTCAACATTGAGTGAACCCAAGGATGGGGGCTCACCTGCCAGTAGAGGATGTGATCTCTAGAAGCTATCCTTGCATTCCAGAACTACGTAGCTAGCATAGGTTGAGATATCAAACCTGCCAGATTAAGGGTTGATGAGGTATTTTAACCTGACAGATGAGGGTTCCACCATTCTCATTAGAGTACTTACCAGATGAGGGTAACTCTTCAGTATCTTTACCTCTGGCACAGTACTGACACCCTTCTAATTGGGGTCACAGGTTGGACCCCAACTCAGTTACCTTATTTTATTTGTGGCATATCGATTAGATGATTACCTCACACAGTCTTAGTTTCAATCTTCAAAATAGAACTCAGTTCAGTTCTACAGAATCAAGACCGTCAGATGCAATCAGCTAGTATCAATAAATCAGTTATCAGTAACTTTAAATATTAGTTACTCAGTATCAGAATTCAAGACATTGCTTTAGACAAGCTTAGTCACAGTATTTATCTATATGCACATTAGTGCATACTCAATATTTAAAGTAGTATCAGTTATCCATATACTCTTATGTTCAGTTACTCTATATCATGCAGTAAGTTATTGTTCATGCATATGAACCCTTGCATTCAACTTTACCCCATCTAGCATACCAGTACATTCCACGTACTGATACATACCCTTTCTTTGTGCTATGATGTCTTATATCGTAGATTCGGATGCTCAGGTTCTCGATCACGCATAGATAGATAGATTTAGATTCAGCCAGCAGCAGTAGATTAGCAATGATTCCTCACTATTTGAGGATATTATTTTATTTCATTATTATAGTAGACTCAGTATTTCAGTAGTGGAGCTAGTTGGGGGATTGTCCTATCAACTCCACATTCAGATAGTTCAATTTAGAGGCTTTTCATACTAGTTTTCAGAAAATATTCAGTTTTATAAATTTTTATTATAGGTTGATATTTCATTAGTATTTCAGATATTTGAACCTTATGGCATTTCAGCCTATTATTCCATATTTATTTTAGTATATTATTCAGTGCTCACAACAGATATCAGCCATGGGTTAGCTTATGATCTTTTGGGGTCGTAAGTATAGTGTAGTGTTCGGGGTACAGACTCGGGGCATTACAAACTTAGTATTAGAGCCTTAGGTTTAACAGTGTCCTAGGAAGTCTGAAAGCCGCATCAAGTAGAGTCTTGTGCATGGGTGTGCAGCGTGCCATACTTATGGACATGAGGCTATGAGATATTTTAGGAAACAGTTTCCCTTCTTTCAGTATTCATGTCGTGTGAGTGAGCATGAGCTCAAGTTAAACTTACAGTTTAATACATTTCTTATTTTTTGTTTACAGAACATGCCTTTTAATAAAACTAATGAAAGGAGAACCAAAAATCAGTCAGCACCTCATCCCGTACAGGCATATCCCCTGGATGAGCATGTCTCCCATGCAAAATTTCGAGCTGCATTCACTACTCTAGCCAACTCTGTAGCATCCTAGAATAAATGGCCAGTTCTTGTTTTGACCAACCCAGTGGCCAATACTACTGCAGCTAGGATTCGGGACTTCACCTAAATGGATCCTCCCCTATTCTCGGGATCTAAGTCAGAAGAGGATCCACAGTAGTTTCTCGATTAGGTTCAGAAAGTCACGAATTTCATAGGAGTGACTTTTAGTGAGAGTGCTGAGTTAGTTTCCTATTAGGTACAAGATATATCTCATACGTGGTTTAAGTAATGAATAGTAGACCGAGGCATAGATGCAGAACCCATAGAGTGGGAAGAGTTTGTTACTACTTTACTAGAGATATTCTTTCCCTTAGAGCTGAAAGAAGCCAACATGTTAGAGTTTATCAACCTTAGGTAAGGTGGTATGATCGTGAAAGAGTATTCCCTTAAGTTTACTCAGTTAACCAGGTATGTTCTCCATGTAGTAGCAGACAATAGGTCCAGAATAAGCAAGTTCATATTTGGGGTATCAGATAGTATGGTTAAGGAGTGCAGAACAGCAATGTTGATTAAGAAGATGGACATATCAAGACTCATGGTCTATGCTCAGTAGATAGAAGAGGCTAAGATGAAAGAGAGATAGAGGTAGAACAAGAGAGATAGAATAGGTAGCCTCAATTTCAATCAGCCTAAGTCAGGGGGTGGGAATCGTTCCCATTTTCATCCAAAAGCTTTAGCTCCAGCTTATCTTTAACCAGTGCTCTAGTTACTAAGTTCAAAAATGGTAACACCAATAGGGCTCCAGGCTTTAATCTCAGGGTAGTGTTAGCAGTGCTCGAACAAATCCTCTATGTCAGTAATGTGGCAAAAACCATAAGGGTGTCTGAGAGCTGGCAATGATGTCTGTTTTAGGTGTGGAAAGCTAGGATACATAGTCAAAGATTATCCTTAGTTAGGTTCTCAGGGTCAGTATAATTGTCCTTCAGCTCTGTCAGGTTGCCCGAATCAGTAGGTTGTCGTTTCTAGTACCTCTAGTGGGCAACGCCCATATAGACTTTATGTACTTTAGTCCAGACAAGATTAATAAAATTCTCCTGATGTGGTCACTGGTATGTTATAGATTTTTTATTTACATATTTATTCCTTATTAGATCAAAGAATTTCTTTGTCTTTTGTAACTCATTGCATGGAAGTCAACTTTAAGTCAGACTAGAAAATCTTAACAGGAACTTTCTTAGTGCTTTACTTAGTAGATAAATCTGTTCTAGCCAGACGAATATACAAAAATTACTTGGTTACAGTAATTCAGAAAATCTACTCAGCTAATTTCAGTAATAGAGTTGTTCTATTTCAGTTTTCTGATGGACCAATTATTGAATGAAGGGGTAGTACCTCAGTTTCAGTTGATCTAAGTTTAAATCTCTAGATTGAACTAGTAGAAAGAGATGTTGAGAATTCTAAGTTAATCAGTGTTGAGGCTACTATATGATGATTTTTTAGGCAATAGAAAGCTAAGAATCATGTATCAGGAGAAAGTACTAGCAGTTGACCTTACAACACCAGGAGTAATCCTTTAGAATGAGTTTCGTATTTATGAGTATTGTCATATCTTAGACTCTAGAGTAAAGTGGTTTTAGTTTGATTTAGAGTTTATTACGTGCCTCACGGTCTTAAAATAATGGCTTTAAGCTAAGGGTAAGATGGTAGCACAAGTAACCAAGTGAGGCTTTCAGATTTTAGTAGTAATGCTAATATGTGTAGAAAAGCAGTGGGAGAGGTTGATACCCAACCCATCCTTACCTCAGTCCAAAGTTTTGCACTTTAGCTATCACGATGTCTACTCACGCAGTACATGTCAGCTCTACAATCCAAGCCCTTGATATAGAAAAGCAGTGACAAAGTTTTCATGACCTAAACCTTCCATGTTCTTTTCATATAACGAATCCAGTTTGGAGTAGTGTGTATTCCCAAGTTGACCCTCAAGTCCCAATCTCAATCGTAAACCTTGTATTTAGGGGTCAGTTCAGTTCATGATATCCAGTTCATGTATCATGTTTTAGTCTTAGTTTCGTTCTCACATTCCCATTCATGCGTGTTCAGTAAATGATCTCGAGTTGATATCGGTGATTTTGTATTATTGAAAATATCTCCTATGAAAAGAGTACAGAGGTTTGGCAAGAAGGGAGAGGTCATTCCCCAACATATCGGTCCTTACAGAATTCTTAGCCATTTTAGAAAGGTAGCTTATGAGCTTGAGTTGCCTTCAGATCTAGCCTCAGTGCATCCAGTATTCCACATTTCCTTGCTAAGGAAATGAATTGGTGACCCAGCAGTCATAGTTCTTTTAGAGGATGTAAATATTCAAAATGATCTCTCTTTCGAAAAGGTTCTAGTCCAGATCCTCGGTCATCAAATTTGTAGATTGAGGAACAAAGAAGTTTCCTTGGTCAAAGTCCTTTCTCGGAATCAGTTCATAGAAGAAGCTACTTGGGAAGCATAAGCAGATATACGGATCGAGTATCCTCACCTCTTCTCCACAACCTCAGATTCGGCTTAAGGTAACAGTCTTTCACAGGTTTACTGAGTTCCATGTTCAGCTATAATTATAACTTGGTATCCATTATCATTGCATATTGAGTCATGCATTCATGAATTAGTTCAATCATGTACTCATGCATCAGATATGCATGTTCAGTATGAAAACCTAGCTTGTTAGTAGCTTCAGTCATAAATTCCATGCATCAGATATGCATGTTCAGTGTCAGAGATCATTTTGTCAGTAGTTCAATCATGTAGTCATGCACCAGATATGCATGTTTAGTGTGTAAACCCAGTCTATCAGTGTCTCGAATTAATCAGTCTCATTCGAGGATGAACCCAAGGGGGAGATATGAAAACATAGCTTGTTAGTAGCTTCAGTCATTAATTCCATGCATCAGATATGCATGTTCAGTGTCAGAGGTTATTTTGTCAGTAGTTCAATCATGTAGTCATGTACCAGATATGCATGTTTAGTTTGTAAACCTAGTCTATCAGTGTCTCGGATTAATCAGTCTCATTCGAGGACGAATGTACCCAAGGGGGAGATATTGTAGTACTCTATATTTCTCAAGCTTATATTAACTCTTAGTTCATGAGTTATCCAATATAATATTTTTGAAACACTTAGTATTTTTAGTTTAGAGCCTGCCATTGCGTAAGAAATTTAATTAGCTTTCCAACGATATAAAATTCACCCAAATTCGTTAACCTGGTAAGAAGTTATAACAATTTTAAGTTCCAGTCACTAAACACAATCATTTTGATCACTAGCGCATTGCGGAGCCAGTCAAAATGATAATTTTCAGTTTACAGTGTTGCTCTATGATATTGGCGCATCAAGCTGGGGCTCATTTTTATGTTTGTTAATTTCCAGTGAGCCAACACGATTGTACCGCATCGCGCCAAGCTTCCAAGTCTCATCCAAGGTGGAAACACAATACCACCGCGTTGCACCTCCAGCCCAGTTCCCAATTGTTGAATTCTAGTGACACGATGCGATAGCGCCACGTTACGCCAAGGGTGAAAATTAGGAATTTTCAATTAATTCCAAATTTAGTTTCAAGGGCTTTTAGGTACTTTTCCCCTATTCCAGTCAACTTAAACATGGGATTAAAGTCCTAAATACCCTATTTTGACATTATTTACTTACTCTTCTCAAGAAATTAAAGCTTTCTCTCTAAAAATACAAAATCGTAGCTTCAAGGATCAAGGTCAAAACTCAAGAATTTCTTCAAGCACCTTTAAGAACTAATCACCCAAGGTATGTTAGGTGTTCATCTATGGGTCCGTTTCACCCAAAGAGTCCACGAATCCACTTTTAAAACTTCAAGATCTATGACTGATGATTTACATGCTTGAAGTTTGATTGTATTAGTGTTCTTGATATTAAATGAGTTCTAATTCATGATTAATAGTAGATTCCATGAAGTTTGAATAGTATGTATATTGAATTGTGAAATTCCAATGTCATAATCCATGAATTTGCAAGTTAGGGCATTGTAATTGCCATACTTATGTGCATTAAGTTGTGCTCTCTAGAAGTTTGGTAGAATGTCCATGTGAATAAATTAATGAAATCATGGCATGTTAGTATATATATAAGCTTATGCCCTACAAGTGTTTGAGAAAATGTCTCTATGAATGATTAAGATTTTCAAGAGTATATTATGCTTTATTTTTTCAAGCTATCGAGTCCTTGGGGTATTTAATACCCGACAATTTAGTTGTGTGCCTAGAGCCAGTGTTAGTTATAGAACCTTAGTCATGTCACGATCAGTAGTACTCTCAGTCAGTTACAAAACTCAGTAGAACTCAGTCAGTTACTGAACTCAAGAAAACTCAATAAGCTCAGCATCAGTTCAGTCCATTTTAGTATACTCAGTACAGTGTCTTTCAGTTGGGAGTAGGATTCAGTACCGAGTGAACCGAAGGATGGGGGTTTTTCTGCCAATAGATGGTGTAATCTCTAGAAGTTGTTCTTATGTTCTGGAATTATGTAGCTAGCGTAGGTTGAGACATCAAACCTAAAAGATTGAGGGTAGATGAGGTGTTTTAACTTGACAAATAAGAGTTCCACTATTCTCATTAGAGTACCTACCAAATGAGGGTAACTCTTCAGTGTCTTTACCCGTGGCATGGTACTGATACCCTTCCAACTGGTGTCACGGGTTAGACTCCAACGAAGTTACCTTATCTTATTTGGGGTATGTCGGTTAGATGATTACCTCCCACAATCTCAATTTTAGTCTTCAAAATAGAACTCAATTTAGTTCTACAGAATCAGAACTATCAGATACAATCAGCTTGTATCAGTAAATTAGTTATCAGTAACTTCAGATATCAGTTACTCATTATGAGAATTCAGGACTTAACTTCAGATAAGCTTAGTCACAATATTTATCTATATGCACATTAATGCACACTCAGTAATTATAGTAGTATCAGTTATCTATGTACTCTCATATTTAGTTACTCTATATCATGCAGTCAGTTATTGTTCATGCATATGAAACCTTGCATTTAGCTTTACCGCATATTGCATACCAGTACATTCCACGTACTGACACATACTCTTTCTTTGTGCTATGATGTCTTATATCATAGGTTAGAATGCTCAGGTTTCCGACCTAGCATAGATAGATTCAGATTCGGCTAGTAGCAGTAGATTAGCAGTAAGTCCTCATCATTTGAGGATATTCTTTAATTTCATTATTTCAGTAGACTCAGTATTTCAGTAGATAGAGTTAGTTGGGGGATTGTCCCATCAACTCCATATTTAGATAGGTCAATTTAGATGATTTTTAGACAGTATTCAATTGTACAGATTTTTATTATAGTTTGATATTTCAGCAGTATTTCAGATATTTGAACCTTATGGTATTTCAGCTTATTATTTTGCATTTATTTCAGTTTATTATTAAGTGCTCACAGCAGATATCATTCATGGGTTTGCTTGTGATACTTCAGGGTCGTAAGCACCGTGTAGCATCCGTGGTACAAATTCGGAGCATTACAAACATGGTATCAAAGCCTAAGGTTCAACAGTGTACTAGGAAGTCTAAAAGTCACCTCAAGTAGAGTCTTATACATGGGTGTGTAGTGCACCATGCTTATGGACCAGAGGGCTATGAGATATTTTAGGAAACACTTTTCCTTCTTTTAGTATTCATGTCATACGAGTGAGCATGAGCTCAAGTTAAACTCTCAGTTTAATCCATTTCTTGCTTTTCATTTATAGAACAAGCCTGCAAAAAGACTAACAAAAAGAGAATCAGAAATCAGTCAGCACCTCAGCCCATTCAGGCAGATCCCTTGGACGAACATATCTCCCATGCAGAATTTAGAGCTGCATTCACTACTCAAGACAACTCTGTAGCATCCCAGAATGAATGGCCAACTACTATTTTAACCAACCCAGTTTCCAATACTACTGCAACTAGGATTCGGGACTTCACCTAAATGAATCCTTCCCTATTCTCTAGATCTAAGTCAGAAAAGGATCCACAGGAGTTTCTCGATCAGGTTTAGAAATCCACGAACATTATGGGAGTAATTATCTCATACATAGTTTAAGCAGTGAAAGGTAGACAGGGGCACAAATGCAGAGCCCATAGAGTGGGAAGAGTTTGCTACTGCTTTCTAGAGAGAATCTTTCCCTTAAAGATGAGAAAAGTCAAGGTGTTAGAGTTCATCAACCTTAGGCAAGGAAGTATGAATGTGAAAGAGTATTCCCTTAAGTTTACTCAGTTATCCAGGTATGCTGCCCATGTAGTAGCAGACAATAGGTCAAGAATGAGAAAGTTTATATCTGGGATGTCAGATAGTGTGGTTAAGGAGTGCAGAACAACGATGTTGATTAAGGAGATAGACATATCCTGACTAATGGTCCATTCTTATTAGATATAAGAGGATAAGATCATAGAGAAAGAGAGTGGCAGAATAAGAGAGCTAGAACAGGTAGCTTCAATTTCAATCAGCTTAAGTCAGGGAGCGATAATCATTCTAGTTTTGTTTGAAATCTTCAGTTCCAGCTCCGTTCTCATCCAGTGCTTCAGTTACTAAGTTCAAAAATGGTTACAGTGATAGGGCTCTAGGCTCTAAATCTCAGGGCAATGTCAGCAGTGCTCGAACAAATCCTCTATGTCAGCAATGTGGCAAAAACCATAAGGGTGTATGCAGAGCTGACAATTATGTTTATTTTGGGTGTGGCAAGCCAGGACACATAGTCAAAGATTGTCCTTAGTCAGGTTCTCAGGGTCAGTATAATCGTCCTTCAGCTCAGTCAGGTCACTCGAATCAACAGGGTGCTGCTTCCAATGCCACTAGTGGGCAACGCTTCAATTGGCTTTATGCACTTCAGTCCAGACAAGATCACGAAAATTCTCCTGATGTGGTCACTGGTACATTATAGATTTTCCATTTACATACTCATTATTAGATCCAGGAGTTTCTCTATCTTTTATAACTCCTTGCATGGCAATTAACTTTAAGTCAGACTAGAAAATCTTAATAGGACCTTTCTTAGTGCTACCTCAATATATAAATTTGTTCCTGCCAGATGAATATACAAAAATTACTCAATTACAGTAATTCATAAAATTTCCTTAGCTAATTTCAGTAATAGAATTGTTTTGTTTTAGTTTCCTGATGGACCAATCATTGAATGAAGGGGTAGTACCTCAGTTTTAGTTGATCTAAGTTTAAATCTCTAGATTAAACTAGTAGAAAGAGAAGTTGAGAATTTTAAGTTAATTAGTGTTGAGGTTGTTATATAATGATTTTTAGGCAATAGAAATCTAAGAATCATGCATTAGGAGGAAGTACTAGCAGTGGATCTTACATCACCAGATGTAGCCCTTCAGAATGAGTTTAGTGTTTACAAGTATTGTCATATCTTAGACTCTAGAGTAAAGTTTGTTTTATTTTGATTTATAGTTTATAAAGAGCCTCACGATGTTATAATAATGGCTTTAAGCTAAGGGGGAGATGGTAGCACAAGTAACCAAGTGATTCTTTCAGAATTTAGTAGTAATGCCAGTATGTGTAAAAAAGTAGTGGAAGAGGTTGATGTCCAACCCATCCTTACCTCGATGCAAAGTTTTGCACTTCAGCTGTCATGATGTCTACTCACGCAGCATATGTCAGCTCTATAATCCAAGCCCATATTTGTGCATATTAATGAATATCATGTACGCTTATAGTTCCTAATATAAGGATTTCCAGTTCACTCAGTATTTTGAATCATGTTCCATTAAAACAGAATCTCCAAACTCAGGTCATGCAGCTCATGATTCATGTACTCATGCTTTATAGTATGCTCAATTCAGCATTCAGTTCCAGACTCAGTCCAGTTTCAGGTATGCTTGACCAGCGCATACAGATATCAGTTATTCAGTTGTTAGTATCTTAGTATTTCAAAATCATATCATGCACTTAGTCTTGCATTCCTAGATAATACCATTTCCATAAATTCATGCTCAGTTACCTCATGTTCCTAAGTTAGTTCTTACCTCAAATGCATAGTACTATATAGTTTCAATCCAGTTATTTAGGTTAAGTACAGATCAATCTTACATGACCAGCATCCATCTATCAGTCATCCAGTTAACCAAATAAGTTAGTATATTTACGCATTCGTACTCAATACGTATGTGAATATTTTTTGTAGCCCAAGTGAAATACAGTGTTGAGTATAAATTTTCAGCATGGGATAATCCGTATAGCTAGCAATTCAGTTTAGTAGTTAGGCGGACAAATTCTTATATTTTCTCTTTTTTCTATCTAGTCGTACGATCAAAAGTCTCATCAATGTAACCATTCCATGATAGAGCAACAAGGTAGCAGCGTATTCAACCTAGTTTATGTGTTATGCTTCAGTTTCAGATCCCAGATATTTAGTCATGAATCTGTTTGTAGGTGCCCTATACATCGTCTCAGTTTTTCTTTAGAATCCCAGTCATGTTAGCATTCTCCGGGGGGACATAAAGTCCCAAAGGAGAGATGCACTATAAACCCCTAAGTTTTCATAACCTAAACCTTCTATGTTTTTTTCACATAACAAATCCAGTTTGGAGTAGTGGATATTCCCAAGTTGACCCTCAAGTCCCAATCTCAATCGTAAACCATGTATTCAGCGGTCAGTTCAGTTCATGAAATCCAGTTCATGTATCACGTTTTAGGCTTAGTTTGGTTCTCACGTTCCCGTACATGCATGTTCAGCAAATGATCTCAAGTTGAGATCAGTGATTTTGTATTCTTGAAAATCTCTCCTATGAAAGGAGTAAAGAGGTTCGGCAAGAAGGGAAAGCTCTATCCCCGATATGTCAGTCCTTATAGAATTCTCATCCATTTCAGAAAGGTAGCTTTTGATCTTGAGTTCCCTTCAGATCTAGCCTCAGTGTATCCAGCATTCCACATCTTCTGGCTAAATAAATCCATTGGTTCCCTAGTAGTCATAGTTCTTTAGAAGATGTGAATATTCAGAATGATCTCTCTTTCGAAGAGGTTCTAGTCTAGATCCTCGATCATCAGATTCGTAGACTGAGGAACAAATAAGTTTCCTTAGTCAAAGTTCTTTAACGGAATCAATCCATAGAGGGAGCTACTTAGGAAGCAGAAATAGATATGCGGACCAAGCATCCTCACCTCAGATCCAGCTTAAGGTAACAGTCTTCCTTAGCTTCACTCAGTTCTATGTTCAGCTATAATTATGACTTGGTATCTATTACCGTAGCATATTCAGTCATGCATTCATGAATCAGTTTAGTCATGTACTCATGCATCAGATATGCATGTTTAGTATGAAAACCAAGCTTGTCAGTAACTTTAGTCATAAATTCCATGCATCAGATATGCATGTCTAGTGTAAGAGTTCAGCTTGTCAGTTGTTCAGTCATGTAGTCATGCATTAGATATGCATATTCTGTGTGAAAACCCAGTCTATCAGTGTCTCATCTTAATCAATCTCATTCAAGGATGAATGTTTCCAAGAGGGAGATATTGTAATACCCTGTATTTCTCAAGCTTAACTGAACTCTCAGTTCATGAGTTATCCAATATAATATTTTTGAAACAATCAATATTTTTTAATTTAGAGCCTACCATTGCATAGGAAATTCAATAACCAGGTAAGAGGTTATGGCAATTTTAAGTTCCAGTCATTAAACATAGTTATTTTTATCAGTAGCGCATCGTGGAGCTAGTCAAAATGAAAATTGTTAGTTTCCAGTGTTGCTCCGCGAAATTGGCGCATCGCGCCAGGGCTCTTTTTTATGTTTGTCAATTTTTAGTGAGCCAACGTGATTGTACCGCATCGCACCAAGCTTCCAGGACTCATCCAAGATGGCAACGCGATACCACCGCATCACACTACTAGCCCAATTCCTAATTGTTGAATTCCAGTGACACGGTGCGATAGCGCCGCGTTGCGCCAAAGGTGAAAATCGACAATTTTTAGTTAATTTTGAATTTAGTTTCCAAGGGATTGTAGGTCTTTTTCCCTCATTCCAGATAGCCTAAACACGAGATTAAATCCCTATTTACTTACTTTTCTCAAGAAATTAAAGCGTTTTCTCTAAAAATACAAAACCCTAGCTTCCAGAATCACAGTCAAAACTCAAGAATTTCTTCAAGCACCTTAAAGAACTAATAATCTAAGGTATGTTAGGTGTTCATCTATGGGTCCCTTTCACCCATAGAGTCTACAAATCCACTTTTAAAACTTCAAGATCTACGATTCATGTTTACATGCTTGAAATTTGATTGTAGTGGTGTTTTTTATATTAAATGAGTTCTAATTTATGATTAATTGTAGATTCCATGAAGTTTGAATAGCATGTACATTGAATTGTGAAATTCCCATATCATAATCCATGAATTTGCAAGTTAGGACATTGTAATTGACATGCTTATGTGTTAACCATGATTATGTGCATTAAGTTGTGCTCTCTAGGTGCTTGATAGAATGTCCATTTGAATAAATTAATGAAATCATGGCATGTTAGTATATGTATAAGAGTATGTCCTACAAGTGTTTGAGAAAATGTCTCTATGAATGAGTATGATTTTTAAGAGTATATTATGCTTTAATTTTTCATGCTATCGAGTCCTGGGGTATTTAATACCCGATAATTTAGTTGTGTGCCTAGAGCTAGTGTTAGTTAAAGAACGTCAGTCATGTCACGATCAGTAGTACTCTCAGTCAGTTACAAAACTTTGTAGAAATCTGTCTATTACCAAACTCAGGAAAACTCAATAAGCTTAGTATCAGTTCAGTCTAATTTAGTATAGTCAGTTCAGTGTCTTTCAGTTGGGAGTAGGATTCAGCACTGAGTGAATCTAAGGATGGGGGCTCACCTTCCAGTAGGGGGTGTGATCTCTAAAAATAATCCTTGCATTCTAGAACTGCATAGCCAGTATAGGTTGAGATATCAAACCTACTAGATTGAGGGTTGATGACGTAATTTAACCTAATAGATGAGGGTTCCACTAATCTCATTAGAGTACCTACCAGATGAGGGTAACTCTTTAATGTCTTTACCCGTGGCACGGTACTGACACCCTTCCAACTAGGGTCACAGGTTGGACCCCAACTCAGTTACCTTATCTTATTTGTGGTATGTTGGTTAGATGATTACCTCTTATAGTCTCAGTTTTAGTCTTTAGAATAGAACTCAATTCAGTTCTACAGAATTAAGACTGTCAGATATAGTCAACCAGTATCAGTAAATCAGTTATCAATAACTTTAGATATCAGTTACTAAGTATTAGAATTCAGGACTTAGCTACAGACAAGCTTAGTCACAGTATTTATCTGTATGCACATCGATGCACACTCAATATTTATAGTAGTATCAGTTATCTATGTACTCTCATGTTCAGTTACTCTATGTCATGTAGTCAATTATTGTTCATGCATATGAACTCTTGCATTCAGCTTTACCCCATCTAGCATATCAGTACATGGAATGTACTGATGTACACTCTTTTTTTTGTGCTATGATATCTTATATCATAGATTTGGATGCTCAAGTTCCCGACCGCGCATAGATAGATTAAGATTCAGCTAGCAGCAGTAGATTAGCAATGAGTCCTTATTATTCAAGGGTATTCTTTTATTTTATTATTACAGCTGACTCAGTATTTTAGTAAATGGAGTTAGTTGGGGGATTATCCCATCAACTCCACATTCAAATAGTTCAGTTTAGAGCTTTTTCAGACTAGTTTATAGAAAATATTCAGTTTTACAAATTTTTATTATAGTTTGATATTTCAGCAGTATTTTAGATATTTGAACCTTATGGCATTTCAGCCTATTATTCCTAATTTATTTCAGTATATTATTCAGTGCTCACAGTAGTTAACAGTCATGGGTTAGCTTGTGATCCTTCGGGATCATAAAAATCGTGTAGCGTTTGGG
The DNA here is from genome assembly GCF_002878395.1 of Capsicum annuum. NCBI lineage: Eukaryota > Viridiplantae > Streptophyta > Magnoliopsida > Solanales > Solanaceae > Capsicum > Capsicum annuum. The sequence goes on along the minus strand of NC_061120.1, from coordinate 95,299,847 downwards.
GTATAGACTCGGGGTGTTACAAACTTGGTATCAGAGCCTAAGGTTCAATAGTGTCGTGGAAAGTCTGAAAAGCCGTATCAAGTAGAGTTTTATGCATGGGTGTGCAGTGCACTACACTTATGGACAGGAGGTAATGGGATGTTTTAGGAAATAGTTTCCCTTCTTTCAATATTCATGTAGTACGAGTGGGTATGAGATAAGGTTAAAATCTCAGTTTAATCTGTTTCCTCCTTTACGTTTATAGAAAATACCTCCCAAAAAGACTAACAAAAGGAGAACTGGAAATCAGTCAGTACCTTAGCCCGTTCAGGCAGATCACCTGGACGAGCATGTCTCTCATGCAGAATTTAGAGTTGCATTCACAACTCTAGACAACTCTGTAGCATTCCAGAATTAATGGCCATATGCTGTTATGACCAACCCAGTGGCCAATACTACTGTATCTATGATTCAGGACTTCACCTGAATGAATCCTCCCTTATTCTCAGGATCTAAGTCAGAAGAGGATCCACAAGATTTTCTCGATCAGGTTTAGAAAGTCACAGACATCATGAGAGTGACTTCAAGTGAGAGTGTTGAGTTAGCTACCTATCAGCTACAAGATGTATCTCTTACATGGTTTAAGAAGTGGAAGGTAGACAGAGGCACAGATGCAGAGCCCATAGAGTGGGAAGGGTATGCTACTACTTTCCTAGAGAGAATATTTCCCTTAGAGCTGAGAAAAGCCGAGATGTTAGAGTTCATAAACCTTAGGCAAGGCAGTATGAGCATGAAAGAGTATTTCCTAGATTTTTCTCAGTTAGCCAGGTATGCTCCCCATGTAGTATCAGATAATAGGTTCCGAATGAGCAAGTTAGTATCTGGGGTGTCAGATAGTATAGTTAAAGAGTCAAGAATAGTGATGTTGATTAAGAAGATGGAGATATCCAGACTCAAATTCCATGCTCAGTATATAGAAGAGGCTAAGATCAGAGAGAGAGGCAAAATAAGAGAGCTAGACCATGCAGCTTCAATTTCGATTAGCCTAAGTCAAAGGACGGTAATCATTCCCAGTTTGTTCAAAATCTTTAGTTCCAGCTCCGTTCTCAGCCAGTTCTCCAATTCCTAAGTTCAAAAATGGTAACAACGATAGGGCGCCAGGCTCTAAATCTCAGGGTAGTGTCAGCAGTGTCGAACAAATCCTCTCTGTCAGTAATGTGGCAAAAACCATTAGGGCCTCTGCAGAGCTTGCAGTGATGTTTATTTTGGGTATGGAAAGCTAGGCCACATAGTCAGAGATTGTCCTTAGTTAGCTTCTCAAGGTTACTATAATCATCCTTCAGCTCAGCCAGGTCGCCCAAATCAGCAGGGTGCTGCTTCCAGTGCCACCAGTGGGCAACGTCCAAGTAGACTTTATGCACTTCAGTCAAGACAAGATCAAGAAAATTTTCCAGATGTGGTCACTGATACGTTACAGATTTTCTATTTACATATTCATTATTATATCCAAGAGCTTTTCTGTCTTTTATAACTCCTTGCATGTTAGTCAACCTTAAGTCAGACTAGAAAATCTTAACAGGACCTTTCTTAGTACTTACCTCATTATATAAATCCATTCCAGCTTGATGAATATACAGAAATTGCTTGATTACAGTAATTCAAAAAATATCCTCAGCTAATTTCAGTAATAGAGTTGTTCTATTTTAGTTTCTTGATGGACAAATCATTGAATGAAGGGGTAGTACCTCAGTTTCAGTTGATATAAGTTTAAATATCTAGATTGAACTATTAAAAAGAGAAGTTGATAATTGTAAGTTAATTAGTGTTGAGGTTACTATACGATGATTTTTTAGGCAATAGAAAGCTAAGAATCATGTATCAGGAGGAAGTACTAAAAGTGGACCTTATATCACCAGAAGTAGTCCTTTAGAATGAGTTTAGTGTTAAAAGTATTGGCATATCTTAGACTCTAGAGTAAAGAAGTTTTATTTTGATTTAGAGTTTATTAAGTGGCTCACGGTCTTAGAACAATGGCTTTAAGCTCAGGGGGAGATGGTAGCACAAGTAACCAAGTGAGGCTTTCAGAATTTAGTAGTAATGCTAGTATGTGCAAAAAATAGTGGGAGAGATTGATGCCCAACCCATCCTTACCTCGGAACAAAGCTTTGCACTTCAGCTGTCACAATATCTACTCACACAATACATGCCAGCTCTATAATCCAAGCCCATATTCATGCACATCAATGAATATCATGTGCAATTATAGTTCCTAATATAAGGAGTTCCAGTTCACTCAGTATTTTGAATCATGTTCCATGAAAACAGAAACTCCAAACTCAGGTCATGCAGCTCATGACCCATGTACTCATGCTTTACAGTATGCTCAATTCAGCATTTAGTTCCAGACTCAGTCCAGTTTCAGGTATGCTTGGCCATTGCATACAGATATTAGTTATTCAGTTGTCAATATCTCAGTATTTCAAAATCATGCCATGTTCTTAGTCTTGCATTCCTAGATAAAACCATTTTTATGAATTTATGCTCAGTTACCTCATGTTCCTCAGTCAGTCTTTACCTCAGATACATAGTATTCTATAGTTTTGTTCTAGTTATTTAGGTTAAGTACAGTTCAATCTTAAATGACCAACATCCAGCTATCAATCATCTAGTTAACCAAATAAGTTTGTATATTTATGTATTCATACTCAATGTCCATGTGAATATTTTCAATATACCAAGTGAAATGCGGTGTTGAGTATAAATTTTTAGCATAGGATAGTCTGTACAGCTAGCAATTCAGTTTAGTAGTCAGGCGAACAAGTTCGTATATTTTCCCATCTTTCCATCTAGTCGTACTATCTGAAGTCTGATAAATGTAACTATTCCAAGATAGATCAACCAGGTAGCAACGTATTCATCCTAGTTTATATATCATGCCTCAATTTCAGATCCCAGATATTCATTCATTAATCAGTTTATTGGTTCCTCGTACATCATCTTAGTTTTTCTTCAGAATCTAGTTAAGTCAGCATTCTTCGAGGGGACATAAAATCCCAAAGGGGAGATGCACTATAAACCCCTGAGTTTTCATGACCTAAACTTTCTATGTTCTTTTCACATAACGAATCCAATTTGGAGTAGTGGGTATTCCCAAGTTGACCCTCAAGTCCCAATCTCAACCATAAACCATGTATTCAGGGGTCAATTCATTTTATGATATCCATTTCATGTATCACGTTTTAGACTTAGTTCCATTCTCACATTCCCATTCATGCATGTTCAGTAAATGATCTCGATTTGAGATCAGAGATTTTGTATTCTTGAAAATCTCTCCTCTGAAAGGAGTAAAGAGGTTTGGCAAGAAGGGAAAGCTCAGTCCCCGATATGTTGGTCCTTATAGAAATCTCAGTCATTTTAGAAAGATAGCTTATGAGCTTGAGTTGCCTTCATATCTAGCCTCAGTGGATCCAGCACTCCACATCTCCTTGCTAAAGAAATACATTGGTGACCCAGCAGTCATAGTTTCTTTAAAGGATGTAAATATTCAGAATGATCTCTCTTTCGAAGAGGTTCCAGTCTAGATCCTCGATCATCAGATTCATAGACTGAGGAACAAAGAAGTTCCCTTAGTCAAAGTTCTTTGAAGGAATTAGTCCGTAGAGGGAGCTACTTGGGAAGCATAAGCAGATATCGGACCAAGTATCCTCATCTCTTCTCCGTAACCTCAGATCTAGCTTAAGGTAATAGCCTTCCTTAGCTTTAATCTGTTCTATATTTTGCTATAATTATAACTTGGTATCCATTACCGTTGCATATTAAGTCATACATTTATGAATTAGTTCAGTCATGTACTCATACATCATATATGCATGTTCAGTATGAAAACCCAGTTTTTCAGTAGCTTCAGTTATAAATTCCATGCATCAGATATGCATGTTCAGTGTAAGAGCTCAATTTGTCAATAGTTCATCCATGTAGTAATGCATCAGATATGCATTTCAGTGTGTAAACCCATTCTATTAGTGTCTTAGCTTAATCAGTCTCATTCGAGGATAAATTTTCTGAAGGGGGTGATATTGTAATACCACATATTTCTCAAGTTTAAATTAACTCTAAGTTCATGATTTATCCAATATAAAATTTTTGAAACATTTAGTATTTTTTTAGTTTAGAGCCTTCCATTGCATAGGAAATTTAATTAGCTATCCAACAATATAAAATTCACCCAAATTTGATAATCAGGTAAGAATTTATGGAGATTTTAAGTTTCAGTCGTTAAGCACCTAATTTTGATCACTAGCGCATTGTGGAGCCAGTCAAAATGACAATTCTTAGTTTCCAGTGTTGCTCCGTGATATTGACGCGTCGCGCTAGGGCTCATTTTTATGTTTGTCAATTTCCAGTGAGCCAACGCGATTGTACCGCATCGCACCAAGCTTCCAAGTCTCATCCAAGGTGGTAACGTGATACCACCGCATTGCGCCACTAGCCCAGTTCCCAATTGATGAATTCCAGTGGCACGACGCGATAGTGCTGCATCGCGCTAAGGGTAAAATTAGGAATTTTCAGTTAATTTTGAATTTAGTTTCCAAAGGCTTTTAGGTCTTTTCCCGTCATTCCAGTCATCCTAAACAAGAGATTAAATCCCTACATACCCTATTATGACATTATTCACTTACTCTTCTCAAGAAATTAAAGCTTTTTCTCTAAAAATACAAAACCCTAGCTTCAAGAATCAAGGTCAAAACTCAAGAATTTCTTCAAGCACCTTCAAGAACTAATAATCCAAGGTATGTTAGGTGTTCATCTATGGGTCCCTTTCACCCATAGAGTCCACAAATTCACTTTTAAAACTTAAAGATCTCGATTCATGATTTACATTCTTGAAATTTTATTGTATTAATGTTCTTTTTATTAAATGAGTTACAATTCATGATTAATTATAGATTCCATGAAGTTTGAATAGCATGTATATTGAATTTTGAAATTCCCATGTCATAATCCATGAATTTGAAAGTTAGGACCTTGTAATTGTCATGTTTTTATGTTAACCATTATTATGTGCATTAAGTTGTGCTCACTAGGTGTTTGATAAAATGTCCATGTGAATGAATTAATGAAATCATTACATGTTATTATATGTATAATCTTATGCCTTATAAGTGTTTGAGAAAATATCTCTATGAATGATTATGATTTTCAAGAGTATATTATGCTTTAGTTTTTCATGCTATCGAGTCCTGAGGGTATTTAATACCCGACAATTTAACTGTGTGCCTAGAGACAGTGTCAATTATTGAACCTCAGTCATGTCACGATCAGTAGTGCTCTCAGTCAGTAATAGAACTCAGTAGAACTCTATTAGTTATCGAACTCAGGAAAACTAAATAAGCTCATTATCAGCTCAATCCAGTTTAGTATAGTCAGTTCAGTGTCTTTTAGTTTTGAGTAGGATTTAACAACGAGTGAACCTAAGGATGGAGGCTCGCCTGCCAGTAGGGGGTTTGATCTCTAGAAACAATCCTTGCATTCCAGAACTATGTAGCCAGCGTAGGTTAAGACATCCAACCTGCCAGATTGAGGGTTAATGATGTGATTTAACCTGATAGATAAGGGTTCCACCATTCTCATTTGAGTACCTACCAGATGAGGGTAACTCTTCAATGTCTTTACCTGTGGCACGGTACTGACACCCTTCCAACTAGGGTTACGGGTTGGACCCCAACTCTGTTACCTTATCTTATTTGGGGCATGTCAGTTAGATGATTACCTCCTACAGTCTCAGTTTCAGTCTTTAAATTAGAACTCAGTTCAGTTCTACAAAATCAGGACTATCAAATACAGATAACCAGTACCATTAAATCAGTTATCAACAACTTCAAATATCAGTAACTCAGTATCAAAATTCAGGACTTAGTTTCAGAAAAACTTTGTCATGGTATTTATCTATATTTACATTAGTGCACACTTAGTTTTTACAGTAGTATCAGCTATCTATGTACTCTTATGTTCAGTTACTCTACATTATGTAGTCAGTTATTGTTCATGCAGATAAACTCTTGTATTCATTCTTACCACATCTAGCATACCAGTATATTCCACGTACTGACGCATACTCTTTCTTTGCTCTATAAAATCTTATATCGTAGATTCGGACGCTCAGGTTCCCAACAGCGCATAGATAGATTAAGATTCATCCAGCAACAGTAGATTAGTGGTGATTCCTCATCATTCAAGGATATTTTTTTATTTTATTATTTCAGTAGACACGGTATTTTAGTAGATGGAGTTAGTTCTGGGATTGTCCCATCATCTCTACATTTAGACAATCCAGTTTAGAGGCTTTTTAGACTAGTTTTCAGACAGTATTCATTTTTACAGATTTTTATTACAGTTTGATATTTCAGCAGTATTTATGATATTTGAACCTTAGCCTATTATTCTGCATTTATTTTAGTATATTATTTAGTACTCACAGCAAATATCAGTCATGGGTTAGCTTGTGATCCTTCGGGATCATAAGCACCATGTAGCATCCGGGGTACAGACTTAAGGCGTTACACAATTACTCCAACATTCTTAAACACTTTAATTAGGAAGTACCCATATGGCATCCAATGTTTCCTTTCCTTTCTCATATATGTCTCCTTAACATAGCTAATTTTGAAGGGTGACAGTGGCTTAAATGTTAGGTCAGGGTACATTGATAAAGCTCAGTCTCAAATTGCTTTTTGGAATGGGTCCCAAACTTTAATTCACTCATAATACCTCAAGATCCTTCTTCTAAAATGAATTCCGCTAGTACTAGGTTCCTTTAAATCAACTATTTCAAAATAAGACATTTCTACCTTGAAGTGTCTTGAGAGAGAGAATCTAGTCAGATCTTCTAATATTGAGCTTAGAACACGTACTATTAACAACCCATTCCTAACTGCAATCCTTTTTCTCACACCTGGAACCATTATCACTTGTTGGATTTAGGAACCCACTTGAGCTTGAGTTCCTAATAGGAGGACAATGGTATGATCAAAACCTTATTAGCTCATTTAGGTAGTGATAACTTCTTTTTCACTATTTCCAGAGGCTTGAACCCCTTAGGATGTGATATCCCTCGTTGAACATCTCTTATTTTATCTCTAAGCAATCTTTGATAATTTTTCTTTATGTGCCCATCTCTTCTACAATGAGTACATAAAGGCTTGTAGATCTTGTTTCGAGCATCAGGATTAGCCTTTCCATGAGACCCAGTAGGTTGAGTTTTTCCTTGATAACCAAGACCCTTTTCATTATTTGCACCTTGACTAGTTAAGTTAGAAAGGATTTTTGATGATGTAGTCTATTTAAGAGATTTATTATGCTCTTCTCTTAAAAGAACCAGGTCCCTTTCTAACTCTTTATTCTTGTGGAGTGCAGACATAAGATGCTTTTGAGAGTCCTTTAGTTTCTCTTCAAGTTCAATATGAAGCCTTGAATCTTCTTTCTTTCCTTTACCAAATCCAAAGAATTTAACGTCTCCAGCTGGCTCATGCAACTCGGATTTTTAGATTTTACTTTAGTGACCATTTCTTCAATTGTTAGATGTTTGGAGAGTTAGAGCAATCAATTTAAATTATTAATTCTCTACTTTCTCCTCTAAAGCATTTTTCTCAGCAGTTAGTTTACGCATAAAGTGTATCAACACAATTGCAAGCCTTTTTATCTTCCTAGCAATGTAGTTATCTAGGTTTTCCTTAATATTAAAGTGAATTACCTCTTTCTTCTTCATCTTCTGTATTTGCCATGAATGCAAATAAGGAATCATAAATAACTGGACTATCTTCCACAGCTAGCATAGAAATATCTCCAGACTTCTCATCTTAATCAAATTCACTAGAAGAATCTCCTCATGCTGTCATAGATTGTTTTACTGCATACTCAACTATTGTCTTTCTTCTTGAATTTTCAGGGACTTGGTCCATGTTTTTTCCCTTTTCACCTCCAGTCTTGAGATACGTCTGATGATCCAATTTGTGTATTGGACAGTCCTTAATGAAATGCTCAAGACTTCCACATTTGTGACACACTTCAACATTGCTTCCTCCTGTGTTTCTTCTTTAGAATTGACCACTCTTCCTCATAGCTTTAACAATCTTTTTTGTAAAATAGGAAACATCAGTGTCCTCTTCTACTGAATCATGTTTGGAAGCCTTCAATGCCAAGGATTTTCCCCTTTTTATTTCATTCTTATCCCGGCCTTACTGCTTCTTGAAGTCATGGATTTTCTGATTTCCAATCAGTTCATCCATAGTGAGGTTCTTTAGGTTCCTTGCCTCAGTTATAGAATCCACTTTACTCTCCCAAGACTTAGAAATAACACCAATAATCTTTCTCAACTGCTTGTATAAAGGAATAACTTCTCCCAAGCAATGAAGCTCATTTGTAATAGAAGTGAATCTTGTATATATTTCTTGGATTGTTTCTCCTTCTTTCATGGTGAAGGTTTCATACTGAGTAGTCGTCGTGTCTACTTTAGAATCTTTCATATCAATAGTACCTTCATGATCATTCCTCAAGCAATCCCAGAACTCTTTGGCATTTTCCCAGGCGGAAATCTTGTTATATTCATCAGGCCCAATACCACACACTAGTAGTTTCTTTGCCTTGTAGCTCTTTACAAATTTCTTTCTATATTCATCATTGAACTCCCTCTTTTTTTTGACAACCATTATTTTCATTTCTCCTTCTTTGAATTCTCTAACAGGAACATGAGGAACATCAAGAATTATGTCCACAGTTCACTATCCTTAGCTATGATAAAATCAAACATCCTGGTTTTCCCTCACCCATAGTATTGCCCATTAAATCTAGGTGGCCTATTGGTAGATTGCCCTTCTTATAGGAAAGGAAGAGTAGCCATGCTAACCAAATTACTTTAGGTGTGAACCTTTTAGAGTGTTCTAGCTCTGATACCAATTGTTGAAACCTTAAGGGTTGCACCACACTGTGAGGGACCAAGTCCCTCAAAATCAGTCATGGGCAATAGAACAGTAATTTAAACAGGAGCAACACATTATACAGGAAACTTAATGAATACAAGATTTAACATAGAAACCCCCTTACTCAAGAAAGAAAAAACCATGGCTTGCCCTCACAAGTACTCTAAACTCCACTATATTTAAACTCTTGATTACAAACTCTAATGAACCTAACTCTAGGATCTTCCAGCTCATAATAACTCTAATACAAGCTCACCTTGACAAATCTGCCAAGATTTCCTTAGAACTGATTAACTCTAATCAGTATCAAACTTAGGAAATTCTGCCTAAGCACTCTCAAAGCAAAAATAAAGGAACATTACTCTTATAACTTGAGTAATTCAGTTACAATTTAGGACTCACTCAAGAACACTCACTATTTTTATGCATACAAGAAATAAGAACTCGAGCAATATTGAAATTAAGTTTTTACCTTTCTTACACTCTTCTATTTTTGATAGTTTGTTACACAAGCAGACAAAATTATGCAGGAGCTTGCCAACTATATTGTACCTTTGGACATCAAGGGACCTGGTCCCTTAAAGTCAGCTTCTCATCATCAAAACAAGATATAACATAATACCTCAATGGGTACTAGACCAAGTGTAAGTCAACCCACAACCAAAGGTCCAGTTAGAAGAATCAGTCCTCATATCCCCTTTATCATAATATCTCTTCTAGACTCAGGTACACAGACCAGGAATAGCGTAAGGAATTTATATGTTTTCTTTATATTCTTATCTCAAATTAAACTGAAAAATGTATAGGAAACATTAAAGGATGTTGATTGAGTTAATTCAATGCAAGAAGATCTACATTAATTTGAGAGAAGCAAAGTGTGACACCTTTCCCATGTCCCCCAGATATAACAATTATGGGTTTATAGAAACAAGACTGATAAGCATAGAAATACCATCAGGAATAAAGCTAGGTTGGTGGTACAAGGCTACAACAAAGAACAAGGCATAAACTATGATGAAATATTTACTCCAGTGGCTAGAACGAAGGGCATTAAAATTATCATCGCTTTTACATCATACATGGAGTTCAAACTATTTAAGATGGATGCGAAGAATGCCTATCTAAATAATCTCCTCAAGGAAGAGGTGTATATGAAGCAACCTCTAGGCATAGAAGATGTTGATTTTCCCAACTATGTGTTTAAACTAGACAAAGCTTTATATAGATTGAAGTAAGCCCTCAAATCTTGGAATGAGAGGATTTCAAATTTCTTTCTTGAAAATGGCTTCAAAAGGGGAAAGATTGGCAACAAATTGTTCCTTAAGGCTAGGGGAGGAAACCTACTCATTATTCAAGTTTATGTTGACGACATCATATTTCGTGTTACAACCAATTCCATGTGTGATGAGTTTGCTAAGTTAATGAGTAGTGAATTTGAGATGAGCATGATGGGAGAGATAAATTTCTTTCTTGGACTGTAAATTAAGCAAAGTGCAACTGATATCTCACTCTCCTTAAGGAGATTTAAGCCCACTACAGCAAATATTTTCACCAGTCTAGTATTAATCTTCATGAATTGTCCTCGCAAAGATACATCAGCCTTATCACTAAGTACAACTCAACAACTTTGGATAAGAGTTGAGTTTAAAGCTCTATAAAAAAGAACACCTCCCTTCAAACTAATAAGCTCTCTTTTTTACTAACTTTTGTGAATTCTATATTTTCTTGTAATTTTTGAAAAGAAAATACAAGATCAACTTTATTTATAGGAGAGAAAGTCTTTTATGCAATGAATAAGAATGAATGAAGGATAGTAAAAATAAAAGAACAATGGCCTAGAGATTACAAGAATTACATGTAACTAATGACCATATTCTACCAACATAAAGAAATAAGAGTAAATAACTTATAATATCACCAAATTAAATAGGAGTTGGAAGCTGAAAAATGCATCCATCCAATGTGAGATTAGAGCCAATAATAGCCTTAAAGCAATAGAGTAATTGCAAGAATTGCAATAGTAAATAGGAAAGTACTTCTGCAAATGGATGGGGTTAATATGTTGAATTATGACATTATATCAGTAAGACCTCACAGAATCTTACCTTAATTCAGTCCTTTAGAGTAGGAAAAGAGGTTTCAAACTTAGAGATTTCAGCTAAGTGTTTATACTTAGAACTATTTTTAGTCTTCTTAAGTTGGCGATCTTATTTTACAATCCTTATGCCCTTAGAATGCTGATCCTTGGATTGAATCATGATCAGGTGTGTCAATAGATCACTTTGAGTGAGTTTTAGACTTTTTGGATATCGTTTAAGGCATGTTTGGGAGTCCAAAATAGTGGATCGATGCAATCTCGATACGTCAGATCACCCATTGCATTGACCAGAACTTTTCACCAGCCTTCATTGCAAATTCTAGTGAGCCAATGCGATATCGATGCATCGCATTGGCTATCGCATCGACCATCGATGCAGCATAGCGCCCAGTGCGTCGCTAGGCACATTTTTAGTAATTAAAAGTCCGAGTCTAGAGAGGTATTTAGGTAATTTTCCTACTTTTACTCAGCCCCAAAACACAAGATTAAGCCTTTCTAAAGGCAAAATTCACTTATTATTCAAAAATTCTCTCAAGAACAAACCCTAGGGCATTCAATTTCAAGTTCAAGCTTCAAGAACACACCATCAATCTTCATGAATTTGATTACCAAGGTATGTTAGGTGTTCATCTAAGGGTTTTCTTCCACCCTTGGAGTTCAAAAACCTCTTTTAAAACTACAAGTTGATTGCTTTCATGAATTTCATGTTGAATTTGATTGTATTCATATTCATGATATTATTTGAGTTTCAATCCGTGATTTACTACAAGTTTTATGAAATCAAATTAGCATGTGTGGTGAATTATATGATTTTCATGTTAAACCCTTGAAATTACAATTGATTATTGTATCCATAATGTTCGTATGTTGACTATCCTTATATGAAATAACCATGCTCTCCAAATCTTTGATAGAATGCCTATGTGAATTGAATAGTGAAATCGTGATATGTCATCATGTGGTCCCATTCATGTTCAAGTTCATATTGTTATGCTTTTCAAGATCATGCCATGCTTTACTTTCCATGATTTTGAGTCCTGGGGGTATTTAATACCCAAAAAAGTTCAATTGATCTAATTGATCAAGAAAAGGCTTAAGACAGCTCAAAGCCGACAGGAATCGTATACAGATATACGAAGAAAGGATCTCGAGTTTGAGATTGGTGATTATGTGTACTTAAAAATCTCTCCTATAAATGGAGTAAAGAGGTTTGGCAAGAAGGGAAAGCTCAGTCCCCGATATATCTGTCCTTACTGAATTCTCAACTATTTTGGAAAGGTAGCTTACGATCTTGAGTTGGCTTCAGACTTAGCTTTAGTGCACCCAGTGTTTCACATCTCCTTGCTTAAGAAATATATTAGTGACCCAGAAGTTGTAATCCCTATAAAGGGTATAGATGTTCAGAACAGTCTCTCTTATGAAGAAGTTTCGGTTGAAATTCTTGATCATCAGGTTCACAGACTAAGGAACAAAGAAGTTCCTCTAGTCAAACTTCTTTGGCGAAATCAGTCCGTTGAGAGAGATACTTGGGAAACAGAAGCAGATACATGGACCAAGTATTCTCACCTCTTCTTCACAAACACAGACTCAGCTTAAGGTAACAGTTTTTCTTGAAATTACTCAGTTCCATGCTTATATTACCTTTATAAACTCTATATTATTTCTAGTTGCATAACATCCTTATATTATGCATACCATCCTGAAATAGCTCAGTCATGTGTCGTGCCTTCAGATTTCAGTCACGCTTCAGTCATGCATGTTCAATATGAAAACTCAGTATATCAGTAGTTTCAGTTATGTAATCATGTTTTAGTTATGCATGTTTAGCATGTAGACTCAGTCTATCAGTATTCTCAGCTTAGTCAGTCATTCGACGATGAATATTCCCAAGGAAGAGATATTGTAAGGCCCCACAGAATCCTAGCTTAACCTTTAGAGCATGATAAGAGGTTCCAGACTTAGAGATTTCATCTAAGTATTTATACTTAGAACTATTTTTAGCCTTCTTAAGTTGGAGATCTTATTTTACAACCCTTATGACCTTAGAATGTTGATCCTTGGATTGAATCATGATCAAGTGTGTCAATAGGTCACTTTGGGTGAGTTTTGGACTTTTTGGATATCGTTTAAGATATGTTTAGGAGTCCAAAATAGTGGATCGATGCAATCTCAATGCGTCGCGTCGCCCATTGCATCGACCAGAACCTTTCACCAGCCTTCAGTGCAAATTCTAGTGAGCCAACGCGATATCGATGCGTCATGTTGGCTATCGCATTGCTGGGCACATTTTTAGCAATTAAAGGTCTATGTTCATAGAGGTATTTGGATCATTTTCCCACTTTACTCAGCTCCAAAACATGAGATTAAACCTTTCTAAAGGCAAAATTTACTCATTATTCACAAATCCTCTCAAGAACAAACCCTGGGGCATTTAATTTCAAGTTCAAGCTTCAAGAACACACGATCATCTTCGCAAATTTGGTTACCAAGTTATGTTAGGTGTTCATCTAAGGGTTTCCTTCCACCCTTGGAGTTCAAGAACCTCTTTTAAAACTACAAGTTGATTGTTTTCATGAATTTGATTGTATTTATGTTCATGATATTATTTGGGTTTTAATCCATGATTACTACAAGTTTCATGAAATTAAATTATCACGTATGGTGAATTATATGATTTGCATATTAAACCATTAAAATTACAATTGATTATTGTATCCATAATGTTCGTGTGTTGACTATCCTCATATGAAATAACTATGCTCCCCAAGTGTTTTGATAGAATGCCTATGTGAATTGAATAGTGAAATCATGATATATCATCATGTGGTCCCATTCATATTCAATTTCATGTACTTAAAGTGTTTGACAAGATGCCTAGGTGAATGTATTGTTAACAAGCATTTATTGTTATGTTTTTCAAGATCATGCCATACTTTACTTTTCATGCTTCCGAGTCCTGGGGGTATTCAATACCCGAAAAATCTAGCTATTTACCTAGAGTTGTACTAGTTGCAGAATAGTCTCAGTAATGTCATGAACAGTAGTACTCAGCCAGTTATAGAACCCAGTAAAACTCAGTATCAATCCAGTTTAGTTCAGTATCACAAATAGTGTATTCAGTCAGTTAATAGAACTCAGTGAACTCAATCCAGTTAAGTCAGTTAGCACGATCAGTAACAGTTTATTCAAGCCTAGTACAGTCTAGAAATTAGTTCAATGCCTATTCAATTGGGAGTAGGAATCAGCACCGAGCGATCCCAGGGATGGGGGCATTCCTGTCAATGAAGGGTTTGACCCTTAGTAGCAATCCCTGTGTTACAGAACTATGTAGCCAATGTAGGTTGAGATATCTTCTTACCAAATAAGGGTTGATATATCTCGTACGAGTTTTTCTGCTAGTGAGGGTTGACGAAATGTCTTCCTGCCAGATAGGGTTAACTCACAGTCATTGTTAGTATCCCTTGGTAAGGTGCTAACACCCTTTCAACAGGGTCACAGGTTGGACCCCAACTCAGTTTATAATTGGGGTATGTCACTTAGATGAACACTCTCACAGTTATAGGTTTAGTTTCAGAATCAGTATAAAACCACAGATCAGTTTTCAGAAATAGGACTGTCAAACACAATCATCTAGCTTATTATACAACTCAGTTTAGTTCTACAGAATCAAGACTGTCAGAAACAGTCACCCAGTTATCAGTAACTCAGTTATCAGTAATTTAATCATCAGCGATCTCAGTTATAGTAAAGTAGATTTACATGCAACATTACATAATCAGTATTTACAGCAGTTTCAAATATATATGTATTCGCATTCAGTTATACTCATGTTACTCAGCCAGTTATTTTTCATGCATATGAACCCTTGCATATCACCCTACCTCACTTAGCTTACAGTACATTCAAAGTACTAGCACATACTTTTTATTTTGTTCTATGATGTCTTATATAATAGGTCCAGATGCACGGGGTCCTAATCGTACTTAGCAGCCCAGCCTATCAGTAGCAGATTTAGTGGTGAATCCTCATAGTTTGAGGATAGAGTTACCATTTCAGTATTTCAGTAGTTTAGTATATTCAGTAGTCGGAGTTAGTTGGGAACTTGTCCCATCAACTCCATGTTCAGACAGTTGGAGGCTTTCAGACTAGATTTTTCAGACAGATATTCAGTCTTCAGTATTTATTTATCAGTATTCAGTATTTGTTTACAGATTATGAACATTATGGCATTTCATCCTATTTTTTGCATTATTTCAATAGTATTATTCAGTGCCACAGTAGGTGCCAGTCATGGGTTAGCTTGTGGTCCTTCGGGGTCATCAGCACCGTGTGGCATCCAAAGTGTAGACCCGGGGCATTACAATATTGTATGCCATTAACTTCAAAATAGAGTAATGGTAAATAACTTAAGACACTAACTCCTCCAATTAAACAATGCAACTTAATGACATTTAACATATATGAGTCAAATATAATATTAAAATGCTTCAAATAAAATAACAGGAGATAAATTGTGCTATCTCCAAATTTAGATAAACATAATTCGTCCCTCCATATGTGGAGTTTCAAGGGTGATTAGAGATGATCATCTCTGTTTTTTTTTTCTCCAAATATAGAGTTTATAGGGTGATTGAAAGTGCTCTAACTATCTAAAAGAGAAACAAACAAAAAAAAAGAAGGTTACACTAACTCCCGCTTGTCAAAAGCTAAGGAAAAGAAAGAGAAAGTCAATAGTAGTTTTTTATACTTCATTCGATTGCTTTTACTTGTCACATTTTGACTTAGCACATCTATTAAAAAAATAATTAATAACATGACTATTTTATCATAGTACCTCTATTAAATGATGTTTACATTATGTGTTGAAATTAATTTGGAGGAAAAAAAATTAATGCAAAGGGTAAAATAAGAAGAAATAAATTGTATTTTCTTGATATGTCAAAAATGATAAATAAAAGTAGAAATATAATTAAAAAATTTGTGACAAACAAAAGCGAACGGAGGGAGTACTATCAAATCACTTTAAAATAATTACAAATAAATAATCCTAAATGATATTAATAATTACCAAAAATAAGTTTTGTTGTATATTTATAATCTATATCTATAATATATTAAAGTGTGAAGACCCTTAGAAAAGTGATTTGACTTTTTACCCTTCATTAAAAATCTCCGTAATAGACAAAATAGACTTTTCTCTTTTTCTCCAATTATTATTTGATTTAATAAATTTTTAATTAAAAAAAATTCTCACAAAAA
The DNA here is from genome assembly GCF_002878395.1 of Capsicum annuum. NCBI lineage: Eukaryota > Viridiplantae > Streptophyta > Magnoliopsida > Solanales > Solanaceae > Capsicum > Capsicum annuum. The sequence goes on along the minus strand of NC_061120.1, from coordinate 95,283,536 downwards.
AAGAAAAAAATAAGAAAAAGAGTTTAATTGTAATTGTCCTACGTTATAAGTAGTAATTTAATATCCCTTTTTAGAAGAAGTAAAATTGTCATAGGTTCAAAAGGAAAAAATAATAATAGAATATTAGTCTAAGTAGGATTCAAAAGAAAAAATTAATAATAGAATTATAGCCTAAGTAGGAAACTTATTAAATACGGAGTAGTATTTAGTATTCCTTTTATACATATGAATTTGTTTGTCTGTGTATCATATTTTTTTCTTATTCCACTATTGTTCTTGTCTTAAGGTATGTATTATGTAATTTTTAAAAATTAATTATTTTAATTTAATCTCCATTAAGTATTATTTAAACTTTGATTTATTACACATCTCTAAAACTTGAAAAACCCCTAAGTTGCAGTCGTACAGTACAGACATGCCAACTTTAGGTGCCTTCGACAAAATTGTCTCATCACGTTCAATTTTCAACTCTATTATTTTATCTTCATGTTCTACTAATATTCTATAAGTCTGGATAATGGAGCAAGATTGGCTTGTTTTCTTGGTGGAATGAGAGTAAAAGATTAAGAGGTTGTAAATTGAATTGTTTTCATGGTGGCTAAGGAAAATTGGAGTGAAGAAGGATGAACGAAATTAATTTGATTTTGTAATAACTTATATATGTTTGCGACCAACAACGAAAACAGATGTATTTATGTTATATATATCATAAAGTGATCATTTTTATTGGTTTATCTGGTCAGGTTGCAGTTGTGCGGTACGGACATACCAATTTTAGGTGCCTTCGATAAAATTGTCTCGTCAGGTTCAATTTTCAGCTCTATTATTTTAGCTTTCTGTTCTACTAATATTTTATAATCCTGGATAACAGAGAAAGATTTACTTACTTTCTTGGTGGAATGAGAGTAAAAGATGAAAAGATTATAATTGAATTGTTATATTGGTGGCTGAGGAAAATTGGAGTGAAGAAAGACGAACGAAATTAATTTTCTTTGATAATAACTTATATTTGTTTGTGACCAACTGCAGCAAATAGATGTATCTATGTTATATGTATCATAGAGTGACCATTTTTATTGGTTTATCTGGTGAGATGTTCCTAGCAAAGTAATCTTGCATGTAGTAATTACTTTACAAAGATTGTTTCTTCTCATTCGTAATTTTTATAAGAGTATTTTTCATATGTATATATATATATATATATATATATATATATATATATATATGATTATTTTACCATGTAGTATATGGAGTATTACTGCTGTTATATGGAGTATTACTGCTATTATATTTAGTTTCTAACTAAGTGAATCACCCACAAAGAAAGTTGAATTTTTTAAATACATGAAAGTAACAATTTATCAAAATTACGTTTGTAGTGAATTTTTTGTCCATCCTAGGATTATCATATATTAGCTCATTAAGAATTTGTATAGCATTAATCTTAGTTCACATACATGATACATGTACAATGGGCATCAAAGTTAATACCAACGATTTTTATTTTATGATTAGAATAATATTAGGTCGTTTCAAATAATAATATTAATGAGATAGAATAAAAAATAATTTCTTATTATATATATATATTCTCTTATTATATAAGAGGGAGATGGGTGGCTGAAGCAGCTCTCCATCGACATGCCTACTTCAGTTACTTGCTTCGTGATTTTACTATATCACCCCTAATTAATTATTATAAGTTATTTATATATTAAAAAATTAATAATATTAAATTAAAAATAGGCATTTATGACATGTCTGCTTCAGTTGATTCAGTCGTAATTTTACTATATATCACCCTAATTAATTATTATAAGTCATCTAAATATTTTTAAAAATAATATTTAATTAAAAAATAAAATAGATATAAAATGATAAGTTAACTCTTGATATTTTAGATTAATTTCACGTCTTATATGACGACCACTAAAATTTATTTCACAAGTATTTTTATAGTAATTTTGTTATATAACTTCTAATTAGTTATTGTGGGTCATTTAAGACATGTTTGTTTCGCTGCTCCAATCGTGATTTTACTACATCACCTCTAATTAATTATTATGGTCATCTAAGCACTACGTCACTTAAATTGAAATAGAAGAAAAAGTTTTATAAATCACAATAATTAAAAACTTAAACTATTTTAAAAATATAACTGGCTATCAATATCACAAAAGTTTGGACGAGTAGAGAAATATATACTATTTGAAAATTACAAATTATATTTGTGTTGCATAAATTGAAATAAAAAATTAACTTATATTAAGCCTGTGTTATCTAAAAAATAGTAATATAGACCCATCGATTTTTTTTTCACACTCTTTATTAATTTATACATTTGTAGAGTTCAATTTTGATCAGGAATTAGATTTTTGAAATAAAATTATATGTTTGAATAATAAATCACAATAATTGATAATTTAAAATAGGCAAAATGGTTCAATGGACCCTTGTACTATGTCCATTTTGTAATGTGGATACTCCTACTTACATGTATGTCATCTGAACCCTTAAACCCACTAAAAAGCAACATTTTAAACTGTTTCACCGTTGACCGAACCTATGTGGCATTAAAATGGCTGACTAGGACAAGAAGCATGTAGACACGCGCCTAAGTGTAAGTGGAATCAATTTTTGGTTAATTTTATATTAAAATAATTAAAAGAAAATTTAAAAAAAAATATCTCTTCTACAACTTTCATCAAACACCTTATGTGCATCCCAATACTTCCATTCACAGTTCATGGATTGTCGATGAAAGCAGTTTCTCTTTCTTTCCCGCTTCCCATCATTAGCTAAGTTTGATTCACATGATACTCAATTACATGGATTGGCTTCACTGCAGTTGAAAACAGAGACAATGGTGTCATTTTTAGTCCATGGATAGTTGTTGAAAAAAGCATTTACTTTTGCACGTCTACTTCAAAATCCAATTCCACTTCCAATTATCGATTTTATATTAATGATGAACCAGAGAAAGAGATTGGTGGAGCAGAGGAGATCAAGGAAGACAACAATCCTGCTGAGCAGCCTTAATGCTCTCATGGCCCATCCGTTCTGTCGACGGAACATAGCAATTCAACGAACATCAGCCAAATTGTAGTACATCAGTTGGTCCATTCTCCTCTTTAAGTTTATCAAAACACATCAACTAAGAACCCAAACTTCAATGCTTGCCACCCTTCACCCCCGTCCCCCAATCCAACCATGGCTGCCATGACCATCATCATTAACGCCCCTATCCCCACAACCCCAAGGATCTCTCTTCGTCTTTTTTTTTTCATCATCATATATCCTAAATTCTCCCAAAAAAGTAAGATGCCTTTGCTGTGGTTAATTTGTTGTTGTTCATTGTCAAAAAAAAAAATTGTCATGGTTAATTTGTTGTTGTTGTTCATTGTAAAAAAAAAAATTATATATATCCCTTAAGAGGGTCTTTGCTATGGTTGATTTGTTGTTGTTGTTCATTGTCAAAAAAGAAAAATTTTGCCGTGGTTGATTTGTTGTTATTGTTCATTGTAAAAAAAAAAAATTATATATATCCCTCAAGAGGGTCTTTGCTGTAATTGTTGTTTTAATTTTTAAATTTTTTTATTCACTTTCACAATTTAAATTTTTCATTTTGTTTAGGATTAATTTTGTAACTTTTACAAATTGTTAAAAATATTTAAATAAAAATTAAAAATTTATTATGTTTGTGTAAGTGAATTTATAGTTAAAATTTTAAATTAATTGGAGAAAATTTTAATTATTTGAAATAAATTTGATGTTTAATTAAATTTATTGTGTTTGTGTATTAGAATTTATAGTTGAAAATTTAAATTTGAAATTGTTAAAGATATTCAAATTTAAAAAATTGAAAATTCATTATGTTTGTATATATGAATTTATAGTTAAAATTTAAATTCGTTGGAGAAGAATTTTAATTATTCGAAATGAATTTGATATTTAATTTGTGAGCAAAAATAAAAATATGATTATTCAAATTTTATACAATTTATAAATTTTTCTTATTCAATTAAATTAATTTTAATATTAAATTTATTATGTAGCATTTAAAAAATGACTTGAAATTACATGCAATACTTGAAAATGACATGGTAGATGACGTGTCAGACGTGGCTGCTGACGTGGGGAGAGTGTGTTACACTCACCAAAAAAGTATTTAAAATGTTGATTTTTAATGAGTTCAAGGTCCAGATGACAAACATGTAAGTAGAAGTGTTCAACTTACAAAACCGACATAGTACAGGGGTCCACTGAGCCATTTTTCCTTTAAAATATTTAAGAATATATGCAAGAATTATTTGAAAAATAAATTTATTTAAATTTTAAAATTCAAAAGATGTCACATTAATTAATATGGTTATTATTATAATATTAATTTAGACTAGATTTACTGGCTTCTTCTAACTAGTATATGTATAAATGTGTATAACTATTGGTTTATTTAAGGCAAAATGACCTTCTGGATCTCTATACTATGTCGGTTTTATAAATTAGACACTTCTACTTACATGTTTGTCATCTGAACCCTTGAACCCATCAAAAAGCAATATTTTTCACCCTTTGACCATTGACCTTGCCTATGTGGCAAGGTCATGGTGACTAGGACAAAGAGAGTATAGCCACTCGCATGGGGGTGCGAATGAGGGTTAATTTTTGGCCAATTCTACATTAAAATAATTTTTAAAAATATTAAAATTTAAAAAAAGGGTCCTTTTTTCCCTCTATCTTTTTAAATTAAAAAATATTTTTAAAAATTTAAAAATAATTTAATTTTTTTAAAATTTAAAAATAATTTAAAAATATTTTAAAATTTAAAAAATAATTTTAAATTTTTTTAAAAAATTTAAAAAATAATTTTAATATTTTTTTACAAATTTAAAAAAAAAAATTAAAAAGGGTCCTTTTTTTCCCTCCATCTTTTTTAATTTAAAAATATTTTTAAAATTTAAAAATAGTTTTAAAAATTTAAAAATATATTTAAAAATTTTTAAAATATTTTTAAAAGTTTTAAAAAAATAAAAATATTTTTTCCCTCCCCAGCCCAGCTCGTCCCCACCCCCACACCCCATCCAGCCCCATCCCACCCCACCTTTAACCCCCTCACCCCACCACAACACCCGTACAACCCTTCCCCATCCCTACCCTAGCCCGTCGCCACCCCTCACACCCTACCCAGCCTCATCCTATCCCACCTCCAGCCTCTCCACCCCATCCCAGCCTCTCCCCACCCCACCCCCAGCCCCTATAGCCCTCCCTGCCTCATCTCCATCCCCTTCCAGCCCCCACACCCCACCCCAACACTCTTCCACCCCCTCACCCCCCACACGATCACTTTTTATTTTTTATTTTAATTTTTCCTCTCAATTCAATTCTTTTCATTTTTTAATTAAAATTTAAATTTAAAATTTTTTTATTTTTTTGGGATTAAAATTTAAATTTAAATTGAAAGTGAGTGATAGTGAATATTGAAAAAAATTAGTGAATTTCGCTTGAAAAAATTAAATTTTTTGTGAATTTTTTAAAAATATTCAAATTTAAAAATAAAAAATTTATTATGTTTGTATATATGAATTTATAGTTAAAAATTTAAATTAGTTGGAGAAGAATTTTAATTATTTGCAATGGATTTGATGTTTAATTTGTGAGCAAAAATAAAAAATAATTATTCAAATTTTTCTACAATTTATAAATTTTTCTTATTTAATTAAATTAATTTTAATATTTAATTTGTTGTGTAGCATTTTAAAAATGACTTGGATTTAATGTAATATTTTTTATATTTTTTTAAATGACGTGGTAGATGACGTGGCAGGCATGGCAACTGACATGACAGCTGACGTGGGGCAGAGTGTGTTACACTCACCAAAAAAGGGTTTAAAATATTGTTTTTTAGTGGATTCAGGGGTCCAGATGACAAACATGTAAGTAGAAGTGTCCAACTTACAAAACCAACATATTACAGGGGTCCAGAAGGTCATTTTGCCTTTATTTAATAAGGTAAACTTTGCCAAATGTTGTTTATAGACTTTACTTTTGACATCTAATGAAAATTTTAAATAATTTCATTATTTTAGTAAGCAAAAAAAAAAACACTAAAAAGGACATTGATCTCGATTGCATGAGATTAAATATAGACCTGGATAGTTTAGGTCAAAGTTTCGAGAACTTTCAACTTCCTTTATGTTAATGAGTATCTATTTTAGTTGCAGAATTTTAGTTTATGAGCTAGATTTCCTTTTTATTTTTTTACTTGAATTGTAAGAAACTCATCTTCGACTTGGACTTGTTAGAAATATCTCATATTTTTAGTGCTATAGACACTAATTAACATATTTGGGTCAATTGCTATTTTTTTTAATAATTTTCTGCTTCTTATATATAATTTTACTATTTACTATTTACTAATTAACATAAGATACACGTGCACGTACATTAAGCTAGTACAATAAAAAATTTAAGAGCACTAATTAATGTAAAAAAAAATGTATATTATCTGTTCGAATATGTTAAATTTAGGCTTCTTCCAATAAAAAAGAAGGAAAACAAAAATCTGTGTTTTTAACTTCTAACCCTTTTGGTTTATTTTTATTTGTCTATTTTTTGTTTTGCAATGTCCAACAATACTTGTTCAATTTGTAAAATCAATAGATAATTTATTTGTTTCTATCCATTATACCCTTAGTAGCCGGTTGACCATGAGAGTTTTTTACTTTTTTTCAATAAATTATTTTACTTTAGTGAAAAAAAGTATGTGTTTGGTCATGAAAATTTTAAATATAATTTAGCATTGTATTTGAAAAAGTGAAAACAAGTTATTTGTTTTCACTTTTTTCGCTCCTACTTCTCTCACAAAATTTTAAAAACAACTATAATTTATATTCATGGTTAAACACAACTTCAAGTCCAACTTCAATTCCAAAAAATTATAATTTTCATGGCCAAATAAGGTTTTAGCATTAAATTAATTTATTATCTAATGAATTTTTTAAAATATTAAATTTATTATATTGAAAGAATAATATGATAAATTACCTTTATAAGAAAGTAGTAGGCAAAAGGTTATTCTATTCCTAAGGACAACTCACGCTTATGAAGTAGCGATCGATCTGAAGATGGATGACAGCAAAGTGTTAAATTATAAGTAGGGTACGGCAACTCAAGTTTTTTTTTTTTTTTTGGACGCGTGCATAATCATTGGTTCCATTCTTTAATTGACTAGCAGAGACAATGATCAAATCCAAAAAGATAAGACGATGCAACTTGAATAAAGAAGAGGATATTGACCTCAAGCAGTCACTTTTGATTAGGGGATATCAAAATCTGGTAGGTCGGATCGATGTTGAAGTCCAATTTCATTATCAAAGTGAAAAGGGAATCGCAAAGCAATACCTCATAAACTTTGAATAATCAGCTACTTGATTCATGGATTGTATTTTTCTTCCCGAGCTAGTTAACACAAAAAAGTACAATAGTAATAAGCAGTGTCACATATCTTAATGTCAGTGCTTATCATCTGGCATCCACCATTTTGTTTTTTATCAGCAGCAACTTGTATGATTTTTCTATTAATTAACTTTATTTTAAACATTTTCCCAACGTGATGATGGCGCACGTAACAATGTTGAATACAAGTCTTTGAAATACTATAACCTTTGACCAAATTTATTATTTTTTCCGTTTCAATTTACGTGATATTTTTTTAATTTTGAGAGTTAAATAATTTTTTTAAAATTATAAATTTTTGTATGTTTTATAAATCTTTTGAATTATGAATTATTATGACTACCTAAGATATATTTTATGTAGTTTTTTTTTATATTTCCTCGTTCGCTTTTACTTGTTACTAATTTTTTAATTGTATTTCTACTTTTACTTGTCATTTTGACATATTAAGAAAAGAAAACTTTTTTTTTATTTTACCCTTAGTATTAATTATTTTTTTTCCTAAATTTAGTTCAAGGCACAATGTAAACATCATTTAACAGGGGTACTATGGTAAATTAATATGTTATTAATTATTTTTCTTAATGAATATGTCAAGTCAAAATGTGACAAGTAAAATCTAACGAATGGATTATGTAATTTTATATTTTAAAATTTTGACCAAATGTAAGTCTAAATAAAAAAATTAACTCTCAAAATTTAAATTGTGATACATAAATTGACATAGAGAAAGTGCTAATTAGAACATAATTTTCTTGTGCTAGCAAAAGCTCAAATTACTGAGGATAAATAGAACAACTAGAACTAAAATCTCTGGTGTGGAGATGACTGTGGGCATCTGGCCATGAACACTACAATTTTTTGGAGTTGGAGTTGAAATTGGAGTTGAAGTTGGAGTTAGAGTTGTGTTTGACTACGTCTTTTTGAAAATTTTGTTTAGACTTTTGAAAAGAATTTTTAAATATAATTTTATACCTCCATTTTTAAAAATTGTTAAAATCACCAAACTTGACTAATTTACCTATAAGATACAACCAAATGTGAGAGGAGACAATAATGTTGTCTTTATCGTTGGTGTTGCATAAAGAGTCACAAGAATGGATGGATTAAGATTTTTGTAATGACCTGACTTTTGGTGATTTGTAAGAAATATTTATTTCTGTATGATTTGACTATTTTATTCCTATCTGTGGTTGCATTGTTGTAATTCTGGAGTATGGAGATGATTGGTATGGTTCCCAATACATTTTAGTGTGATTTGTGTGAGTTTGTGATTTTTGATGGCTTGAAAAGCCTTATAGTTGACTTTAGTCAATATTTATTGATCTGTGCGCCGGATGAAAACACGGATTGCATCAGCAGATCTAAAACGTCGATTTTAGGTTGGTAACATAATTGGTGTGGCTTTACGACTTTTATATCTCATTTTCATTCTCTATTTGAAAAGTGGAGAAAATAGGTCTTGGGTGTCAATTATGTGAAAACAATATTTTTTTTCAAAAATTTGATATCGCCATTGAGTCTGAAGCATCAAATTTAGTGGGGTAGCATAGTTTGTTTGCGTACTCGGAACTTTGGATGAATTTCGAGGGTCTGTGGCTCCACAGCTAGTGCAACCGCTAGAGCACCACTTTCGTCGCTTTGGCGGCGTGCGTTAAAGCGCCACTTGGTCGCTTTAACGGCCCGCTACCAGCTGGGCAAGGGTGCTTTAGTGGCCCTAATCTGTTTTATTGGAAGGCACTAAAGCGGCCCTTGTTCGCTTTAGAGGATTGACACGCTAAGCGAGTACCGCTAAAGCGATCACTTGACCTCTTTAGCAGCACCTGACACTTGGGTATAAATTTTTTTTTATCGATTTTCTTCACCATTTTTATAACTTGGAGCTTGGGATGAAGTTTTTGAGTATTTTCTTCTGTTTCTAAGCTTGGGTAAGCTCCAAAACTCCTATTTCAACTATTTTTCTTCGATTCTATCATTTAACTCTTGTTTAATCGTGGATTTAATGGTCAAATTTGGGAGTTTTATTTCAAAAGGTCCAAATTATCATTTCTTCGATTCAAACCCCAAGTTTACTCCGTTTTCACTTGAGTTTTCTTTTATGAATTTCTTTAGTCTTGGAAAATATGTTTTTGGACTAAAATTCTAATTCTATCCTTATTTTTTGAAAATTTGATTGGGGGTCCATTTTTTACCCTAACTCAAAACAAGGCAATATAGGTATCGTTGATTTTTTTTAACGAATAGATTCTATATTGTATGTTTTAGTTGATTCCAGGTCATTCATGAAGGAAAAGCTCTGTGTAGAAGGTTAATTGATTCAGTTTTTGACATTCTAGGTTGGTTATGGCTTAACTTTCTTCAGACTAGATTGGATAGTTAATAATAATGTAAGAGCATGCTATGGGTATGGGGTCGCATCATGAAAAATATTTTTAGGTAATTTATGCGCCTGTGTGAAGGCCTATGTGGACAATATTTGGTGGTTTGAGACATTAATTGCTATGTGTGATCGCGTGGAGTTTTATATGTTGTTAGCCTGGTATTGATATATGTATGTTTGGTTACCCCTTTTTTAGAGGGAAAATCCTAGATTTTAGGAATTATGTAGTATCAATGACATTTTTCTTGTATGTTCTACTTGATGATTGTGAATTATATTGGATCATGAATGTTTGGTGGATTGAGTGATTCTTGGCTCATATGGTTGGTATATTGATTGCATATTGGTTATTCTTATTTTGGTAGGTGAGCATTGTATCATCATTCTCATTGCATCTTATACTTTATACACCTGTTATTGTTGTATGTTGTGCTTGATTTGTGTCTTATGTCATATATGTGATCATAAAACATTAGTACCACCGTGAAAATACTGAAAAAATTAAAAACACTGGGAATATTGGAAACATCGGCTTGTGCATCATTGTAAACCCTCTTTAAGGGATGTGCTGGAGAGGAGTCATAGATATTGGTACTGGATATTGAATTTTATAGACCATCTTTGAGGGATGTGCCAGAGAGAAGTCACAAATATTTGTTATATACGGGTTGACGAACCCTCCATGAGTCCTACATTTGTAGATGAGTCCTATAGGTGTGGTTTGATGAACCTTGCATGGTTTTTACATCTATAGCTGAGCTTGGTAGGTGTATACGGAGGTTGTGCGATGACCTCATACATCATCATCATCTTTATTATGTTCCGTTCATTGTACTTATTCTGTGATTGTATTTCTATTTATGACTTGATATCTGTCCATTTGCTCTATCTTCTTGTACTTGTATTAGAAGTCTATATACTTGTTCTTCTTTCCCCTACCTGTTGTTGTTATAAGTGTATATAGCAAAACTATTAGTAGAGACGATGTGGGCTACTATTTGGTACATTTTCTGATTGTAGGTGATGTGCCCATAGTTTGTGATTATACTCTTTATTTTTACTTTATTCAGTCGGCCTATGATACCTACTGTGTACAAGTGATCCATACTCATCCCTATTGTGATCTTTTAGTGCAGATCCAAGTATGAGTGTGCCACACAAATAGCCGATTCAAGTAGAATTTGGAGTCTATTAGAGATAGAGGTTAATCTATGCATCCAGAATTGGCCACTACCTTTTCTTATCTAGACTATGTCTTATTGTATTCAGAGACAAAGTTTGTTCGTTTTTGGATATCCTATGTATATTGTAACTTTTAGTTGTATTAGTGGTTCTTACACTATGACACTAGGTTTTGGAATTTGGTTTTGTATCTTGATTATGTTTCCACTTTTACTATATATAAGTGTGGTTCGACTCTGTTCTAGGGGTCTTGCCTTGAGTTTTTGTATTATCTTTTATTTTATATCAGTTTGGGTGATAGACTTACTTTTCAAAGCTTGCCGCAACAACACCGTCATGACCCTTAGTTTTTGGGTAATGACAAATTGGTATTAGAGCAGATAGGTTTATTCAATAGTGTAAGAACGAGGTGTCTATTAAAGTCTCATGGATCAGTACATAGATGTCCATATCTATCTTTGAGAGGCTATAAGATGTCTTTAGGATATTTTCCTTATTTTGTTCCTCATCATGCGGATCTTTCATACCTAGTGTTCTAAATTGTGTTTCACTATTTTCTGAGCCTATATCTTAGTATGGTATTCTGATACCAGGAGTTCAACTTTCGTCTGTGTTATCTCCTTAGGTGGGATCTCAGCCATCCAGATTCACTATGACTCTTACTATTATGAGTATAATTATGTCTTCCAAGTATTAGAAGTGGTTTGAGAGATTCACTCATTTAGATCCTCATAGGTTCAGTGGTGTTATAAGCAATGATGTCTATGAGTTCTTGATTGATTATCGTGAAAGGTTGCATAACCTTGGATGGCTTGAGTCGCATGGGGTTGCTTATACTACTTACAGGTTTAGAGATACGTCCAGAGATTGGTGAAGGTCACTTATTGGTTGCCGACCTCTTGGTTTGCTAGAGATGACTTGGAATCAGTTTACAGAAGCCTTTTTGGACAGATGTGTGCTTTTCAGTTTGAGAGATTAGATGAGAGATTATTTTGATCGCTTGCAGCAAGGCTCCATGATTTTTGTGGAGTATGAGGCATGTTTTCTTGCCTTGTCTAGATATTCTTATGTCAGTATTGTCATCGAGTCTGAGAAGATTCAGAAGTGTGTAAAAAGGTTGGATATTTCTCTTCAGCGAGCCACGACTCAGATGGTAGTATATGGGGCATTATTTTAGAGTATAGTGGATCAGGCGAAGATGATTGGGTTTAATCCTCGACCATCTTAGGAAGGTCCCAAGAGGGTGCGTCGTCGAGGAGATTTCAAGATTTGTTATGTGTGTGGTGAGATTAGTCATTCGGCCAAGGATTATCCCCACCATGATTTTAGAGTTACTCCTATATCGGTTGTGAGAGATAGGGACTCTACTAGAGTTGGGAGAGGCAGAGGTAGTAGTGTCCGTGATAGTAGTCGAGAGACTACCGAATTAGGTGGTGGACATGGTCAGTTCTATGCTATACCTTCCAGGCTAAAGACAGAGGCTTCCGATGTCGTCATCATAGGTATCGTCCCTGTTTGTTTCAAATTTTCATCTATGTTATTTGATTTGAGATTGACTTTTTTCTATGTATCTGCATATTTTGCTTCAGGTTCTGATTTTGCTTCTGATCCCCTTGATGTGACTATTGTGTATCTACCCCGTAGAGACTCTTTAGTGGTGGATCGAGTATACCGATCTTGTGTTGTGACTTTACTGGGCATAAGATTTGGGTAGATCTGTTTGTATTAGATATAGTAGATTTTATTGTTATCTTGGGTTAGCTCCTTATTATGTTGTCCTAGAATGTTATGCTAAGACTGTGACCTTAGCTTCACCGGCTGTGCCAAGGATAGCTTGGAAGGGTGTGCTTTATTTGGGTCCCAAGAGAGTTATATTTTTTCCTTAGGCTTGTCACTTGGTTGAGGCAGGGCTTTGTCTTATCTGGCTCATATTCGTGACACTAATATTGCTACACCTCCTTTTTTGGATTCTGTTCGAGTTGTCTATAAATTCGTAGGTGTGTTCCCTACGGATTAGCCTGGTATGCCTTTGGATCGTGGTATCGACTTTACTATTGATGTTGAGCCGGTCAGCTAGCCCATTTCTATTCCTCCTTATAGAATAGCCCTAGCAGATCTAAAGAAATTGAAAGATCAATTACAGGAGATATTGGATAAGGGAGTTATCCAACCTAGTGTATCACCTTGGGGTACGCCTATCTTATTTGTGAAGAAAAAGGATGGGTCGATGCATATGTGTATTGATTATTGACAGTTGAACAAAGTGACGGTTAAGAATAAGTATCTTTTTCCTCATATAGATGATTTTCTTTATTAGCTTCAGGCTGCTTTGGTGTTTTCAAAGATTGATTTGAGATTCGAGTATCACCAGTTGAGGATTAGATCTTAGAATATCCCGAAGATAACTTTTTGGACTCGGCACTGTCATTATGAATTCTTGGAAATATCCTCTGGGTTGACCAATTCCCAAGCCATATTCATGGAGTTAACGAATCGGGTATTTTGACCGTATCTTAACTCTTTTGTGATTGTATTTATAGATGATATCTTGGTTTATTCCAAGAGCGAGGACAATCATGAGGATCATTTGCAGATTGTGCTCCAGATATTGAGGGATGAGAAGTTGTATGTTAAGTTATCTAAGTGTGAGTTTTGGTTGGAGTTTGTCTTTTTCTCGAGTTATATGGTGACCAAGGATGGTATTATGTTCTACCTGGTCAAGATTGTAGCGATTCATGATTGGGCTAGGCCTACTTATCCTATTGAGATTTGGAGTTTTATTGGTTTAGCAGGTTACTATCTGTGTTTTATTGAGGGTTTTCATTTATCGCAATTCTATTGACCAAGTTGACTCAGAAGAAGATTTTTTTTCAAGGGTCCGATGCTTGTGAGGCAACCTTTAAAAAGCTCAAGAATTTGTTGACTTCAGCTCCTATGTTCACCCTGGCCAAGGAGGGTGTGGGTTTTACCATTTTATTTGATGCTTCTGGTATTGGGTTAGGTGTTGCGTTGATGTAGGAGAGAAGGGTGATTGCCTATGCTTCCCATTAGTTAAAGTGCCATGAGAGGAATTACCTACCCATGATTTGTCAACAAAGCCTCAAGGCCATCACCCATTAACCCTTTCGAGTATCTAATGAGTATGTCAATTAAATCCACCCAACACCTCAAATGGGCATCCCAATTTCTAGGAAGATGCCCAAAACATAGCCAACTCTCTAATTATCCTTATTTCTAAGATGGCAAAAAGATAGCAAACTACATCCATTATTGTCCACTACTGTTTTGCCCCCATAACTATCTTTCAAGGTTGTCATGGGTTCCAAAAGTTCACTCATATCCCTTTTTCAAGGATGATGTGAGCTTTCAAGAGTTTAGGGTTGACACAACCCGAACTGATGCCTTGTCGTAATGGGCATCCCAAGTCCAACCAGGACTGGGGACCACCCCCATTGGCCAACCCGGCCATCTAAATGCATACACTGAGTCAGAGGAATTCTGAACATATAAAAAGAAAGCATAAATGTACAAATCCAGACTCTGGGATAGGTCCATAACTGTGACCAACCCAAGCAAGTCCACCCATCTAGTACCCAACCAATAACCATACCAAAATCAAAACAATAACCAAGTTTCTATCCATAACATAACATAAAAGGATGAACAGTCATAAATTCAGTCAAACGGTATCAACCCTAATACCAATGTCAATACTAAGGCTGACACCACTACCGACACTACGCATTCCAACCCATAGAGTTCCATAAAGCCTCTATTCAAAATTAAAACAATATCCGGTTAGGACATGCCCCAACCATAGACAAAACCAATATCCATGAAATAATCGAAGTATGAAAAGACATCCATGATATGAAATGGAGCCTTCCAAAGTATGAAAGCTCACCACTTCAATCTAACCAAGCTAATCCCAAGTCCAAGCACGCATGAGGGGTAGAATTGTCGATTTCTGCGTTACGTGGAGATACAACGCCTGAAGAGAGGCTAGCGGGTTAATGCTAGCATGCACTTAGGATAAGAATAAAATAATGCCAATCTTTAAAACTAAGTAAACCAACCATATGCATTCACAACCATACATAAATATATATAACCATGCTGGAAAAGGGAATCAGGTTTAGCATGCCTTTAAAATCATTAACCTAGGTACGTGTAGCTTAACCATCCTAGAACCACCCACGGGATATATGGGTCCAGTGAAACCCCCTAAATGGGCCCCGATGCGTGTAACTGCACGAACCAGAGATACCATAGGAGTAGGGGATTCCCGAGTACCCTTCGCTCTCCATGATATATATGTACAAGTGTACTTATGGGATTCCCGTGTACCCCATAAGTATCATATATGTTATCCATGACCAATCCTTATGTCGATAAATATGAGTTTCCAGTGTCCACCCATTGGACTCGCACCTTCACGGTTACCTATCACACCCTGGCATTATTGCCCAATTAAAACCATTACCAAACAACCAAACCACCATTCCATTTAATATTAACCAGATATAAGTAGTGGTATCGTCATACCGACTATAACTTGAAATCAATGTCCTTGGCCATCCCTTTTTTAAAAAGAAGGGATTACCATGTACCCATAGATTATATTATTAAGATGATTGGGAGAATCCCATGTACCCCAAAAATGATCATTATTATGTTTGCTTGGGGGATTCCCTTGTACCCCAATAGGCTTTCAACTAGATCAACCATAACTACCAAGACCTTACTATTTAACCATTATAAACCATTTATACCATTTAGGGTTCCATTACCAAGTTATACCATGCATAGTTCAATGAAAGTCCAATAATTTAACCAAAAATATTCTCATAGGCATTTTATCAAACAAGTTGGGTCATAGTGTTTCCAAAGCCAAAATCAAGTACCAATTAAACCATTCCCATGCAACCAAATGTTCAAACCACCATAATAATATAAAAATCATAACTAAAAGACATAGGAAAACCATAACCAACCATTGTAACCAAAATCTGCACTATGTATTTGAAAATGCAAAATCATACAACATTTATACGATGAAAACAATTCCTAAAATATGCCTTTAGTTGAAAATAACAATGAGGGAGGAGTACATGCCTTAGATTATGAAAATGACGGAGAGAAATCACCCTTGTAAGTCCCAAATTGACCACCTTGAAGAAAACCCTAGCCTTTCTTAACCCAAGAACCTTGAGAGAATTTGAGAGTGTTTAAGAGAGTTTGATTGATTGCAAATAGGTTCATGAAGCCCTAATAAGGTACTTTATATTGTGGGGTCATAATAGGTTAAGAGGGAAAATGTCCAGATTATCCCCAACTCAAACTATTTAAAATTCTCGTAGGATGGTATGACCATGCTACTCCAACCATACCCTAGAGTACGAGTGGTACCCTTATCTCATACCCTAGGCCTCCTCTTGGACCCCAATACTGTCCAACATACGACCACCCAAGCCAAACCATACCCATTCATAGTCACCTAGACAAACTTAAGGTGGCATATGATTGAAACCTTACCATTATTACCCTAACATACGACTCGTGTGTTCCAACCGTACCTTAGACAGAAACCAACCAACCTGCACTGGTCACCAAACGACCAAGAACAACTAAACCATACCCCATTATATGAGAAGTACCCCAAGTCGTATAATGTCCAGTAGACAAAAACTAAGAAATTTTCTAAGGGTTAAAACCTAGGGTATTTCTATCCCTTTACTAGGATTATTCATCCCCAAATAGTGGACAAGGTAGGACAAGCACGAATTACACCCAACATAACTATTCCAACCTTTAACTACGTTAGAAAACAAAGATGCAAGAAAATTAACCTTCATTTAACTAAGTTAGAAGACAAAGATGTAAGCAAGAATACATACCTTCCACACGAATAGCCGGAGCAGAAAACAAATACAGATACTTGGACTCATTTCCTCTTTCCCTTCCCAAGTAACTTCTTCCACCTTGTGGTTCCGCCATAGGACCTTTACCGAAGCTACATCCTTGGTTCGTAATCGACGAACCAGCCGATCTAATATTTCAACTAGGATCTCTTTATAAGATAAAGAATCCTAGATACCCAATCCTTCCAAAGGAACAATCGATGAAGGATGACCTATACACTTTCTCAACATAGAGACATGGAATATTGAATAAATAAATCTCAAACTAGAAGACAACTCTAGGTCATACGCAACATTACGAATCCTCCTCAAAATGACATAAGGATCAATATGTCGGGGACTGAGCTTTCCCTTTTTCCCAAACCACATTACTTTCTTCATGGGAGACACCTTTAGAAACACCCTATCCCTAATCTCAAACTCCAAGTCCCTATGCCTTACATCCACATAGGACTTTTGGCGACTTTGGGCAGCCTTAAGCCTATCCCGAATTACCTTTCCCTTCTCCATAGCCTAATAAACCATATCTTGGCCAAACATATCCACCTCACCAAGCTTAAACCACCTAATAGGATATCTACTTCTCCTACAATACAATACCTCAAAGGGGCCATCCTAATGCTAGAATGATAGCTATTGTTGAAAGAAAACTCCAAAAGATGTAGATGCTCAACCCAATTACTGCCATAATCAACATACAAGCACAAAGCATATCTTTCACTTTTTGAACAGTCCTTTCTACTTGCCCATCCATCTGCGGGTGAAAAGCAGTACTCAGACTAACCTTAGTACCCAACCCATTCTGAAATGACCACCAAAAGTGATATGAAAACTGCATACCACGCCTAGAAATAATCAAAACAAGTACCCCATACAACTTCACAATCTCA
This sequence comes from Capsicum annuum, assembly GCF_002878395.1. Classification (NCBI taxonomy): domain Eukaryota; kingdom Viridiplantae; phylum Streptophyta; class Magnoliopsida; order Solanales; family Solanaceae; genus Capsicum; species Capsicum annuum. The sequence continues at coordinate 95,265,708 of NC_061120.1, read as the reverse complement.
TGAAGATACAACCTCGCATAATCCTCAGCCAAAAATTTAGTCCTTACTGGATAGAAATGAGCCGACTTTGGCATCCTATCCATGATGACCCAAGTTGAATCAAATTAGTTCTAAGACCGAGTAAGACCGATAACAAAATCTATGTTGATCACTTTCCATTTCCATTCAGGCAATTCCATTTCCTGATACAAGCCTCCAGGATTCATGTGCTCAACTTTCACTTGTTGACACACTAAATATTTGGCCACAAAATTATCCACATCCTTTTTCATACCATTCTATTAATATATCTCCTTGAAATCATGATACATTTTTGTTGAACCAGAATGAAAAACGTAGCACGATTCATGCACCTCGACCAATACCCTTTCTTGCAAACCATCGACGTCAGAAACACGTAACCTCCCTTGCTATCACAAGGTACCATCACCACTGATCTCAAATACCATTACCTTTTGTCCACCTACATCACCCTTGATTTTCATTAAGATAGGATCTAGTATTTTCTTTTCCTTGATCTCTGCACCAAGAGATGATCAAACTACTGCCTGTACCAACAGACCACCATTTACGAAGTCTAAAAGGCAAACTCCAAGATTATCCAAGCAGTGAATATCCTTCACCAACTCTCGCCCCTCCTTATCCACATAAGTTAAACTCCCAATGGACAACCTACTAAGAGTATCAACAACAATATTAGCCTTACCTAGATGGTAGTGAAGATTCATGCCATAGTCTTTAAGAAGCTCAAGATCTCCTCTGCTTAAGGTTAAGCTCTTTCTAAGTGAACAAATACTGTAAAATCTTATGATTCGAGAATAAGTCCACGTGCACTCCATACAAATAGTGATGCTAAATTTTTAATGCAAATACCACAGATAATAATTCCAGATCATGAGTTGGATAATTCCTCTCATGCACCATAACTCCTAAAAGTATAGGTAATCAATTTACCATGCTACATTAAAACAAGGCCAAGTCCTACCTGGTATACATCATAGTAAACCAAAAACCCCTTTTTGCCTTCAGGTAAAGTCAAAACCAGAGCCAAAGTTAGCTTATCCTTCAACTTCTCAAAACTACCCTCACAAGTATCCGACTTAGAAAACTTTACCTTCTTCTGAGTCAACTTAGTTAATGAGGTAGCTATTGTTGAAAAACTTTTCACAAACCTCTTATAGTACCCAGCCAAACCCAAGAAGCTTTGAATATCGGTTGGAGTCGTAGGTCTAGGCCACTTTGTAACCACTGTACCTTTTGTGGATCAACCATAATCCCCTTACTATAAATAATATAACCCAAAAAAGTGACAGCGTTCAACTAAAATTTATGTTTTGAGAATTTGGCATAAAATTGCTGCTCTTTCAAAGTCTGTAACACCACACGAAGGTGATTAGAATAATCCACCTCACTCTTAGAGTACACCAAAATGTCATCAATGAACACAATGACAAACAGATCTAGAAACCAATGGAATACCCTATTTATCAAATCCATGAATACCGCCAGGGCATTGGTCAAACGAAATGACATAACCAAGAACTTAAAGTGCCCTTACCAGGCATGGAATGTCATCTTAGGGATATCCATCTCCCTAATCTGAAGCTGATGATACCTTGATCGAAGATCTATCTTTGAAAAAAAATTGGCACCTTGCAATTGATCAAACAAATAATCTATTCTAGGAAGAAGATACTTGTTCTTAACCGTCACCTTATTCAACTGTCGATAGTCAATACATATCCAAAGGGAATGATCTTTTTTAGGCATAAATAACACCGGTGCACCCCATGGGGACGCACTAGGACAGATAAAACCCTTATCCAAAAGATCTTTTAGTTGCTCCTTGAGTTCCTTTAACTCAGTCAGAGCTAATCTATAAGTACGAGTGTCCGAAACCAAACACAATCTCCCTATCCAAAAGAACACGAGGAAGATCATCCAGAAATACCTCAGGAAACTCATTCACCACCAAAATCGAGTGCAAAAAAGAACTTTCCGAGTTAGAGTCTTTAACCCTAACCAAATAATAGAGACACTCTTCAGAGATTAACCTTTGAGCTCTAAGATTTAATATAAAATTTCCCTTAGAAGATAGGGAACCACCCTCCTATTCAATAAGTGATTCACTAGGAAACTTAAAGACAACCTTATGGGTCCAACAATCTAAGGATGCGTAGCAAAGTGTAACTAATCTATCCCTAGAATAACATCAAAATCCATTATACCTAATTCGAACATATCTAACAAGGTCTCCTTACTACTATAGATACCACACACCCCCTATAGACTTTTTTAGCAACCACCGAGTCACCTACCGTAATAGAAAAAGGATCTGAAATAACCTCAGAAACAAAACCAAAATACACAGCCATAAATAGGTCATATAAGAGAGAGTGGACCTCGAATCAAGTAAAAAATACATGTAATAAGAAAAGAGTTATAATGTACTAGTCATACCATCAAGCGATGCCTTAGACTCCGGTCAAGATGCAAGAGAATATAACCTATTTCGGTCTGTGCCAGTACTAAAAGCAAAAACAAAAGCAGGAGCAGCACCTCTGGGTGTGGGAGCTAATGAAGAGTCAATTGAAATATTTTTGTCTCCCAAAGAAACCTTATCAACTGAATAATTTCTAAGCATATGTACTGGCTAACCATATTTGAAGCACCTGCCCCTCCTTTCATTATAGAAGCCCCGATGTAACCGACCACAGAACCTACAAAGAGGATATAATAAATTTGATTGATCCCCACTAGCTCCTAAAGTTATCGCCACCCTACTGACGCCTATCTCCGAACTACTTTCGGTAGGGAGAACTAGCTGTGGAGTAAGAACCAAAACTCCCCCACTTCTTTTTTGTCCACTTACCACTATCCCAACCACTTTGTTGTTGACCACCACTCTACTCAGAGAATCTAAACTTATTACCTTATCTTTTACCTACCTCAACATACTTTTTCTTTTCCTACTCCACTTGTTGCATATAAACAATCAACCTGAAAATATCCATGTCTTTGATCAGCAATACAGTCTTACTTTTAAGGATCAACTCATGAGACAGTCCTAAAGTGAACTTTCTCATCTTAGCCCTCATATCCGACACCATTTCCAGAGCATACCTAGATAGCTGGTGAAATTTTAAGGCATAATCCTTGACCGATATCTTCCCCTATTTCAGATTAACAAATTCCTCCACTTTTACTTTTCTCAACTCCTGAGAAAAGAAGCGATCCAAAAAAGTATTAGAGAAAGTCTCCCATAAAGATGACTCATCAACCTCACCCCTTGCCTGATCTTATTCCTCGTACTATTAGTACGCCACATCATTTAACTGATAGGCAACAAAATTCACCCCTTCCACATTCATAGACTGCACGACCCTGAAGATCTTTTCCACCTTATCCAGAAAACCCTAAGGATCCTCTTCTACCCTAACGCCAGTGAAAGTTAGAGGACTCAACCTTATGAATTGGACAATCCTTATGGCAGTAGAATATGGAGTAGAAAATATACCACGCTCAACTTGAGATGCTACCAATTAAGCAATAATATGAATTGACTGATAAAACTCAACATTCATCACATCATCCTGAGGAGGACTCGAGGGAACCGGTGGAACTCTCGAAAAATTAGGGACTAGACCCTTAGACTGAATATAGATCCCATGAGTAGAGTATTCCTATCAACATCGTCCCCAGTTAGGACAGAGAAGTTTTCGTGCATAGCAGATCATCGAGGCATGATCTCAAAAGTGAACAAATAGGGATTAGATAAGATTCCAGGACTCAGACTCCAAGCTTGAAAAGAGAACACAAAGAAAGAGAAATATTCCTAAATGCCTTGTAGCGTTTATCTTATGAGTGTGGTGTACTACATACCCTAAAAAGGGACTCTACTCGACACAGCTTTATGGACTCCCAATTGAACATGAACCTAAACTCTCTAATACCAACTTGACACAACCCAAATTGGGGCCTTGTCATAATAGGCATCCTAAGTCCAACCAGGATCGGGGACTACCCCCGTTACCCAACCTAACCACCAAACACATACCCTAAGTCAAATAAATTTCAAACATATAACAAGATAGCATTTTTTGTAATTGCAAACTTTGGGATAGGTCCATAATCGTGACTAACCCAAGAAATTCTAACCATCCAATACCCAACCAATAACTATAACAAAACCAAAATAATAACCAAGTACGAGTCTATAACATAATAAGATGGAAAAATTATAAATACAGGCAAACAGTATCAGCCATACTATCAATACCAATGCCAAGGCTGACACCACTACCGACACCGCACATACCAACCTATAGTAGTCCCACGAAGCCTCTAACTAAAAGTAAAACAATATCCGATTATGACATGCTCCCAATCATAGCCAAAACCAATATCTATGAAATAACCATAGTATGTAAAAGCATCCATCATATGAAATGGAGCCTTTCAAAATATGGAAGCTCACCCTTACAATCCAAAAGTTGATCTCGAATTTGATTATTAAGTAGGGGGAGTAAAACAATCAATTCCTACATTGCGTGGGGATGCAACGCTCAAAGATGGGTTAGCGGGTGAACACTAGCATCTACTCAGGATAAGGATAAAATAATTCCAACCTTTAAAACTAAGTAAACCAACCATATACATTCATAACCATATATATATATATATGTATAACCATGTTGGGAAAGAAAACCAGGTTTAGCATGCCTTTAAAGCCATTAACCTAGGTATGTGTAGCTTAACCATTCTAAATCCACCCATGGGATATATGGGTCCAGTCTAATCCCCTGAACGGGCCCCAATGCATGTAGCCGCATGAACTAGAAATACCATAAGAGTAGGGAATTCCCGAGTACCCTTTGCTCTCGATGATACATATGTACAAGTATACTTAGGGAATTCCCATTTACCCCATAAGTTTCATATATGGTCGCCATGACTAACCCTCATGTCGACAAATATGAGTTTCCAGTGTCCATCGATTGGACTCACACCTTTACAGTTAACTTACATACCATACCATTATTGCCCAATTAAAACCATTACCATGCAACCAAACTACTATTTCATTTATTATTAACCAAGGCTATAAGTAGTGGTATCTTCATACTGATTATATCTTGCAAGCAATGTCCTTAGCTATCCTTTTTTTAAGAAAAAGTTATTCCCATGTACCCATAGATTATATTATTAAGTTGAATTGGGGGAATCCCTTGTACCCCACAAGTAATAATTATTATGTTTGCTTAGGGGATTCCCTTGTACCCTACAAGGCTTTCAACTAGACCAACCATAACCACCAAGACCTTACCATTTAATCAATCCAAACCATTTATACAATTTAGGGTTCGATTACTAAGTTATACCATGCATAGTTCAGTGAAAGTCCAACAATTTAACCAAAAAATTCTTATAGGCATTTTATTAAACAAGTTGGGGGCAAAGTATTTCTAAAGCCAAAACCAAGTACCAATTAACCATTCCCATATAATCAAATGTTTAAACCACCATAATAATATGAAAACCATAAGTAAAAGACGTGGGAAAACAATAACCAACCATTGTAATCAAAACTCCTAACATGCATTTGAAAAACCAAAACCATACAATATATATGCCATAAAAATAATTCCTAAAACTTGCCTTTTGTTTGAACTAACAATGAGGGAGGAGTACATGAATTGGATTACGAAGATAACAGAGAGAAATCACCCTTGTAAGTCCCAAATTGTCCACCTTGAAAATATCCCTAGCCTTCCTTAATCCAAGAGCCTTGACATAATTTGAGAGTGTTTAAGAGAGTTTGATTGATTGAAAATAAGTTATGAAGCCCAAAAGAGTGCTTTATGTCATGGGGTCATAATAGGTTAAGGGGGAAATATCTATATTATCCCCAAACTTAAACTGCTTAAAATTCTCGCAGGATGGTACATCCACCCCACCCCAACCATACCCTAAGGTACGATTGGTACCCTTATCTCGTAACCTAGGCCTCTCCGTGGACCCTAACATTATCCTACATACGACCACCTAAGACAAACCATACCCAACCATATGATTAGTACCATGAAATAGTAACTTAGGCTGAATAGAATCACCTAGACTAAACTTAGAAAAACATATGATTGACACCTTACCATTAGTACCCTAACATACGACTCATTTGTTCCAACCATACCTTGGACAAAAACCAACCAACCCATACTGGTTACCATACGACTAAGACCAACCAAACCATACCTCATCATATGAGAAGTACCCTAAGTCATATGATGTCTAAAATCCAAAAACTGAGAAATTTTGTAAGGGCCAAAACCCAGGGTATTTTACTTAGAGTGGCTCAGAGTAGAAAGAAGTGCTATGCCGATCATAGACTTTGTGCCTTGAGATTTAGCATTAGTGACTGAGTATTTATTCGTGTGTATCCCATGAATGACATGATGAGGTTTGTAAAGAGGTCAAGATTATCCCTAGATATATTGATCCATTTGAGATTCTTTAAACTATTAGTAATGTGGC
>NC_061120.1:95178678-95256174 GCF_002878395.1 Capsicum annuum | reverse complement strand
ACTCTAAGTCTTATAAAATTGCATTGGTACTCAATTTATGAATTAAACAATGATTCAATAAATGTGTTTGACTTCAATTGAAAAATGAATTGATTCAATTTGTATAACTCCAAGTATTACATGATTGAATTGATTATCAATTTATGGATGTAACAGCTAGTCAATCATACACTCTAATGTTTAATTCTAATTGAAAAATTGAACTGCTTCAATTTATGTAGCTTTAATATTGTAAGATTGAATTGGGACTTAACTTATGCATGTAACAGTTAGTCAACACAAGTGTTTTGACTTCAATTGAAAATTGATATGATCTAAATTATATAACTCTAAGTATTATAAGATTGATTTTAATGTGAAAAATCATTTTTTTTCAAAGTTTAGTAAATTATGTCTCGACAAAAATAGGGCTTACTTGTGTATCTTAAATCTTAAAATATGACAACAATATTTCGCTGCTGGTGTATCTTAACTCTTAGAATATGAGCACAATGCTTTCATTTTTTTTTATTTTCACTTAATTTTAAAATTCACCGGTTGACCATAGAATTCCAAATAGTAATTGAGGTTGCATTCAAAATTTGAAAACAACCAAAACACTACTTTAACATTTTTTCATAAAGAAGTCCCCCTCCCACCCCTTTTATATAATAACCTCATTTTAATTGTACTTTGGCTTCAAATTATCTATTTTCTCTTCTTCCTTAAGATTTCCCTCCAAACCATCACCCTAACTAATGTAATGACCTCTAGGTTATTTTCTCGATTTACGTATATTCACATATTTTGAGCTTTTTCATAGTGGCTACAGGTCATTTATGACTCGTTAGAACTATCAGTGCGATTATCAGACAGTTCATTTGGATTTTAGGTTTATTTAATTAATTTGGAGCTATCATTGATAAGAAATTAGTCTCAGACTAAAACTCCTAGTAAATAACCTCGGATGAGAATTCTGACTGCGCCATCAGCTCTGGAATATTGGTTTTGGGTTAAAGGGACCTTTGGTTCAGGTCCCAAGGCATTTGGACTTGTTTTAGGCTATTGGGTGGATTTTATGAAAGATGAAACTATAGGTCTGGGCCCTCCATTTAGTCAAAATGACCTCAGATAAAAGTTTTGATGGTTTTATTGGGTTCAAAATATCAAATTTGGTATGGTAACATAGTTGGTCGGCGTGCATGGAATTCCAAAAAAATTCGAAGCACCCGGTCATAGTCCATTTGGACTTAGCCAAAATCTGATGCCTGATATCTGGTTCGACAGCTTTAGTAGTCAAAGAGTCACTTTAGCGGCAGTTTCTTTAGAGACCTTGATCCCCTTTAGCCTCATTGTCTATTTGAATGAGGTCCACTTTAGCTGCCAAGGACCGCTTAGCGTACATCGCTTTAGCGGCCAATAGATTGCGTAAGTGATGCCTGCGTCCCATGGCATGGTTGCTTTAGCAGATTTGTTCCACTTAAGCGGTAGCCTCTTAAGCGAAAAATTGATGACTTTAGTGATACCTCAGAATTATTAAATGCCTTTTCTTCATTTAATTTTTCATCATTTTATCCATCATTTTCCCATCATTTAGGATCTTGAAGAGAGAGAAAGAGTGGAAAATCATCCATTGAAGCTAAGACGCGTTAGCCAAACACTCAATTATTTCCTATTATTTTTTCCATCAAATTCTATCCTATTTCATTGTAAATTCTTAGAAATTAGGTCTTTAAACCCTTAGACCTTAGGGGATGAATTAGGCTCCAATATACACTATTTGTGCTTAACTTTTGCGTACATATTTCTTGTTCTTTGAGGGACCTCGTGATAGATTCAATTTTGAATTTTATTTGCAGGCTCCGCTGGCCCGTTCTTGATCCAAATTTCAATATGACCTTTTATATAGAAGTATGGGTCATGTTTTACTCCTAATGACCTATAGTTTACTATAATGATAACATGGTGATATTTTGGGACTGTGGAGCAAAAACAGGCAATTTATGGATGATCAAGACTTGCGGTTTAATATTGAGGTAGGCTTCAGTCCACTCTTCTTTGTAAGATTATGTGTAATGTATCCTACATGCTAGGTGGGTATGATAGTACATATTTATGATTAAGATATCATGACTTAGCCTAACCTTGGAGTTTGGGGGATAGAAGGGTGAACCGACCCTTAAAATGGAATACTTGCTACAGTTATAGAATCCTATCACCCTAGGTCATAAGCATGTTGATCGTAGTTGATGTTTTGGATCCTTTATTATAAAGTTTACTAATTGACTTGGTGGATTGGATTATGTTTTCCCTGGGTTATAGTATTATCATCATGCTAGTTTTATACTATTGGGTCAAAGGCCTTTGGTTACAATACCAGTTAGACTCTAGGTGAGAATTCTACCCTGAGAAAAGGTGTGATTCTTACATAAATATGCTTAGGCGATTATTGTTGTATTTTTTGGATACTGGTGATGGCATGCATACTTTTATGTGTGTTCATGCTCACTTAGTGGTATGATTCCAACCAAAATCATGATTTTACTATTCTTTTCTAAAAATGGGATTTATCCCTACTTTCACTTTTAACGCAGATTCTTTTATAATAAAAATTGTACTACATCAATTGATGATTTATGAGCTTTGAACAAAAGAATAGATTTTGGAAACTAGACCGAGGTTGATTTTGGTCCATGATTTATTGCTTTTTTACCACTACTATTTACTTCGGTCGTGAGAGGTCTGATATTTTTTACTCTATTATGATAATTTAGTCCCAAAGTTAATCCCAGATAATGGATTCATAGACTTACGCTCTTTTTAGCCACGTTTAGAGTTCATGTATTTATTATATATACATCTCTCTGGTATTGGGCAGAGTATATTAATGATGATGATGGTTGGAAATCCTAAAGTAGGACTAGGTAAGTATATACGAATATTCTTGCAATCCTTAGGGGCCCCTCTATTCGTGAGCTGTCATACCTAAGAAGAAAGGTCGCCGTACGTCCTGCCTTTGTGTGTTGTTAAGCTGGAGGAGTGATAACCCTCACCAATACCTTATAAATTGGTAGAGGACGATTGTTGTCAATAGCTCAACTTATGTTGAGGTCGAATCCACAAGGAGTGAGAATAGTCTTCAAGTCTTGAGGGTGTCAATTATATCTAAAGATATACTCAAAGTGAAAGCAAAATAAAATACATGATTAAAAAATGGAGGGGGGGGGGGTTATTTGTTTGAACCAATGTTGTGTAAATGTTTACTCAAGTCAACACACTAAGGCAACACTTGCGATTTAAAATTCAAGATTAGAAGGATCCTGGGATTATATCTACCTAAGGGTAAAATATGCATGGGGATGTGAAGTTTTAGTCAAATTCTATTCATTGACGATAAGGTAGGCTAGGTTGAAAATCCTTGAGGTTAGTTTGTCAACAAAGCCTCAAGTATGTTACTCATTAACCCTTTCAAGTACCTAACGAGTGTGTCAATTAAAGCCACCAACACCTCAATTGGGCATCCCTATTTCTAGGAAGATTCCCAAAACATAGCCAACTCTCCAATTACCCTTATTTCTAACATGGAAAAAAATATAGAAAACTACATCCATTATTTCCCACTATTGTTTTGTCCCCCATAACCCTCTTTCAAGGATGTCATGGGTTTCAAAAGTTCACCCACATCCTCTTTTCAAGGATGATGTGAGCTTTTAAGAGCTTACGGTTTTCACACAACCCATTTTAGGCATTTGGGGTTTTCACCCAATAACCCCAACTAATTAAACCAAGCAATGGTTAAACCCATCATCAACAAACTAGAATCTATAAAATTACATCACCACCCATACATAAATACACCTTAGTTCAACATAATCCCAAGATAAAGAGATTTAGCTGCTTATGAAATTAAATAGAAGAGATATACCAAAAGGTTCATTCATAGCATCCATGGTAATGGGAGACAAGAAGAATCTTCACTTTACACTTCAATTTCACCAAGTTCAAATTTCAAATCAAATACAAAAGTTTGCTCCTAATTTCTAGGGTTCACCAAGTCTCCAATTAGTTTTTCAAAATTCAATGATGATCCTAAAGGAAAAAAGATTTGAGCCTTATAAGGGAATTGGGTTCAGCTATGTCGATTTATAGAATTTCCCCCGTGCAAAATCCCATTGATCTGTGATCGCTGCAGCTTTTTTGCGATCATGGATAACGCGACCGCAATCAGTTATCGCGATCATGGTTCTCTAACCAAACTTGACTGAACGCGATTGTGGTCTGAGGACCGCGATCGCGGTAACTGAGACCAAATTTTGCTCCAAGTCTTCCAGCTGCACTTCTCTTCTCTTTTTGATCCTTTTCAGCTCAAATCCACATCTTTCTCTCTTATCACATGTAAGCCTGAAAACTGTATAAATTAGTGCATTCAATCACAAATTTATCTTATTCTCACATTCCAATCGTAGTAGTGTGCATCAATTTTGGAAGTAAATGAGTGGTAAATTCGACACTCATCAACACCTCCAACTTAATTCTTTGCTTGTCCTTAAGCAACACTACCTTTTTATTCACTGAGACAATACACTTTATACCCACTTCTACACCTTAATAATCACAATGACTTTAAACTTGATTGCTACCACAAGTAACTTTTCGAACACGAGCAAAGATATTCCCATAACACCCCTCAATCATGAAATACAAACTCAGGGATTCAAAGGACTTTAAAGAGTAACAATGCAACAATCACTAACAACTAAAAGTCACTCCCTATTGACCTCACTTTACTAGACTCCTTTTGCCTCATTATTTGAAAGATGACAATGTTACCCATCTCAAGTTTTTCACATGCCTCCTCACAAGAAGGGTATCCCACACACACCGAATTATCTAATATGCAACAATGAGATTTAAGTGCAAGACTCTCTTTCTCTCTCACAAAGACTATCGATTCTAGCAAGTACCATTCATAAGCTTGCCCTTATTTCCAATTGCCACTACAATGAATACACTTAATTGGAGATCTCAAAGGGATTTTTGAGCTTGTAACTTAGATTCGGGGAAGGGTAGGATAACATTTAGGAACAAAGTGGCTTAACCTTCCTTGAACATCTACGTCACACTATTTCAACCAACTTGTGACCATGGACCACTTCTTTTGTATTCACACTTTACGCATGCCTAATTTAGAAGCTTTGATTTCCCTAACTTTTTGAGTGCATCATTTTGTCTCTTACTTTTGAAACAATCCATGCTTCATTCTTCTTTTTCATCTTTCCTTTATTTTTTACCTTTTTTATTGCTTAGCCCAAAAGCGTCCACTTACACTACCATGGCCCAAAGTCAACTCTTTCAAACTTACCTCCCTAACTTAGGCATTTAGCCTCAATTTTTATTTTTTATGTTCAATGAGGGTTGGGTTCAAGAGAGGGGAAATTTTTTGAAAGCTATAAGGCTTGTAATGTGATTCCCAAAGAAAGTCTTGAAGGCTTGAATTGGAGAACTAAGGGTCCTATTCTATACATGGGTAGGATATTTAGGCTCAGAGTGAGTTCTTATTTCACAAATATGGCCTAGGATCATTTCACCAACCAAGTGTAATTCAAGATTAGTCTTGATAAACCAACGGGGCAAGTTCTAGATAGTACAAGTATGCATGAGATTAAGGAAAATAAGCTCACTGTACATGGCATGCTGACTCCTCAAAGGGGCTCAATTGCCCATCCTACTAGATACAAAATGGAGTATTTACCAACTTATGCAAGTCATAATTTTGGAGTCAAAAGGAGAGTCAAAGTATTTTTACAAGTTCGCTCACATCCATGCCCTTGATTTTCAAACAAATAAAATTTTGGAAGGAGGGGGATGTTTGCTTCACATTTGCACCACACATAATTTGCTATTTATGGCATCAAACCAAGACGATGTCTCACATTACAACTTTCCTAAGGGAAAATCATATGGATACTCAGACTTCACCATAGGTATAACTGCGATCCCAAATTCAGAATGCTACGGGTATTCAAACTTTCCCTGTATTTATAGCTTCTATGCTACGGGTACTCAGACTTTTCTTGCATCCTTGGCTCGAAACCCAATCACAATGATTTTTCTTTAAGAATGTTGTCACTCAATATATCATAGGGAAAGGTTCATCTGATGTCAATCATAAAAGACACAACAATCTCTATTATTTAGGGCGAGGCATGGGGAGGCATGAGTAGCCACATACCCCCAACTTAGAGAGTTAGAGTGTCCTCACTACAACATGTAAAAGAAGTACAAGGGTTAAGAGGGACTCCCTTAAGAATCAACATAAAAATCCTTAGAAATTCTCTATCGCAATAGGAAGAACCGCGATCGAGGTTACATGACTGCGATCCCGGTAATTGAGGCTGATTTTCCCTATTTTTTCTCTATTTTCCTGCACAGCTACCATTTTTTGCTCTATTTTTCCCTTGTTTTTCTGGACTGTTAGCCCATGCTAAAACACCTACAAAACATCAAAAATTAAACAAAATTTAGTTAAGGATGGGTTGCCTCCCATTAAATTCCTAGTTTAACATTGTGATACGACTTTCCTCTTTCACTATGTAGCGTCATTGAAATGAATAAACTCCACCTTGGCCACTCCGGGACCTTTCACATTGTAATGCTTCACCCTTTGTACATTCACTACAAACTTTTTTATTGCTTGATCTTCCAATTCAATGGCACCACTAGGGTAAACATTAGAAATCACAAAGGGTCCCAATCATTTCGATCGAAGCTTTCCCATAAAAAGTTTCAAATGAGAGTTGAAAAGGAGAACACTCTCGCTGAAATAGAATTCCCATCTTAGTATTTTAGCATCACGCCATTTCTTTATTTTCTCCTTGTATAAGGTGGAACTCTGATAGGCTTTGAGTAGGGAATCTTCTAACTCGTGAAGTTGAGTGACCCTTGACTTGACCGCCTCTCCCCAATTAATGTTTAACTTCTTCAAAGCCCATAAGGCTTTATGCTCAAGCTCAACGGGTAAGTGACATGCCTTCTTGAGCACCAATTGGTAGGGAGACATACTAATTGGGGTTTTGTAGTCCATTCTATATGACCAAAGTGCCTTATCAAGTTGCTTTGCCCAATTCATTCGGCCCTTATTCACGGTATTTTTGAGAATGACTTTGATTTCTCAATTAGAAACTTTGACTTTGCCACTTGTTTGGGGGTGTAATGCGGTATCAACCTTATGCTTCATCCCATATTTGTCAAAAAGTTCCTTAAATACCCATTTTCAAAAGTGTGAGACTCCATGACTATTGATGTCATGCAGTGTTCCAAATCGGGTAAAAATGTATTTCTTTAAAAAGAAAGCAACACTCTTGATCTCATCATTTGGAAGTGCTATTGCTTCCACTCATTTAGAAACATAATCAACCATCACCAATATATATTTGTTTCCAAAAGATCTCATAAAAGGGCCCATAAAGTCGATTCCCCACACATCAAAGAGATCAACTTCAAGATTCCAATGAAGAGGAATTTTATGTCTTATCAAAATTTCATATTGCATTTGGAATTGATAAAATGATTTTACCCACTCAATGGCATCCCCATGAATGGTAGGACAATAATACCCACATTGAAGAATTTTAGCTACAGTTTGAATTCCTTTCATGGTGACTGCCATAAGGTGAGGAGTGACATGCTTCAAGGATATCATTCATTTCAACCTCCATGTCACAATGCCTAATTATACCATCCGTGCATTCCTAAAATAGGAAGGGATCATCCTAAAAATATCTTCTTACATAAAATAAGAACCGCTTCTTTTGATGATAATTAAGCCCCTTGGGGAGTATACCACTCGCCATATAATTAGCATAATTGGCATACCATGGCGCTCCTTTTATCGAGATTGACATAACTAAATCCTCAGGAAAAGCATCGCCAATCTCAATTTCCCTATACTTTTCATGATTACTCTCAAGACGAGAAAATTGGTAGGTCACTTGATTTTTACAACCCTTTATATCCTTCACCTCGAAATCAAATTATTGTAAGAGAAAGATCCATATAATTAGATGTGGCTTGGATTTCTTCTTATCTATGAGGTATTTAAGGTCGGCATGATTCGTGTGCACTACCACTTTCATTCCTAACAAGTAGGTTCAAAACTTCTAAAACTATAGACCACCACCAATAATTCTTGCTCGTTAATGGTGTAGTTACATTGAGCATCATTTACAGTTTTGCTCACATAATAGATAGGGCCAAATATCTTTTCCTTGCGTTTCCCCAATACCTCCCCTAGTGCAATCCTGCTTTCATTATATATTACTTTAAACAAGGATAACTAATTTGAAGCCACAATAATGGGAGCCGAGATAAGCAACTCCTTGAGGCAATTGAAAAACCTCAAACATGCATCATCAAAATGGAATTTAGCTTCCTTTTCAAGAATATTGCACATTGGATGAGCTATATGGAGAAATCCTTGATAAACTACCGGTAGAACCCGATGTACCCAAAGAAACTCCAAACACCTTTTATGGAAATCGGGGGTGGAAACTTGGCTATTACCTCCACCTTAGATTGATCGACTTGTATTCCCTTCCCTGAGATTTGGTGTCTTAACAAAATACCTTCCCTTACCATAAAATGACATTTCTCCAAATTTAGGACAAGGTTGGTTTCCATATATCTCTCAAACACCTTACTCAAATGCTCAAGACATAATTCAAAGGAGTTCCCTACTATCAAGAAGTCATCCATGAAAAACTCCATTGAGTCCTCAACCATATTCGCAAAAATTGATAGCATACAATGTTGAAAAGTTGCCAGTGCATTGCACAAACCAATCGACATCTGCTTGAATACAAATATATCGTAGGGGAGAGTGAAAGTCATTTTCTCTTGGTTTTTATGGGCAATTCAGATTTGATTGTATCCTAAATAACCATCTAGAAAGAAATACTACCCTTACCTGGCCAACCTATCTAGCTTTTGGTGCATAAAGGACATCGGGAAGTGGTCCTTTTCGGTCTAAGGGTTTAACTTCTAGTAGTCCATGCACACCCGCCATTCTGTGACTGGTCAGATGAGAATAAGGTAATTATTTTCATTTTTAACTACCTTGATGCCATATTTCTTTGGACCACATTGGATCGGATTCACCCAAGTGCTATTGGAGATGGGGTAGATGACTCTCACGTCAAGCCACTTTATAACTTCTTTCTTTACCACTTCTTTCATGGGTTGATTTAGCCTCCATCGATCTTCCACACTTGTCACATGATCTTTCTCAAGCTTGATCTTATGGTAACAAATGTCGGGGGCTATTCCTATGATATCACAATTATCCATCTGATAGCTTAAATGAACATTTTTACCACCAATTTCAAAGCTCCCACTTGGTAGGGATCAAGATTGCTTGCAATGATGATAGGTAAAGTGTCCCCATCCCCAAAGAACACATATTTAAGATATGGTGGAAACAAATTTAATTTAAGCTTGGATGGCTTTGCGGGTGGGATTTCATGATTTTTAAGATCAAGGTCCAACTTTATTGGGTTCTTGGTGTAAGATCTAAGTCCCATTAAAGATTCAACCACTTCATCAAACTCTTAAATTTCTTCTCTTTCAGCATTCCACAAAATACCTACCAATGGATTATCCACCAAGCTCATATTGACATGGTTCGAGACCTCACCATCAGTGGTATCAATTACCGATACTAATCATAAATCCATTGGTTGTTTCATGGACTTACATATATTAAAAGAAACCTCTTCATTATTGAGGATAAACTTTATCTCACCATATTCAATATCTACCAATGCTTTTTCAGTGGCTAGAAATGGCCTTTCGAGGATAATAGAAATCTCATGGTCTAAAGCACAATCAAGGATCACAAAGTCGACCGAGAAGATGAATCGATCGACATTAACTAGTACATCATGAAGGATTCCTTTAGGTTTCTTGATGGATCGGTCAGCCATGAGCAACCTCATTGTGGTGGGTTGCGGTTTCCCCAATCCAAGCTTATGAAATACGACATAAGGCATTAAATTCACACTTTCCCCGAGCTCATACAAGGCTCTAGCAAACTTGAACATTCTGATAGTACACGGGATTGTGAAGGCACTAGGGTCTTTCTTTTTTCTTGCCATCGTGCTTGACATAATGACACAACAATGATGTATTATTTCTATTGTCTCATACTACACTAGCCATTGTTTAGAGACCAACTCCTTCATAAATTTAGCATACCCCGACATATCTTGCAATGCTTCTATTAAAGGGATGCTAAATTTATCAAGGAAAATTTTGAACTTGCATTTTCTCTATTTTTAAGAACCATTGAGGGAAAAGAAGATGAATTGTGACAGGTGTCATTGAGACAATTTGACATTCTTTTATTTTTGGCTCATCATTATTTGACCTCTTTCTCTTCACATTTATTTACTCATTGTTTCCTCTTTCGTAGGGGTCATCATCAAATTTGATGCCTTTTCTGAGAACTTTTCCACCTCGAATGACATTAGCATTGGTGGTCATGCCACTCGGTACATCTTTAATTTTTTTTTCCATAAGGTGAACCAATATTAGATTCAATTTTGCTTCAAGTTGTTGGATGGCTGTTGAATGAGACTCCACCGGTAGATGGATCTTGGAGAAATCATCTCTCATTTCTTTCACTATTTTGTTTGTCTCTTAAACTCCAACAAAGATTCAAATCAAAATATCTTCATTGATGTACCTTTCCCTTTCACATTGATGTATACACCAGTTCTCATTGTTCGAACCTTGATTCCCACATTGCCCTTTAGAGGTAACATGGAAAACCTCTGGATAATTCAACAACCATCCTCTCCTATCATCACGTCCCTTCTCTTAATCTTCTTCAAAAGACTTATCATCTTTTGCATCTATAACACTGGCTCATTCGATGGGTGTTTCCAATATAAGTTTAGTACGAAGGTCAAGGTGTACCCTTACCTTGATCATGATTGCATCTCTTGCCTCTTCTTGGCATCTTTGATATTGACTCACAAAGGATGAGGAGGGAGCCACCACGGCCACCTCGGCATCCTTCGTGTGCCAATCCCTAGCCAAGCTAGCCACTTGGTCTAACACCTTGGATACAACCCTATATGATATTTTAACAAGGAACCCACCGGATGCACTGTCCACTATGGCTTTGTTGGCTTGGTCCAATACCCTATAGAAAACTTGAAGAATCATCTTTTTTGGAATTTCATGATTAAGGCATCTTAAGAGCTTCTCCTTAAATCTCCCTCATTCTTCATACCACAGCTCCTCATGAAATTGATGAAAGTTCACAATTTCTTTCCTCAATATTAGCATCTTGGATGGTAGGAATTAGTGATTCAAGAATACTTTCATAAGTGTGACCCACGAGGTGATTGGCCCAGTTGAAAGAGACCAAAAAGACAATGTCGCCTCACCCATTGGTGAGAATGGGAAGAGACACAACCTTAAGGATTCTTGAGATATATGGGCAATGTCAAAGGGGGTACAAACTTCTACAAAGTTATTTAAATGCAAATTGGTGTCCTTATGTGCTTTCCCCCCAAAGAGACCCTTTATGTGAAGCAATTGGAGCATGATGCTTGTGATATAAAATACATTATTTTCCCAAGAAGGAGGAATACGAATGGAACTAGCATGCTCTTCATCACCAAGGTAATCCATTGCTTCATTATTTCAAGATATGGATTGCCAATGATTCCCTCTTGACTCATGGCTATTTAGAGGAAATAATAATCACCTACAAAGAACAAAAATGATAAACAAAGTAAATAAAAATCACCACGGGTATACCTAAAGCTACAATCAATACCATACATATGAAAACTAAATCTCACTCCCTGATAATGGTGCCATTTTGATAATGCTCACCTATACCTTATAAATTGATACAGGAGGATCATTTTCAATAGATCAACTTATGTTCCGGTCAAATCCACAAGGAGTGAAAATAGTCTTCAAGTCTTGAGGGTGTCAATGGTATTTAAAGATACACTAGAATTGAAAGAAAAATAAAATACATGATTTAAATGGGGAGGGGGTTGTTTGAACCAAGGTTGTGTAAATGTTTACTCAAGTCAACACACTAAGGCAACACTTGCGATTTAAAATTCAGGATTAGAAGGATCCTGGGATTATGTCTACCTAAGGGTAAAATATGCATGGGGATGTGAAGTTTTAGTCAAATTTTATTCATTGACGATAAGGTAGGCTATGTTGAAAATCCTTGAGGTTAGTTTTTCAACAAAGCCTCAAGGCTATCACTCATTAACTCTTTTGAGAACCTAACGTGTGTGTCAATTGAAGCCATCCAACACCTCAATTGGGCATCCCTATTTCTAGTAAGATGCCCAAAACATAGCCAACTCTCCAATTACCCTAATTTCTAAGATGGGAAAAATATAATAAACTACATCCATTATTTCCTACTATTTCCTTGTCCCCTATAACCCTTTTTCAAGGATGTCATGGGTTTTAAAAGTTCACCCACATCCCCTTTTCAAGGATGATATAGGCTTTCAAGAGCTTGGGATTTTCACCGACAAACTCATTTTAGGCATTTGGGGCTTTCACCCACAAACCCCAACTAATTAAACTAATAAATAGTAAAACCCATCATCTACAAACTAGAATCTACACAACTACATCACAACCCACACACAAATACACCTTAGTTCAACATAATCCTAAGACAAAGAGATTTAGCTACTCATGAAATTAAATAGAAGAGATTTACCAAAAGGTTCATTCATAACATCCGTGGTAGTGGGAGACAAGAAGAATCTTCTCTTTACACTTCAATTTCACCAAATTCAAATACAGAAGTGTGATCCCAATTTCTAGGGTTCACCAAGTATAAAATTTTCTTTTCAAAATCTAATGATGATCCCAAAAGAAAAAGATTTGAGCCTTACAAGGGAGTTGGGTCCAGCTATGTCAATTTACAGAATCGCCCTCGTGTAAAAATCCCACTGATCCACGATCGCTACAGCTTTTCCATGATTGCGGCTAATGCGATCACGGTCAGGGTCCTCTGACTAAGCTTGACTGACCGTGATTACGATAATTAAGACCAAATTCTGCTTCAAGTCTTCCAGCTGTACCTCACTTCTCCTTTTGATCCTTTTCAATCAGTCCTTATCTTTCTCTCTTATCACCTGTAATCCTACAAAATATGAAAATTAGTGCTTTCAATCACAAATTTTGCTTATTCACATGATCCAACCATAGTAGTGTGCAGGAATTTTGTATATAAATAAGCGATAAATTCGACCCTCATCAAGGACGTGTATACACTTGTTATAATATGACACTTGGATTGGTTATTGTATGATGGATTTACTTTACAATTATTCATTCATATACACCATCTATCACCAGTATGTTATTTGGTGCTTATAGCTATCAACCTTATGGGGGGTTTCATAGGTGTGATCTATGATTGCCAGGTGCTGAGTGTTAATTGAACCTTCCTAGTTTATTGAGCTCTTAGGTATTATTTGTTTGGACTAGATGATTAATTTATTATTGTATTATGGTTAGTTCGTGAAATGCTAATTCTATATTGGCACTGAGGTTAGAGGTATGATTCTGATCCTTTTTCTTTTGATGATAATTTACATTGTGGACAGTGTATTCGTGGTTACACACTTTGACTATAGGCCCTATTTGGTCTAGGTTTAGCTTTCCTACTTGGTTAGTATTTGCTGGAGAGGTTAGGTTGAATACCTTAGGTTGTACCTTTTATTTAGTCTTGTATACCCATATGTATGTATAATTATATATATATATATATATATATATATATATATCTATGATATTCCCATATATCCTTCTCTTCCCTTATTTATCCATATCATATATGTATTTCTTGGTATCGTATACTACTATATAAACTTCTTCCACTCTTTAGTTGTATATTGGCTAGTCATATATGGTATAGATCTTCAGATCCTGGATACTGTTAGAATAGGATAGTTTATCCTTATTGCCTCTCTAGCTTTTATGTTAGGTTTCTGGATATAGTTGCCAATATTTTATATTTTTTTTGCTTGTAATCTGTATTTGCATTATGTTTGGAGCTTAGCCGGTAGTTGCCTATTGAGTACCACATGTTTGGTACTCATACTATACTTCTGCAGCCTGCATATCATAGTACAAGTTCTCACTGTTTGTGTATGCATCATACGAAGCATCTATGGATAAAAGATTTGGGGTAATCTCATGATGTTCGAAGGGTTACTAATCTCCCTCTTATGGATTAGTCTGATCTCTAGGTTGTATTCAAAGATGGATCTTCTTTGTCTATTTATTCAGTATTAGACTTTGTACTCTTATTGTATTATAAGCTTTTGGAATACCTTTACTAGGTATTGGAGTTGTCTTATATATATATATATATATATATATATATATATATGTATATATTAGTCCCTTTATTATAATTATCATGTTGTCTTTTTTATTCTCTCTTGGTAGTCCGTTACTAGTTGCTCCGAACGGCAGGTTGTATTATCTACAGGTGGGTTAAAATAGGTGCCATGATCAACTCCCAAACTACACCTACAATTGAAGGATAAAGCAGTCACTATAAAGTATAGTAACCCAACTAGGTTGGGGTCAAACCCACAAGGAAGATGCAGATTTGTATCTCCAGTTTGCTGAACTCAACGGGCTGAACAGAAAGTAAATGGGGGGTTTGTGTTGTAATCTAAAACAAGTATCAAATCTCAACTTTAGTTGTAATTAGTCGATGATGAACACTAGGATTGTATTTGCCCTAGCTTCTCAAATTAGTAGTCTTATCATGCTTTATTGAACCAACCCAGTTCCTTGCATGCAAAATCTGATAAGTTATGTACCACCAACTGTCTTGTAGACTCATTGATAGATTTAATCCTTTACCTTTTGAGTCTCAGAATGTCTCATTACTAATTCTTATCCTAGATCCTAATTAACTATTATGTTTGAGGTTCAAGTTATTAGATGATAGATAACCATCTTACATAGATGATACTGATTAGCTTAGATCGATAATTAATCCTCAAATTACTGTTGTAATTATCTTGTCCTAGTCACTACTCCTCTTATAGAGTAAATGGAGATATTCTAGGTTGGATCTTACCTTTTGTAACTGCTAAGACATCTATCAAAGAAAAAATAATACAATACATACAAAGATACAATTCTAGAAAAACTTAGCAGTTCCCCTACTTCGTCAGTAAACCAGGGTTTCCGCAACCTTAGATAAGGGCTTTAGATGATCATGTCTGTGAAATGATTAATGAAATTCATAATGAAAAGCATTAAACAATATCACAATGATCAACAAGTAAAACCCAAATCCAACAAGTGAATTATCAACCAAATCAAGGACAAAGTAATCCCAAAATCAAATTCGAATCTTAAAATCAAATAAGTTTATAAGTGTTAAAAGTGCGTAATGTAGCAACAAAACATCAAAAGGGAATTTATAGGATACACAGAAGCCCTAAAAATCAAAACTCAAAAGAAAAAGGAAAATTGAGGTCAGTGGCTACTTACCTACATCTCCTATGGACCATATGTACTACATACGGACCGTATGTGGTCTTAAGTAAGTGCTAGAACTCCTGAATAGCTTTTGCAACTCTCTGGACTTTGACCTGTGTCAGTTACTTTGGTCACCTATGGACCGTATGTACTACATACAAACCATAGGTGCCCTTAGTAAGTGACATGGTATTCTTTTTCCTTCTTCTGAGCAACTAAACTGCAAGTTCTAACACCTACTTTGGTTATCTACGCCTGACAAGTGGCACTTACGCCCAGAAATTCCTAAGTAAGTAGCCCTCCACTTTAATTTTCATCTTTTTCTTCCGTTTAGCATCCAAAACCTTATTACCTATGAAACATACCGAAAATACATCATATCTTACAACACAACCTAAGAAATTTCCATATTTTCATAATTTCAAGCATCGAAAGTTCTATAAATCCATAGAACACCAACACCCTAAACTTAGAACCTTTGAATGTCCTCAGGCAACACAATAAAAAACAAAAATACAATGTTTAACTAGGAGAATGTAAGCATCTAAGGCAGTCGATCGTCACTTTAAGCGAAAACACATTACCCCTTCCTATATAAATAATTCAAAACCTACTTTGTGTAATAAAGAATCACAATAGTGTGAGACAAAGGAATCAAGGTGGGATAATTACATTAGCAACAAACAAGTATGCATATATACAAGTTACATGACCTGGATAAGTAAATAGCTAGAAATACAACCCATGTGCCCTCACAACAAAGAGGTCCCACTCACTTATATGGAATAATGCATGTCAATGTAGGGATGGTCAAGAGACAGTCACTCAAAAGAGAAGTTTCACCAATGCGCATCAAATACCATAGGCTTGCCCTTATTTTCTTTACCTTAGTTTTCACACAGTCAAGTTAGGATCACTATAGAACTTTATTCAGCTTGTAGTGTAGACTTGGGTGGGGAGGATGGTATGGTACATATGGATATATCAAGTGACTAAGCCTCCTTATAATTACACTAACTTTGGGGTCAATATTTTAACCAATTTCCTTTTATTCCACCCTTATTTATACCTTTTATTCTTTAATGCACATTCAGGTTGGGTGTGGTTTCTTTTATTCATTCTTTTTTTCATTTTCTTCTTTATCACATTTTTCTTTTCTTTTTCTTTTTCTACCACACCCAACCCTACTTTCTTTTCTCTTATTTTACCCTTCTTCATACCCACTTTACATTATGCACCCCTATGATAACCATCCTCAACTTAGGCGATTTGCTTGAGTTGAGGTGCACAATGTCCAAAAAGGTCCAGGGCCAAAATAGATTCATGATAACACAAATGGGAATATGATAGGTAAAAATATAGAAATAGGCTACAAGGCTCAAAACTTGGATCAAGGGATCCTGTTTCACATTGGAAAGTCATTTAGGCTGAAACTGGACTGACATAAAAAACGGCCTATGATCCTTTCCTTACCAACTATCCTACAACTTAGGCAAGACTAACTAGACAAGTTTTGGATTTAACACAAAGAGTACTAAGTAGCATCTCACATACACATGACGCAAAGTCACATCCCAAGCTACTACCTATCCGGTTCATGCACAAGTTAGCTATGATTATCATGTCTCTAATCTAATGCCATACCAAGATCTACAATGGTCGTTCATATATACATTCACACAGTTTAAATTTTGAAGGGGTATCATTTTTCTCAAAATCAATAAAAAACATAACAATTGCCCTAAATACTCAAAAATATCCTAATTATACAAAAATAAACACAATACAAAGCAAACACAATTTTCTCAAAATCAACAAAAAACATGACAATTGTCCTAAATAATCAAAAATATCCTAATTACACAAAAACAAATACAATACAAAACAAACACAACACGACATAAATTTTGACTTAGACATGACAATTCTACAATTATATCATAGCTGGCAAAAAAACCATGGCAACAAAACCCGTGGTGTCTATGGTATACCCCACCCCCAACTAAATGACTGCACATTATCCCCAGTTCATATAAATAATACAAAGCAAGGGAATGAGGATATACCTGGGATGCATTAGGTGTCTGTGACATACTCTTTTTAGGTAAGGGTATCTATAGTGACAGAGATGGTAGTTGTGGTGGTGCACTACTAGAAAAAGCACCCGCAACTAACTCGATACACCTCTGCCTATCAGTCATTATAGTATACTGTGAATCATGTCTGGGCTATTTTAGGGCCTAGTCAAATGGAATACTAGGATCCTCTAGGTCCCCCTCTCAACCTTTATTTGTCCTAACTACAAGCACTATCTCATAATCCTTTGTAAATAAGTCAAACCATCAGGGCCTAAGCGGGAGTACCAACTAAAAAAATAGGGGCACAACAGACATCTGGCTCTTAGTGAGAGAGTATACCTCTGCTCTAAGTACATCCATCTTCTCCTAATATCACCTAGATCTGATGTCTCAATGCTGTTAAGCCAAGCTAACTCGACCCTTAAAAGCATTTATTTGTGCATGCAGCTCAGCTCGTAGCTCTGACATTGTTGCTCGATGTGTAAACTCCAATCTAGCCTCAGTTATCTCTAGTGTAGTTCAAACCTATCGCCAAATATACCAATATAAAGTCGCCACCTTGTCCATAATATTCTATAGCCAATTATTGGTGATGTTCTGACTATCCACCAAACTTTTCAAGAACTCATATGAAACTAACACCATACTTGATGTAACAGCTGAAGTGGATAGGTGAGGGGGCACTAAAGATTCACCCACCATCTTTGAAGTAGAAGTAGGGGCTGATGTAGATGTAGCTAGATTCCCCTTACCCTGTGTACTCAACTTGGGGCCTATATCTTCTCCCTCATCTCAAACTCTATACTAACTCCCACATTACCTTCTTATGTATCAATAAGATCTATAGGAATTAATGGGGCTTAGATGGGGTCGGAGGCACTATAGTGGGCACATGGGTCTCCTTAGAAGGTCCGAGTATGCCAGATCCTTCATAATCTTAGTTAGTGCCATAGCCATCATTGCTACTTTCTCATCTACACATGGTACCTCTTTACATAAAGATTATCATATAACCTCTACATAATACATGGGAACGACAAAGTTGTAGTCTCACCAAAATCTCTCTCATTAAGCTCATACTGAATAATATTTGTAAAGTTAATATCGTATCCAACCATCATGCTCACAGTCAGAGCAGCTCCATCCTAAGTTAATATATTGTCCGCAGTAGTTGGACATAATATATATTAAATAAGCAGCCACCAAAACTTTATGGTAAAAGTCAGTGCTGCTTTTTTAATCATACCTTTCCCTTTGATCCAATAGGTATAATCACCTAGAGGTGAAATATGGCTGGTGATCCATTTCTCTATCACAACCCTATCTCTTCTGTGATTACCATCAAACATAATGTATCTATCTCGTGTAACTCTTAATATATTATAACACTCTAATATGGATGCTGGAGCAACATAATCTAGCCTGAAGAGAACTTGGTAGATGCCCTCCACTAAAATGTCAACCATAAACTCTCTCACAAGAGTCTGCTCAATATGAGGCTGATCAGTATGCCTCAAAAGACCCTTATATATGGGCTTAGTCAGAGCTACTTTGGCTTGATATGAGGCATAGAATTATCGCACCAAGGCCGAGCTGTAAGATCCAAGGGTCTGGTCATCCACCCATACTAATAATACTTAAAACTAGCCCACAACTATGGTGCTATGCTTAAGCCTGACAGGTTGATACATCTCTTCTCACAAATAGCCTTCTTGGGATTGTCAATCTCAAAAATAAAACTGTCTTTCTCATAGAGCATATGAAGCCCCTCTACACACCATCTCGACTTTACCTTATAAATAGGTTCCTCTAATACATGTGTAGGGTTAGAAGTCTGACCATGTTGAGCTGGAGCCTCTAAATCAAGAGCTGAAACCTGGTGTGTAGCCTGATCCGTACCCTTATTAGACTAGGGTACGACTGATGACTGCTCCTAAACTATTGCACCCTTGATATACTAGGGTACTACTGATGACTGCTCCTCATCTACTATATTGGACTAGTCTTGGGACCTCTTCTTAAATTGGAGGTCCTATGTAACTGCTATAGTAGGTGACTTAGACTCTGCCTCCTCCTTGTAATCATCATTACCACCCTTAACAGGCTGGAAAAAGTGTACTGGTAATCTGTGGGCTAACTTTATCGCTCATTAGATAGGAACTATATAGCCTCAGTCTGGGTCGTAGGCCAAGTAAAAGCATGTTATTTTCCCCACTGTGATTTCTCTGCAAGCTGTACACCTAATTTTTCCATAATAGTAGCCTCAACTATAGTATGCTTTTGGCCCCTAGTCGATAACGAGGGACTACAAAATTTGAAGAAAACTCAAAATTCAAAATCTTTAAATTTTCCCTAATTTTTGTGCCCCTATAACTTATTCTTTGTCCCAACAAGTTCAATATGCACACATTCAACTAGAATCAGTTTTTCAGCACAAACTAGCATTCAAAACTTTTGGTATTCCTCTACCTTTCCAAATTCAACTTCTATTTAGGGCATGATTTTAAGGTTTAATTAGAGAACAATGCCATACATTAAGATTTTTAGGCTAACTCAAGGCTCCTACATACAAGCATAATGGTTTCTATGTATTTTACATGAAAATAAATGTACCAACTTGCTTATTTTAAGTTTATCACAAGATACTACTATTAGGATCCAAGAATGTTACCTTTTAATTGGAGAACAAGAAGTGAAATATGAAAAAGTGAAGTAAAATCAAATCTTGAACATTTATTTAGTGCTTTAGGACAAGTTGCAACAAAGAACAAGTAACCTTTTTTCCTTTCCTTATGTATGGGAAGTGGGTTAGTTTGAATTTTTAGAGGGAAGAGGGAATTTTGAGGTTTTATAAGTTAAAAATGGATTATGAGAGATTAAATAGGGATGGAGGGTTGGTATAGGGTTATATAGGCTGAGGTTGACTCAAAAGTTTTTTAAAAAATTTGGCCCAAAAAGTTCCCATTTACGGTAGTCACATACGGTGGTACATACGGTCCGTATGTACCCAATGTAAGTGGGCCAAATTTCCTGCACTTTGAACTTTGTATTCTGACATTTACTTTGCTATTTATTAGGTCATAACTTATATTTATGAATATGTAAGTAAGTTCATAGGTTAAATTCCAGAAATTCTCAAACAAATCCTCAAAATTCCATCTTTTCAGTTAATACACAACTTACCTTGCCCACGTAGGACTTATGATCTTGTGAGTTGATCACAAAGTCCCCTTACCTGAAAGACTATGGAATGAGCAATTTTTACTGTATTCCAGGCCTTTTCACTTTCTATTTTACCTACAAAAAACAAAAAAATAAATGTGAATACTAAAATAGTAGGTTTCCTACTACCTAATGCTTAATTTAATATCGTGGCATGATATAGCTATGTTGGTTACTCAAAATTCACTAGGCCCATGGGTTTCCTCCTATGAAGCACTTGATTTAAGTTACAACATGATGTGGGTACCTTGACTACTCAGAATTCGTCAAGTTACCCAAAGGAATACCATCCAGATTATCAATACCATGGATAACCGACACAACACTTATGTTGGTAGGCTGCTTCATAGTTCTTTAAATGTTGAAGGTGACTTTTCATTATTGACTCTGAACCTGAGTTCACTCATTTCCATATCAACCATCGCTCTACCCGTGTCTATGAATGGTCTTCCAAATATGATGGAAATCTTGAAGTCAACCTCACAATCCAAAATGACAAAATCAATTGAAAAAATAAAGTTATCAACTCTTACCAATATTTCGAATGAAATGCATAGGTTTCTTTACTATGCGATCTACCATTAAGATCCACGTAGTAGTTGGATCTGGAGGGATCAAGCCCAATATTGAATATAGACAGCGACATCAAATTGATGTTAGATCCCAAGACACATAGCACTCCAATGAATCTGGATGTCCCTAGGGTACATGGGATCGTGAATGCACTGGGATCACCCTTTTTTTTTGCCAGAGATTTAGAAGTGACTGCACTGCATTGGTGTAATCCAATAATTTCCTCAAAACTAGCTGATCCCTTCTTTGTCACCAGTTCTTTCATGAACCTAGCATACCCAAGCATCTGCTCCAATGCATCAAGGAGAGGGATGCTTAAGATCAGATCTTTCAAAATCTCAATGAATCTTTTGAACTTTCATTCCTCTAATTTATTTTTTAGTCATTCAGGAAAAGGTAGGGGCTGTCGTGGAATTTACATCAATATGGGATCATTGACCTTTCCCTTACCTTTGTCCTCACCAACACCAGCATCAACACCTGTCGCCTTATCTGACTCCACAGAAAATGTCTCATCTACCATAATACTATCATTATTTGACACCTTAATAGTAGGTAATAGGAGATCAATAGTATATAACCACTCCGAGTGGTAATAGAGAGTCAATGACCATCATTCTTAAGATTTTGGACCATGTTGCGTGAAAGGGTACTCTACTACCTCTGATTTAAAGTAGCAAATATATACCCAAACTGGTGCTCTAGCTATTTGATAGTAGTTTTATGAGACTCTACCTTTTGGGTCAAACTTAAGATATCAACCTTAATCTCCTTAAGGCTAGCCTCTTGACTTTCTTGCCCCTTCACTAGTTTGATCATCATCGCCTCCATCCTTGATTTAGTGTCTTAACTGCCCAATGAAATAAACCTATCTCCTTTCTCCTTGTAGTTATTTACCCGTCTTCAATCACCATCATGCTCCTTACTATGATCTATGTATCTATCACCATAATAGTTTTAACCTTGGTTTTCTTTTGGATCAAAAACCCACCAATCTATGATCAATATACTTAGCCTCCTTCTATAAGTCAGACTCATAAGGTCTAGAGGTTAAACCTATGCACGTACTATGTTTACCTTCTCAAAGTTCACTATTGCAAACTGATTAGCAAGTAACCTAATATCAGTCCTCAGTTGCATAATCTTTTATGCCATAGAATCATCCACTACTATATGGTTTACAAAAGATCCAATGGTATTATTCCAACACCTCTCTCAGCTTCCCAAGTTTGTCACCCTTGATTAGTGAGAGAAATCTAGTCTAGAACCTCATAAGCTACTTTCCAGCATAATCTTATAATGTTTCTCCAGTGATTGTGTCTTCCATGGGTTAGGAACTGATGTCCAGGGCTATATATAATATATCCAATAATCTTATTCATGAAATACGATGATTGGGTACCGTGCTCAACTTCTTCTTAAGTCAAAACCAAGCCTCATATTAAGTCTGAATAGAGCTATCTAAAATTATATATCTTATCTTTAAGCTATAACATCCTTGTCGAAGGGAAGAAATAATTTATTAAGTGCTTGGGAAACTCGGTCCATATGGTAATATATCCTCTCAAAAGTTCCCCTAACCATAAAAAAACTTCTCTGACCAATGAGAAGGGGAACATCCTCAGTCTGAGTGGCTCCTGGTCTACCCTTAAAATAATATAAATAGTGTAAATCCCAACAAAATTAGCAAGATGTATATTTGTATCATCTGTAGCTGAGCTTAAAAATACACCTTTTAAATTTTAAAGCTGAATCATGGCACTAGTTATGTTAAATTTCACATTGAGGGGTAGTACAAGAGGAATAATTACTCTTATTTTTGTTGGCTTAAGGTATCATATATCATCATCATCATCATATAGGTGGAAGTACTGGAATGCTAGGATAAATTACGCCTGACCACCTCAATCTCTATTTTAATTATCGTTGAGTGAAGCTCAATGATCAACTATCGGTCTTTGCCTGTCAACCTTTTCCTGCTGATCCAATCGAGCCTCCTTAACCTCCCTCCTCTAATTATGAAACACCCTTGGTTTTGGCCCTTGAAAATTTCCTGAGTCTTAAACCTTTTAATCATTATATAACTCACCATACATGTCGTATGATGTGGGTATCGAGAAGTCTAGTATTTGGTGATCAAGTTTCTATTGTGGTGATGGTTTGGTGGTACGGTTCGTATGTTTTATAATGGCCATTGGGTTGATCTTTTACTTAATATGAAACTTAGTGACTTGACTTGGATCTAAGTACAAGTGGCTCACTATGAGCTGTGAGGATAGGGTACGAGTGGTATAGTGGAGCCATATATTTTCCAGTGTCCAACCCCTTTTATTCTATCTTGGATACGACTTATGGGTACTATCATATGATATAGGTACTAGTAAGGAAAGAGGAGTCGTATGGTGGACAGTGTATGGATGTCCAACTTTTTTTTGGGTACGACTGGATGGTACCACTTTTATGATGTGGGTTAGAGTGGAGGGGTCTAACCATACCCACTTGCAGAAATTTTTACAGTTTAAGTTGGGTGTATTTTGGACATTTCCCCTCTTAACTTCTTTAGACCCCATGACTAATAAATCTCTTCTAACTTTATTAACTTACAATTCCCAAATTAAACACTCTCAAAATACTCTTAAATCTTTCTCAAGCTCTTGTTTTAAAAAGAGGTTAGGGTTTTCTCAAGGTGGTCAATTAAGGCTCTTAAGAGTGGTTTCTCTCCGTATTATTTGGTATCTAAGGCATGTTACTCCACCCTCATTGTTAGTTCAAACTAAAAGTATGTTTTACTTAATGGTTTTCATGGTATTATTATGGGTTTTTGTTGGTTTATATGTTCTTAATGTCGATCGTTTGCAAGAAAAGATCTTGACTGAGGCACATAAGTCGTGATATGTTGTTCATCCTGGTTTAATAAAATGTATCATGACCTTAAGGAGATGTATTGGTGGAATAATATAATGAGGGATGTGGCTAATTTTATGGCCAAATGCATAGTATGCCAACAAGTGAAAGTGGAGCACATAAAGCCTAGAGGATTGTATCAAGAAATTGAATTGCCTGAACGAAAGTGGGAAGTAATCAACATGGATTTTGTAAATAGTCTCTCTTGGTCTCAGAATTAATTTGATTTGGTTTGGGTCATTGTGGATAGGATGACAAAGTCAGCTCACATTTTTCCAGTAAGGACTAACTTTTCGGCTGAGGATTATGCAAGGTTGTATATCCAAGAGATTGTAAAGTTACATATGGTACCTGTTTCTATCATCTTCAATCGTGGTATGCAATTCTCATCTCACTTTTAACGGTCATTTTAGAAAGGGCTGGGGACTAAGATAAGTCTGAGTACTGCTTTTCACCCAAAGTTAGATGGGCAAGAAGAAAGGACTATTTAGACGTTAGAGGATATTTTTTAGGCTTTGGTGATTGACTATGGTGGTAGTTGGGTTAAGAACTTGACTCATGTAGAGTTTTCTTACAACAATAGCTACCACTCTAGCTTTGGATAACTCCATTTAAAATATTATATAGTAGGAGTTATAGGTCTCCTATTGGGTTGTTCAATCTTTGTGAGGTAGATATGTATAGCCCGGTTTGGTTCACTGAGCTATGGAGAAGGTGAAGGTGATACATAATAGGCTTAAGGCTGACCAAAGTCATAAAAAGTCCTATGTGGACGTGAGGCAAAGGCATTTTGAATTTGAGGTTAGGGATAGGGTGTTCTAGAAGGTGTCTCCCAAGAAGGGGTAATGCAGTTTGGAAAGAAAGGGAAGCTCATTCCTTGGTATGTAGGTCCTTATTGCACATGAGTTAGAATTACTTTCTACTTTGAGCTCTATTCATCCGGTATTTTATGTCTCCACGTTGACAAAGTGTATGGGTGATCCATCTCAAAATGTGTCAATCAAGGATATTGGTATTTTGGTTTCTTTATCTTATGCGGAGGTACCAATTAAGATTTTAGATTGTCAGGTTCGTCAGTTACCAACCAAGGATGAGGCTTCGTTAAAGGTTCTATAGAGAAACCATAAAGTTGTAGAGGCTACATGGGAAGTGAAAGAGGATATGAAGTATAAATATCCATTCTAATTTTTTGCTATGGAAATTCGTGCATAAGGTATGTGTTTTTCTTCACATCTTTGTTTTCTAACTTAGTTAAAGGTAAGAGTGGATTATGAATTCCTTGGTGATCTATTTTCTATCTTAAAGGTAAGCGTAGGGGGTGTCAGGGGGTTTAATCGTGCTAGTCACTGCTTTATCCCATCATTCGAGGATGAATGATCCAAGTGGGGGAGAATTAAAACACCCTAGGTTTTGGTTTTTGGCCCTTGAAAATTTCTTGAGTCTTGAACCTTCTTATAATCATATGAATCACCATACATGTCATATGATGTCGGTATTATCTAGGTGGCCCAACTCACTGGATGTCTAATAGTTGGTGGTCAGGTTTCCGTTGTGGTTATGGTTTGGTGGTACAGGTCATATGGTTAGTGATGGGTTGTTGGGTTTATCCTTTACTTAATTTGAAACTTAATGACTTGACTTGGCTCTGAGTACGAGTGGCTCACTATGAGCTGTGAGGATAGGGTACGAGTAGTATAGTCAAGTTATATGTTGCCCAGTGTCTATCCCCTTTGATTCTATATTGAATACGACTTATGGGTACTACTTATATATTACTAGTGGGGAAAGAGGAGTCATATGATGGACAATGTATGGATGTTAAACTTTCAATTTTGGGTTCGACTAGATGGTACCACTCAAAGGATATGGGTACGAGTGAAGGTGTCCAATCCTACTCACCTGTGGAAATTTTTACAGTTTAAGTTGGGTGTATTTTGGACATTTTCCCTCTTAATTTCTTTTGACCCCATGACTTAAAACACTCTTTGGACTTCACTATCCTATTATTCCCAAATCAAACACACTCAAAACACTCTTAAATCTTTCTCAAGCTCTTGGTTCAAAAAGAGGCTAGAGTTTCCTCAAAGTGGTCAATTAAGGCTCTCAAGGGTGATTTATCCCCATCTTCTTTGGTATCTAAGGCATGTAAATCCTCCCTCGTTGTTATTTAAAACTAAAAACATATTTTACTTAATGGTTTTCGTGGTATTATTGTGGGTTTGTGTTGGTTTTGAAATATATGGTCAAGTTTTTGGTTATTCTTGGTTGGATAATGTTTTCCCATATTCTATTTATGGCTTTTCATGATATAATATTGGTTTGAACTTGTAGTTGCATGGGAATGGTTAATTGGTTCTTGGTTTTTGATTTTGGAAACTCTATGCCCTCAACATGTTTGTTAAAATGCCAATGAGAATGTTTTTGTCACATAGTTTGGCTTTTAATGTAAACTTTGCATTGCATAATATGATAATGGAACCCTAAATGGTTTGATTGAATTAAATGATTTGGAAAGGCCTTGGTGTCCACGCTTTTAATTGATTGGAAACCTTATGGGGTACTTGGAAATCCCCTAGGTGTTGGCTAATGACATTGCTTGCAAGTTATAGTCGGTATGACGATACCACTTCATAATGACTTGGTAATTAACTCTATAATTGGTGGTTTGATTATGTGCTAAAGGTTTAATTAGGCAATAATGGAGGGTTTTGATAGTTTACCATGAAGGTGTGAGACCAATGGACGGGCACTGGAATATCATGTTTGTCGATATGAGGGTTGGTCATGGTGACCATATACTTGTGGGGTGCATCCCTAAGTTTATACTTATATATATGTATCATAGATGGCGAAGGTTACACGGGAATCCCCTACCCCTATGATATCTCTAATTTGTGCGGCTACACATACTAGGGCGCACGCGATGCAGGGACAGGCCATACTACTCTTCCTGCTCAGTTACTTGGATTCGTATATGGCCCTATAAGAATCTTAACTCATTTCAGTCCTTTATTGCATACTAAAGGGGTTCAAGACTAGGAAAATTTAGCCAAGTGTTAAGACTTAGTCTCATTTTTGGCCTTGATATTTTATTGCTCTTATTTCTGATCTTTTTGATCTTAGATTATCAATTTTTAAATTGATTTATCATTAGGGTTATCTATAAGTCATCTT
The DNA here is from genome assembly GCF_002878395.1 of Capsicum annuum. Classification (NCBI taxonomy): domain Eukaryota; kingdom Viridiplantae; phylum Streptophyta; class Magnoliopsida; order Solanales; family Solanaceae; genus Capsicum; species Capsicum annuum. Next base: position 95,228,680 of record NC_061120.1, on the reverse strand, counting down.
GGGTGAGTTTCATAATTTTGGAACACGTTTGAGACATGTTTGGATGACCAAAACAGTGAGCCAATGCAATCAGGACACATCGCATTGGCTATCATGTTGTCACTATCGATGTGGCATGTTGGACATCGTATCGGGTTGATCGACGTGGTGCGTTGCCTGTCGCATCAATAGACACATTTTTGTTTATTAAATTATTGGTTTGTAGGGGTAGTTGAGTCATTTTCCCCTTACATTATTCAGCCATAACCCAAAATTTAGCCTCCCAAAAGGCAAATTCACTCATTATTTCATAAAATTCTCGCAAGATAAAAACCCAGGTCCATCAAAGTTTAAGTCCAATTCTCAAGCATTCACCAACAATTCTCACAAATTTAGAAATCAAGGTATGTTAGATGTTCATCCTTGGGTTCCTTCACCCTTGGAGTTTAAGAATCTTTTTTTCAGAATTTAGATTATGATCTACATTCTTGCATGGAATTGTGTTCATGTATGTGTTGTTATGTGGTCTTCAAGCCAAGAAGATTTTGAGTTTCATATAAATAAACTAGAATGTATATTGATTTATGTTACCCTCATGTTAAATCTTTGAACTGTGATGTTGAATGTGGTAGTCATGACATTCATATATTGCTCATTCTTATGTACAAGAATTATGCATCCTAGGTGTTTGAGAAAATGTCGATGTGAATTAACTGTGCATGGTAACTTATGTGTGATGCTTTTAAAGTTGAAACATGGTTCCATTTTCTATGCTATCGAGTCCTAGGGATATTGAATACCCAAAATTAGCTGTTTATCTAGTCTCTAATTGAAATAGAATAATTCTGTAGTATTTCGAATAGTAGTATTTGGTCATTTAACAAAATCAGGGTGAGTTTAGTCCAGCCTAGTAAAATATAGTGATCAGTTCCAGTGTCGATTTAGTTAGGAGTAGGATTCATCACCGAGGGAACTTAGGGATGGGGGCATTCCTTCTAGTATAAGGTTTGACCCTTAGTAGTAGTTCCTGAGTTACAAAACTACGTAGACAACGTAGGGTAAGTTGTCTTACTACCAGACTAGAGTTGATGTAACCATATACATCTCATGAATCTTCCTACCAGATGAGGGTCGTGGCACGATGCTTACACCCTTCCAACTGGGGTTACAGGTTGGACCCCAAATTAGTCTATAGTTGGGGTATATCGGTTAGATGATAACTCCCACTATCTCAGTTTCAGTATTCAATATTCAGTCCAAAACTCAGTTTAGTTCTACACGATCATGAATTACAACTATCAGTTATTCTGTTATAAAAAATTTAGTACTTTAGTTTCAATCAAAACTTTCAGCTATCAGTATTCAGTTACCAGAACTTAGTACTTCAGTTTTAATTTAATTCAGATAGACGATATATGCTTGATATTATATGTTCAGTACTTTCAGTAGTCCCAATCTTGCATATACTCTCATCCAGTTACTTCATGATATTTAGTTATTATTACTCATGCACATAAAACCATTCATATAGCCTGACCTCATTTAGCATACCGGTATATTCAAAGTACTAATTGCATACTTATTTTTGTGATATAATGTTTAATATCATAGGTTTAGATGCTCAGTTCCCTGATCACGCGTAGATATACTAGGTTATCAGTAGTAGCCGGGGTGAGTCCTCATACTTCGAGGACATGGTTTATTTATTTCAGTTTACCTTTTTAGTTTCGTATTTCTATATAGTCAGAGTAGTTGGGGGGGTTTTCCCATCAACTCCACATTCAATCAGTTTAGAGGCTTTCAGACTAGTACAGACTATTGGTCAGTTTTCAATTGTTATTATCAGTATTTACAGTACATTTTTAGACGTTTAAAACCTTGATTTTTTATTATTTTCAGATACTAAAACCTTATGGCATTTTTAGATAATTTCCGCATATGTTATTTATCAGTTTTACTCAATGCTCACAGCAGGTACCAGCTCATGGGTTATCTTATGGTCCCATGGGGTCGTAAGCACCGTGTGACGCCCAGCGTGTACTCTCGGGGTGTTACAATTTGGGGACAACATTTGTGTTTGACTAAAGTGGTGAGCTTTCATAATCCAAAATATTCCATTTCATGTTGTGGACTTCTTTTCATACTTTTGGGTTTTTCTTAGACTTTGGTTTTTGCTATGGTCAGGGGAATGAATCGATTTGATATTCTTTTTTTTAGGTTAGAGGCTCTGTACGACTACTATAGGCATGAGCGGTGTTGGTATTGATGTCAACCTTGGCATTGGTATTGGTATTGGGGTTGACACCAGTTGGATATTTGATTATATTATTGGTTGGTTTTGGTTGTGGATTCTATTATTGTCTTTGAGTATTAATTGTTTTATCTTGATATATGTTTGAAATTTATCTGACATAGGGTATAGGGAGGTTATGGTTGGGTATTGGGGGTGGTCTCCAACTCCGATTGGACTTTAGGCATTCGAGATGGCTAGGCCCTAGTTTGGGTTGTGTTAGATTAGTTGCTTATGATAACAAATACTCTGTCTATCTTTCACTGATGTTATATGGATCACCTGGAGCAGGGGGAGGAACTGCATTAGGATTATCCCAAACCCTTTCAAAATGGCTTGCACATACCAATTCAGTCATCGTACGATTAGGCTGTAACAGTCTCTTAGGATTAGGATTCTGTGGAAGTAAGGGATTGCCTAGACTCCTAGTGTTAGGCATAAAACGATGTATACCTAACTAAGAACAACAAAATAAAGACACGAAAACTCTAAAAAACTTCAATCAACAAGTACACCATCTTCCCTGACAACAACGCCAAAATTTTAATCAATGCCTAAACTACACCTCCAATTAAAGGATAAAGCAGTCGTTGTCAAGTATAGTAAGCTAACTAGGTTGGGGTTGACCCCACAGGGAGGACAAAAATTAGTATCTCTAGTTTGCCAAACTCAACGAGCTAAACAGAAAGTAAATGAGGGGTTTCTTGTTGTATCCTCAAACAAGTAGCAAATCTTAACTTTGGTTGTAATCAGTTGCAAACAAACACTAGGATTATGTTCCCCTAGATTTTCAACTTAGTAGGCTTATCATGCTTTATTGAACCAACCCAGTACCTTGCATGATGAATTTGATAAGTTCTATTCCATTAACTATCTTGCGGACTCATTGACGAATTTCATCCATTACCTTTTGAGTCTCAGGATGTCGCATTACTAACCCTTATCCTAGATCCAGTTAACTAGTACCTTTTAAATCTCAAGTTATTATATGATAGATAACCATCTTACATAGATGACACTGATTAGCCTAGATCAACAATTAATCTTCAAATTACGATTGTAATTTATCTTTTTCTAGTCACTACTCTTGCAGAGTAAGTAGTGATATTCTAGGTTGGATCTTACCATTTTCAACCGCTAAGACATCTATAAAAAAATAATATAACTTATGCAAAGATACTGATTTAAAAAAACTTAGCATTTCCTCTATTTTGTCAATATGCTAGGGTTCCCACAACCCCAGCTAAGGGCTTTAGCTGCTCATGCTTGTGAAATGATCAAAGAAATTCATAATGAAAAGAATTAAATGGTATCACAATGATCAGCAAGTAAAACCTGAAGCCAACAACTGAATTATTAACAAAATTAAAAACAAAATAATCCCAAGATCAAATTCGAATCTTGGAATCAAATATAAGTTTGTTAGTATTAAGAGTGCATAAACTAACTACAAAATGTTAAAAAGGTATTTATAAGATACAAAGAGACCCTAACAATCAAAACTCAAACGAAAAAGGAAAATTGATGAAACACCTGAGAATGTGACCTTGCAAAAGTTTTTGTCGGATGGCAAAGATCATGATATGTGTGTTGTATTGTATCCTTGTTGTGTGGTGTTTCTAACTTGCTTAAAGACTTCTTACATTCTTATTACGGTGTTAAACTTGTATCTATAATCACCTATCCATGTGGGAAAGAATTGAAACACTTAGACTTGAACCCTTAAAGAAGACAACAACCTCTTTGATGTCTCCGTAGTGGATACAGTTAGGGGTACTTGAGTTGTACCCAAGGTCACGACTTGTAACCACCATTACCTCCCCTTTCCTATACTAGGCAGTAATTTAGGTTAATATACTGTCCTCCATATGACAAGGTTATACCTTGGTCGTAACCATTCTTACGAGTTGTAAACTACTTAACCATATAAAGGGAAGCCTAACGTAGAAATGGACTATTTTGGTCATGAGTTGAGCTTATGACTTAAGTGATGAGTCATACCCCTTGGTTAGGAATCAAGGGCCTCTATTCGTATCCATAATAGTGTGTTTAACTTAGGAGAATGCTAGGGTACGAGTTAGGGTACCACTCATACCCTATGTAATGTTTGCTAAGTGAATCATGAGGTGGAGTCATACCCCTGAACATGTGTGTTTTCAGGCTTTTAATCAAGGACCTTTTGGTCATTTCCCTTGCATAAAACTCTAATTCCTTGACCTATAAAAGTCTTGGTACCATCCCAAGTCTTTCTTTGCAAGACATAAGCATCCTAAACACTCTAAAGTCTATTGGAAACAATATTGGAGGCTAGTATTTGAAGGTGTTCATCTTGTGGCAAGAAAGAAGATTGAAGATTGTTGGTGATTCAAGTTATTTAAGGAATGTATCTGTTCCCCTCTTTAAATAACTCTAAACCCATGTATTTCAAACTTGAATTAGTAAGTGTACATGATAGTTTTGAATCAAATAAAAAGGGTTTTGAAACTTACATTGAATAATGATGATTCTTGCTTGTACTTGTGTTGATAAATGCTATTATTGGTAGATCTCATATGTATATGCTTGTTATGTGCTGTTGAACATGAGGGTCTTGAGTAACCCCAGACTTAATAATTTCTACCATGAAAATAACCTTGTTATAAGTATGCACAAAAGGTGTTTGTTAACATGTCTAAGTGAAATGACTAGTTGTATGTTGATACTGTGTTGAGCTAGGGAAATAACCCAAGTGACTATGAATGATTGTTGAATGAACTTTTAGAGGTATTATGAAGAATGTATTGTGAAATTGGTAACCTTGTTAGTTGATATCTAATGGGAGCGTAAAGTCCCTAGATATGGGGATGAACTTGAATTGTGAATAGAACCCAAGTGTGGTAAGAATGTGGTAATAGATTTCTAAAGAAATATGAATAGATGTTCACAAATGATAGTTGTGATGGATTGAGATTAAAGTCCCTTGCCTTATGTGATGGCTCGAGGGTAAAGTCCCTTGCCCAATAAAAATGTAAGGTAAAGTTCATTGCATAAAAAGAGCTCTTGAGGTCAAAGCACCTCGCCTCATGATGAGGCTTGTGGTAAAGTCTGCCTAAGGCTTATGGTAAAGTCCACTTATGGATTGTAGTAAAGTCAACCTAAGGCTTGTGGTAAATTCCACTCATGGCTTGTGGTAAAGTCCACCTATGTGTATAGGTAAAGTCCATTATTTGAATGTCCTAAGTGTTTGGGTAAGGTCCCTTTTTGAGTGATGGCATGTGTGGATAAAGTACTTAATATATTGAACATATGTACATGGGGAACTCCCCGGTCTAATGATAAAGTGAATGTGGCTAAAGTCCTTGGTGTATTAAACATGATGAATCCATAAGTGTGGGAGGTGGTAGTCCTCTACTCTGCGTCTAATGAATGAATATATGAGAATGTTGATGAACCTTGATAGCTAGGTTGATATATGGTATATGTATATGTATGGATAAGCGTATGAATGTGATAAAATATGATATATTGATTTTGGTGATTGATGATGTTATCTTATCACCTATCCTTGAGTTAAATGTTAGCATTCCAACCACTAACCGTCTTCGGATACTACGTTCCCATGCAACATAGATGCCGGAGAATCTTCTTGTTTTCCCGCATAGTGACTTATAGATCAAAGCGGTTCATGCATAGACTTGAAGGGGTGAGCTCCCTTACACCCGAAAGACATTCATCTCTTTGTTCTTATCTTTAGACTTAGTCTCTTTAAGACTTGTTTTGGGTATAGTCGGGGGCTTGTCCCGACATAAAATTTTATTGACATTGGTCTTGTATAGAGGTGTTATGAACAACTTTGAACTTGGGTATAGTTATTATAATGAATATAATGTTTACTTATGTTATCATTTTTGCTATTCTAATTTTTGAGTTGGATCTCCTCTGACTTTTATGATATGTTGAGACTATTTGGTTGGGTTATCGGGGCAACCTCCGATTCATGTAAGCTTGAGGTTCCTATATGACTTGGTATGAAGTTTGGGTCATGTCAAGTTGGTATCAGATCCTAGGTTCAAGGTTAGTTGGGTGTTCACAATACTGTGTCAAATAGAGTGACTTTTATGGGTGTGAAATGCGCCACACTTATAAAAGAGAAGCTATGAGACATTTTAGGAAATGTTTCCCTTTCTTGCGATTCAATCTCAAGCTATTAAGTCTAAGGTCTTGGATTTTCTCTGATTCCATTTGCTATCTTTCAAATCATTCCTCAAAGTAGATTTGAGACCCAGGATTGGGCTGGGACATCTGACCATCCTTGTGGGGTTCCACCCACTAACCCTTCTCATGAGAGTGACATTTCTCTCCGATCTTCTTAATGAGATGTTACCAATGCAGAGTTTCATTGCTTTATCAACCTCTTGACTTAATTGGTAGCCTCTCAAGCAGAGTGTGGTGCCCCATCAACCATTTCTTCTGAGGCCACAAGAATTGGCCTATTTATGCGGTTGAGCCCTCCTATGTTCTTTGGTACTAGGGTTGAGGAAAATCCTCAAGGGTTTATTGATGAAATGGATAAAATCTTCCGAATCATGCATAGTTTAGAAATTGAGGGTGTTGAGCTTTCTTCCTACCAATTGAAAGATGTAGCATACCAGTGGTACGAAGGGTAGGAGTTGTCTATGGGTATTTATGCTAGTCTGGCTTCTTGGGTGGATTTCTTCAAGGCTTTTTTGACCGTTTCCTTCCTCAAGAGTTTAGGGAGGCAAAAGTAGAAGAGTTCATGAAATTGAAGCAAGGGAGAATGTTCGTCCAAGAGTATGCCTTGAAATTCCATCAATTGTCAAGGTATGCTCCTGAGATAGTTTCTAGAATGAGGGCTAGAATGTGCAAGTTTATCTCAGGATTATCCCATGAGTTAGTTTTAGAAAGTAAGGTGGCCCTGTTGATTGAGAACATGGACATTTCTAGATTGGTTGTGCATATGCAATAAGTAGAGGATAAGAAGAAGAAAAAAGTTTAGCTTAGTGATAAGCAAGGGATGAAGTTTAGGCCTTTCGAGAGTAGTGGTGGAAGTAGTGGCAAATGGATACAAATGAAGTAGGGGAGTTAGGGTTCATTCTCCTCGGCTAGTGTTTGCTCTCCTTACCTAAAGTTCTTGGGTGGTCATCGATCTCAGTTCAGTGGTGGGTCCCGGGTATAAGGTGACCAATTTTAGACTTATGGTGCTTAGTCAGCCCCACCCTGCCCTCCTTGCTAATTCTGTAGTTAGAGTCGTAGTGGTGAGTGTGAGAAACGGAGAGGTAGATGCTTTCATTATGGTCAGTTTAGGCACATACAACATGAGTGACCCATTCTAGCAACTTTTTAGGCCAACAGGGACTCTAGTGCTACTCCCTCTACTCCCGCACCAAAGGGTACTATGTCTGCTGCTGCTTCTATTTTTGGCACCGATATTAATGATGATCATAATATGTGTTGCGTTGCATCATTGTTGCATGCTTGTTCTAACTCTTGTAATGGTTGGTTTGATGTATGTTGATATGTTTACTTATGTTTATGCGTACCTTACTCATTCACAGACGAATGATCCTAAGTGGGGGAGAATGTGACCTTGCAAAATTTTTTGTCAGATGGCAATGATCATGATATGTGTGTCATGTTGTATCCTTGTAGTGTGATGTTTCCTACTTGTTTAAAGACTTATTAGATGCTTATGAAGGTGTTAAACTTGTATCTATACTCACCTATCCATCTGGGAAAGAATTTAAACACTAATAGTTGAACCCTTGAAGAATACAACAACCTCATTGATGTCTTTGGAGTGGATACAGTTGGGGGTACCTGAGTCATAACCTAGGTCACAACTCATTCTCACTATTACCTCCTCTTTTGTATCCTAGGTAGTAATTTAGGTTAATATATTGTCCTCCATATGAAAAGGTTATCCCTTGGTCATAACCATGCTTACGAGTCATAAACTATTCAACCGTATAACGGAAAACCTAACCTAGAAGTGGAATGTTTTGGTCACTAGTTGAGCTTGCGACTTAGGGGGTGATTAGTACCCCTTGGTTAAGACACAAAGGCCCTTTTTTGTACCCACAACAGTGTGGTTGACCTAGGATAAGGCTAAGGTATGAGTTAGGGTGCTAATTGTACCCTAGGTTACTATTGCTAAGTGAGCCGTGAGAGGAGTCGTACCCCTATATGTGTGTGTTTTCCAGCTTTTAATCAAGGACCTTTCGGTCATTTCCCTTGCCTAAAACCCTAATTCATTTACCTATATAAGTCTTGGTTTCCTCCCAAGTCATTATTTGCAAGACTTTGAACATCCTAAACACTCTAAAGGCTCTTGGAAACAAAATTAGAGGCTATAGTTTGAAGGTTTTCATCTTGTGGCAAGAAAAAAGAGTGAAGATTGTTGGGAATTCAAGTTTTTCAAGGCATGCATCTATTCGGCTCTTTAAATAACTCTAAACCCATATATTTCACACTTGAATTAGTAAGTGTACATGGTGGTTTTGAATCAAATAAAAAAGGTTTTGACTCTTACACTGAATAATGATGATTCTTTCTTGTACTTGTGTTGATACATGTTATTGATGGTAGATTGCATATGTAGATGGTTGTAGTGTGTTGTTGAACATGATGGTCTTTGGTAACCATAATGATTTCTACCATAAAAAAATTGACCTTGTTATAAGTATGCACAAATGGTGTTTGTTAAAATATCTAAGTAAAATGACTAGTTGCATATTGATAATGTGTTGAGCTAGGGCAATAACCCAAGTGACTATGAATTATTTTTGAATAAACATGTAGAGGCATTATGAACCATGTATTGTGAAATTGGTAACTTTGTTGGTTGATAGCTAATGGGAGCATAAAGTCCCTAAATATAAGGATGAACTTGAATTGTGCATAGAACCCAAGTGTGGTAAGAATATGGTAATAATTGCTAAAGAAATGTGAATAGCTTGTGTGGGTCTTGATGACCATAAATGGAATTGTATAATTGAATGAAGTGAAGGCATTGTCCTATTAAGATGATTGAGCAATGAAGGCTCCCATAATGATCATGAGGTTTTGTATGGCATTGAAATTGGCTAAATGGATAAAGTCCTTAAATGTTGTATTGAATGTGTTTTGATAAATGGACAGGAGGGTAAAGTCCTAAATGTTCACAAATAATGGTTGTGATGGCTTGAGGTTAAAGTCCCTTGCCTTATATGATGGCTCGAGGGTAAAGTCCCTTGCCCAATAAAAATGTAAGGTAAAGTCCGTTACTTAAAAAGAGCTCTTGAGGTCAAAGCACCTCGCCTCATGAAGAGGCTTGTGGTTAAGTCTGCCTAAGGCTTATGGTAAAGTCCACTTATGGATTGTAGTAAATTTAAACTAAGGCTTATGGTAAATTCCACTCATGGCTTGTGGTAAAGTACACCTATGTGTGTAGGTAAAGTCCTTTATTTGAATGACCTAACTATTTAAATAAGTCCCCTATTGAGTGATGTCGTGTGTGGATAAATTCCTTAGTATATTGAATATGTGTACATGGAAAAAGTCCCCGATATAATGATAAAGTGAATATGGTCAAAGTCCTTAGTGTATTAAACACGATGATTCCATAAGTGTGGGAGGCGGTAGTCCTCTACTCTACATATAATGAATGAATGTATGAGAATGTTGACGAACCTTGATATCTAGGTGGATATATGGTATATGTATATGTATGAATAAGTGTATGAATGTTATAAAATATGATATATTGATTTTTTGTGGATTGATGATGTTATCTAATCATTTATCCTTGAGTTATATGCTAGCGTTCCAACTGCTAACCGTCTCTGAAAGCTACGTCACCATGCGACGTAGGCACTAGAGCATATTCTTCTTCTATCACACTGTAACTTGTCGATTTAAGCAGTTCGTGCATTGACTTGAAGGGGTGTGCTTCCTTACATCTGGAAGACATTCATCTCTTAGTCCTTATCTTTAGACTTAATCTCTTTAAGACTTGGTTTGGCTATAGTCAGGGATTTATCCTGACATATACTTTTATTGACATTGGTATTGTATAGAAGTGTTGTGAACAACTGTGAACTTGGGCGTAGTTATTATAATGAATCTAATGTTGACTTATGTTATCATTTTTGCTATTTTGATTTGTGAGTTAGATCTCCTCCGAATCCTATGATATGTCGAGATGATTAGGTTAGGTTATCGGGGCGCCCTCTGGTTCATGAGAGCTTGAGGTACCCATACGACATGGTCCAATATTTGGGTCGTGTCAATTGAGGTCGGTGGCCACTTACTTATGCCACCTATGAATTGTATGTACTACATATGAAGTAAGTGCCAGACCTCCTGTAATTCTCTGAACATGGACCTCAATTACTTTGGTCACCTACGGACTGTATGAACTACACATGAACCTTAGGTGACCTTAGTCAGTGATAAAGTCTTCTTTCTCCTACTTATGAGCCTCTGGACTTCAAGTTCTGACACCTACTTTAGTCACCTATGCCCGATAAGTTACACTTATGCCCAGAAATCCCTAAGTATGTAGCCCTAAACATCAATTTTCATCTTTTTCTTCTGTTTAGTATCCAAAACATAATATCCTATAAAACATACCCAAAACACATTATATCTCACAAAAAACCTAACAAACTTGTATATTTTCATCATTTTAAATGTTGAAAGTGCTATAAATACATAGCATATCATGCCATCACGACATAAATAATCGGTTCCTGAAAAATTGATATCAGAGCCTAGGTTTATCTTTGTGTATAAGGCCTAATTATCCACTAGAGTCCTGCAGATCAGTATAAAAATATTTGTATCTTATTTCGAGAGGATACGCGACATTCTTTGGAAATTTTATTTTTGACTCTTGGTTATATGTATATACTCTAAGAACCTCTAGTACATTCTTTGACTTTATTTTGTTCCAGATGGATGATATGAGGTTATTGATTGATGCGGATGAGACTTTGACATGTGTTTCTAGAGCTTTACCGCAGCGTAGGACTAGGGAGTTAGAGGTTAATATCAAAGATCTTCAGTGTCAGTTGGAGGATTTAGGGCCAACTCAGGTTTTGGTAGAGTCTATGACTGCCTCAGCTGCTTAAAATTCAGTAATGTGGATTTTGAGCCTTTTTACAAATACCTTATAGTCAAAGATGATATCTGACACATCGAGCAGTTCTCAGACCAGAGTTGAGTTTGTCATTATTCAGCAGGGTTCTTTATCAAATTTGGAGTATGAGGTTTGATTTATTGAATATGAGGTTTGATTTATTGAATGGGCCAACATACTTCTATGTTAATATCCTTTAGAGCATTAAATGGTGCGTGGATTTATTAAATGATTAGCCTTGCTTCTCCATTTAGCATCAAAGCATTTGATATAAGCTATGTATTCTTTTTCTCAAGTTGTTGAACATTCGAGGTTCACAATGTTAGCATGTATTGACACTTATAGAGGTGGAGGTAAGACTTTATGTCATGAGTACAGTGCTATTGATATTCCATCCTAGAGTGAGGATCTTCCCGGTCAAGATCATCTTTATTTTTATCTTATTAGTTTCATGCAGGTAGCATTTTAGACTACTAGTGGCTCTCGAATCGGTTGTCGTGATCATAGCGGGAAGAGTTCTTGTCGAACCTTGTGTATTATTCAGTATGGGTATTTGGACCCTGGCGGCCATTCTGGATTAGTGGGTGTAGTGTCTCAGAGCTTTTTAGGAGTTTGATTTAGTTATGGCCAGATTATTAATTCATCTAAAGAGTGCCCCGAATGCGAGTTGGTTGTTCAGACAAATTTAGCATATATTCATTGCCAACCTAGAGCTCTTGAGGTATGTCATGATTGTAGAGAGGATGGTCATTTTGGTAGAGAGTGTCCCTAATGTTTATTGGTAAGCCTGATGGTGTCGGCCTATGTCTCTCACAAAGTTAGGGCTTCAAGAGTTTGTTACGATTGTAGGGAAATTTGTCATTGATCTAGAGAGTGTCTCCAACATGGGATTAATTATCATTCATCTTATCTAGATCAGTCTCATAGTGTTGTAGTACTTTCAGTTAGAGGCAGTGCACTTAGTACCTTAGTTGGTGATTCAGACGATTTGTTCGTGTTTGGACCCACTCAGTTCATGCTCCAACGGGCACATTAGGCTTATGACTCTATATTTTCATCGTGATAGGTTCACCTTTTATTTCTTGCCTTTACCTTTTATTTGATTTGAATTGAGGTTTTCATACCAGTAATGATTATGTGCCTTGGTAGGTTTATATTAGTTATTATATGCCTTGTTTTAGAGTTCATGATTATGCGACTACCCCCGTAGCATATTAACCTTTTTATGACCTTAGAGTGGTACTTGTAATTGATTTTCATTCTTGGTACCACCTACTCCTTATGCTAGTGTTTTTATTGTTATTGCTATTATTGTCATTATTTTAATGCTCATTGATTCTTACTTAATAGACAACTACACTATCATTATCTAGTTAGAATTCCCTTCCTAGCGATTCTTATTCATTCGCCCAAGTGGCTTGCTCAGTTGGATGGTTTTTTATCTTATAGCGAGGTATGGTTGGTCATTTTCCTCTTTTATTAGGGAGATTAGGTTGGGTGATTGAGTGTGTTATAAAAGAAAAGGTAGGTTGACCTTCTATGGTTCTATTATGGTTCTTGAGTAGACAATTTGGTTATGTTGCCTATTTTTGAGTTGAGATTCTCGGGCTTACCTTCTGTTTTAATGAGGTTTTAACAGTGGTTGTCCTTCTCTATAGCCTATTTCTGAGGTTGACCAGTTTGGGTCCCGTTCTTACGATTTAGCTAGTTCATCGCCTGATAGTGGTCTTGATATTGATGTCGAGAGGTCTTGGGTTTGGATTTTAGATTTGTTGGATTTATCGTCAAGTGATAGTTTGATCTTGGTATTGGTGTGGGGTTGGATACTTCATTCTTGCCGTAATGTAGATCCTATTCTAGTGGAGTTTAGGGAGGTGGAGATGGGTGATTTTTACTATGACCACTTCTTAAGTTGGCAAATTAGAAATTCATTATATCGATTTGCCTGGTTCATTTTTTGGTAGTGATATTTAATTTGGCATTGATGTTGAGATTGATACTCTATTTTGCTGTAATGTGATTCATGGTTTTATTGAGTTAAAGTTTGAATAAAATAGGAGAATTCAGGAAATCCCAATTTCAACATTTGCTCGATCTAATAAGACTCGGTGGAGTGATTCTCCTTGGTGATATGTGCCTATGGGTATTTGTTGCTTAGATGAAGTATTGGATTAATCAAATTCTAACTAAGGTTGCATTTCTTTTAGTTTCTAGAGTTTTGGTTATCACTAGTATTGCTTACATCCTTGGTGCATTATGATCTTTAGCAGATGTAAAGTTGATCTCTTGTAACTTCAGCCTGTGGTTTTCCCTTATTGTGACTTTGGTTCTCAGCTATGTCTTGATTCTGGTTCTGGCAGGATCCAGTGGGGATAAGCGTAATCTTGTACAGTGAGGGTAAGTTATGTGCTTACCCTTAGTTTAGACTTATTGACTTAGGTTTGAAATTTTGACTCTTTGGTGGATTAGATTCAGTTCTCTGAGTTTAGTGTGATGGGGTTGTACGGACATGACTCAGATGACCTTCTTCTTAGTTTAGAGTGGATAACAGGTTCTGAAAGGCAAAAAAAGGTTTTTTTGGATGTTGGAGTTGGTTGCATGATTCATGCCTTGGATTACCTCTGACTTAATTGGGTTTTCTCTTGGTTATGTTGGTATCGGTGTATTTGACACCCAATTTTGGTGCTACATGGTTAAATTAACATCTTCAGGCTTCCTGGTTGTTAAAGGGCAGAAATTACAATTTGTACATTTTTTAACAATTGTTAACAAATTATTACTAATCATCCTTACTTTAGGATATTATCAAGTTATTGTCATATTTTTGTTTTTCAAAATTTATTGATAATTCTCTGTATATTAGGATCTTTTATCAATTCATTATTGTTTTTAAATATCTTCACAATCATCTGCACACATACACGACATGAAATATCATTTTTAAAAATTTTCAAGTTAATTACTCTTTTAATTTTCTTTACATTTTTCTAAAATGACTCATCGATATGTACACTTTGCATATTATTTAATTTAGCCTGCAAATGCTAAGTCGGATCAATTATTTTTATACAACATAATAGTTTGGTGTCTTGTCACAACCGACAATGACCACACAATAATCTCTTGTAACATTCAACAGTGACCACATAGTAATGTCTTGTCACATCTTACAATGACCACACAATGATAATATTCTTCGGATAATATCATTGCCTTTTGGTCAAAAGGATGAAAATCTTTTGGTCAATAAATTAAAGACCAAAGGGTGTCCTATAATAAAAAGAGGGGACACCCTTTCATACTTTGGATAATAAGAGGTGCCAATGTTTATTATAAATAAGTGAGGGGTAATTTTATATTTACATTTAGAAAATACAATTCAGAAACCAAATTTCCTCTCTTTCTCTCCCTTTTCTTTCTCTTCTTTTTTCCCTTTACTGCTACCTTCCATCACTTCCGAAGCTCTGATGAACGAGCTCCGACCACCACTCACACATATTTTTCTTTTCTCTTTCTCTTTTCTCAAACCCATACACAAATATATAATATACACACACACACAAAAGAATAAGATGAATCGTCGAAGCTTCAGCGAATGAGCTCCAACGACCACAAAAACCTGCAACGTCCAGCCACCATGCGTCTTCTTCCCCTCTTCTTTCCCCTCCATTTCCAGTCACCTCTCATCAAAATTAATGGTCGGTGAGCACCAGTCACACCACCATGTGCTACCCCTACCCCTCTCTTTACTATAGTCGTTGGAATTGACCACGGAATGATCGACAAATGACATCACACCACCGATCTAGCTCCTCTCTTTTCTTCTCATCATTGCCTCATTAGATTTGATCACTGGCGAGCTTGAACATACAACACCACCACTGTCGCACCAAAAAATTGTCATATCTGGTTGAATTTTCGTGATCTAAGGCATTGCTCCAGTGAACGCCGTTGAAGCAACGCCACGTTGTTTTCTTCTTCAACAGAGATTCTAGATTTGGCTAAAAAGATACCATCTCTGGCAACTTTTATGCTATTTTTATACATTGTTGTGATCTTTGAATTTCTTTAGAACTCGGATAAAGTTTGCTCATAAATTAATTGATTTATTGTGTTGAAATCTTGGTTGATTTTCATAACATTATACTTTTCATTTACTCTTAGGCTTTATTAATGTGCTTTATTTTTATTTTGTGACTTTGTCATTTGTTGGTGGCTATTGTTAATACCACTGTTACTTTAACATCAATATACTTTGACCATTATTGTCTTTGACATTATTTTCCCTTTAATTAATTTTATTTTAACCAATAATTAAATAAATACGCGGCCAATGATAATATCTCTCTGTCAAATTTTTGAGGTCACCCCATAACAAAAATGGATTTGTTTTCTCAAATTTACTTATTTTATATCAAATATCATTACATGGCCAATGAAAATATCTCTTCGTCGGATTTTCGAGGCCACCCCATAACAAAAGATGGATTTTTATTTCTCAAGTTTACTTATTTTATATTAAAATAAATACATGACCAATGAAGAAACTTCCGTCGGTTTTTTAGGCCTCTTCAAATAAAAGATGGACATAACATATACAATTATGTAACAAAAATAAATAAATTTGGGAGATGGAGAAATTCTTACAATATCACGACAACACAAAGGGCTTTATGATTCGTATCTTGGCAAGGTGATTTAGGATGAGCGATATATTAAGCAATCACATCGTAGCCATTACACATTTAAAACTTAATCCGAGCCTACGTTATAATAAAATTCTATTTTTATTTATACATCTACATATACACATGTGTACACACGAGCTTAATTTATTTTAATGATTATTTGTTTATTCTAAATATTTTTGTTGAGTGTTTATACATGTTTTCGATAATACACCTCAAGGTGATATTCAAAAGAAAGTTTTCGAGCCCTATGTTTGTAGTTCTATTTCTCATTTGTATGACTTTACATAAAGATTAAAGTATAGTGAAATTTACTATCGTGGTGCCGGGCGGGGACATTCTTATTTACTTACATAACACATGTTTAGGCAAATTTATACCATCAATGTTTAAACAAATAACTATAATTAATCAATTAGTTCACACATTTACATCATAAATACTGTGTAGTCTTTTCTTTTCAAGTAAAATTTTTATTTTTCTCTCCGTAATTTTGGTCAAGTAGGTAGTATTATTTGCAAAATACTTTTTCTTTTTTATAGTACATAAAAGATACTTTTTTCTTCATATGTCACAAAATACTTTTCTTTTTCATGTGAAATCTGTATTTTTTTATACATATCTTTTACATATTTTCATTACAATAAGTTTGCTTATATACTTAATACACATACACCTTTACGTTATTTTACCTTCTCCCTCTTTGATAAATTTAGTCTAGTCGGGTACCACATTTATGGATTTTGAAGGGGACCTAGCCCCTTCC
Source organism: Capsicum annuum (assembly GCF_002878395.1). Taxonomy (NCBI): domain Eukaryota; kingdom Viridiplantae; phylum Streptophyta; class Magnoliopsida; order Solanales; family Solanaceae; genus Capsicum; species Capsicum annuum. Next base: position 95,211,839 of record NC_061120.1, on the reverse strand, counting down.
TTCCAGAATAATTTGAACTCTTACCTAGAATCAAAATTGATTTTCGCAGACTAAAACATAAGTCATACGTGTTAATAAATAAATAAGTTTTCTTATTTTTCTTAAAAATTAGGTGGCGACTCTGTACAAAATTTCAATTCTTTTTGAGTTCATAAGTCATATTTTATTTAATTTTGGCAAAAAGAAGGCATGACACGGTGTAGTAGCAGTGTATTGTGGCTTGAATTTGCGTGCATTAGCCATTCTCAATTCAATTGGAGGTTAGTTGGTAGTTGGGGTTGTGTATTTAATTTTTGAGAAGTAAAGAAAAGAGGTTAGTTAAAAAAGGGATACCAATCCTCTTAGAGGTTATTCGAGGAGTTATGCTCGGAGCATGGGGGCCTAGTACCTCACCCATTTGAGCTTTCATGCTCTTTCCATCCATTGACTTTTGCGGATAAAATTTCTTTTAGTAGCGGATATTATAATGTCCCTCTAGGTTATTTTATTGATTTATTCATATTTTTGGTATTTTCAGCATTCGCACAGTGGCTACATGTCATTGTCAGAACTGATGGTGCGATTATAAGGCAATTTATTAAGGTCTTAGGTATTTCCCTATTTTGGCGCTATCATTGTTGGTATCGAACAAAACCTCTAAGTAAATGACCTTGAATGAGAATTCTAACAACGACATCAGCTCTGGAATGTTAATTTTAAGTTAGGGGGACCCTTGGTTCAAGTACCAAGGATTTCGCACCCAGTTTGGGTTATTAGGTGGATTATATGAAAAATGAAACTATAGGTATGGGCCCCATATTTAGTTGACACAATCTCACATGATAGTTTTGATGGTTACATTGAGTCCAGAATGTTGAATTTGGTATGGTAGCATAGTTTGTTTGCACGCACTAGGTTTCGAACAAATCTCGAGCACTCGATTGGAGTCTATTTGAAATTAGACAAAATCTGGTGCCTGCTATTTGGTTTAATTGCTAGCAACCCTAAGATTCTTTATCAGTCAAGGAACGCTTAAGTGGACATCATTTTAGTAGTCAATAGATCGTTAACGCGATGCATGCATCTCATGGCATGACCACTTTAGCGGACTTATGCCGCTTAAGCGGTAGCTACTTAAGCGGACTAGTGAATGCTTTAGCGGCACATGGGGATTGTTAAATCCACTATCTTCATCAAATTTTACAGTATTTTCTCCACTATTTTCCCACCATTTTGGGAGCATAAAGAGAGGCAAAGAGTGGAGAATCATCTATTGAAGCGAAGGTAAGTTAACTAATACTCCTTGGTCATTTTCCAATTTGTTTTTCATCAATTTCCATCCCATTTTATTGTAAATTCTTAGAAATTAGGTATTTATATCCTAAGACCTTAGGGGCTAATTTGGACACCTATTTATGCACCATTTGTGCTCAAATTTTGAGCACACATTTCTTAGTATCACCTTATTTTCTATAGGATTCGATCCCAATCTCTTTTGGATTTTATATTTGACAATTACCACTTACGCCTTATTAAAGGGGGTTGTAGTTGGGCGTACATGTTTTGGCACCGTTGTCACATCTCCGATGAGCCACCATACTACTTGTCGTGCCTAAGTATAATGATCGAGAAGTCAAAGTCGGGTGATGGCTAAGTTGATGGGTCATCGGGGCCTTGAGAATCGTTCATCCCATCTGTTAGGTCTTAAACAGAATAATCAAATAAGTGAAGTCAAGTGATAGCTTACCCGATGGACAACTAGGATCTCAATGAACCATCGCCCTATCCATCACGCCTTAAACAAAATGTGATCTTTAGTGGCACCAAGTGATGGTTCAACTGATGAACCATCACCCTTCCGATAAACCTCTAGATGAACCATTAAAGTGGAATTGGCAGCCTAGACTCAGATTTTAAATTTTCACATCTTTAAAGCCTATAAATACCTAGTCTAGGTTTTAGAATAGGCATCTTCCACGCCTTAAATATTTTTGTTACACTTATTTCTCCTGAGAATAGTATTCAAAGGGTAAAAAACACAACTTCTTGGTTCTTATCATAGATTGGAGTTTCTAACCTCCGGCTTAAAATTATTGATTTGATGAGATTAATCTCTTGAGGATTAAGTCGAGTTATAATCCCAACACTTTAAGTCCAAATGAATTAAATTGAAAACCACCTATTAAGGTTGGAAAACACTTAAATAAATATTTGCAATCGATAGCTTTATAATATGTTTTGATGCAAGTTCATATTTTACTTAACTCAAAGTGATTGAAAGCCAAGATGAACACAATCCTAGTTTGTCTTCTCTTCATTGATGAATACATTGAAACTTTAACCGTCATTACTTGACATAAGTGAAAATATTCAACAAACATTTAATACCCATTGCATGGAAATTGTCAACTAATTATCCTTTAAACTACATAAACTTAGTTATCACCTCATTACCCATAGGATTTGACCCCAATCTCTGTTAAATTCTATATTTGACAACAATCGCTTACGATTCCTTAAGGGAGTTGTAGATTGGGCACATCAAATTTTGGCACTATTGTCAAATATCGAATGACGCAACATTCCACCTGTCTTGCCTAAGCAGAATGAATAGGAAACAAAAGATGGGTGATATCTTAGTTGAGGGCTATCGGGGCCTCGAAAAATAGTCACCCCATCTGTCAGGTCTTAAATAGAATGATTGAATAAGTGAAGTTAAGTGATAGTTCACTCTACGAACTGCTAGGATCTTGTACAGTTGTCACCCTATTTGTCGTGCCTTAAAAATATGTGCTTAGAGTGGCACCAAGTAACGGTTCAACCGGTGAATCATCACCCTTCTGCCAAATCACTAGATAACCCGTCAAAGTGGAATCGAAAGAAAAGATTCAAATTTTTAATTTCCACATCTTTAGGGCCGATAAATACCTACGTTAGGATTTAGAATAGACATCTTCCATACTTTGAATATTTTTGTAGTGCTTATTTCTCTGGATGATTGATGTTCATAGGGTGAAAAACAAACCTTCTAAGTTCTTGTCAAAGATTGGAATTTTGAATTTATCCTTTGTCAAGTTTTCTATTAAATGAAATATACTTCTTTCATCTCTTTTATTATCACGAGCAACTAAAAAACATATAACTAGGATTGTGGAATTCTTAGTGGAAAATCACTTTTAAAGTTAATGTATTGGTTAATGAGGTTTAATCTTGTAGTTGTATTGCTAATTCCTTCAGTTTAACAAATTTCTAACGGTTGCAACATTGGAACAATCCCTAAGTTTAACTTACTTGAACAAAGAGGTTAACAATAAGATAAGGAATTTGTAATAAGAATTTAGAGTTTCTAACCTTCATATGAAGATTAATGCTTTGACGAGATTAATTTCTTGAGGTTTAAATTGAGTTACAATTACATCACTTTAAGTTTGAAAGAATTGAGGTGAAAATCATCTATTTAGGTTGAAAAACACTTGGATGAATATTTGGAATCGATTGCTTTATAATTACATGTGTTGATATAAATTTATATTTTACTTAATCCTGAAGTTATGGGAAGACAAGGAGAACATAATCATAGTTTGTCTTCTATCAATTGATTTAAACATTGCAAATTTAACCGTCATAATGTGAAATAAGTGAAACTCTTCAATAAACATGCAATACAAACCCCACATTTCATGGAAATTCCTGACTAATCATCATTTCAACTATATAAAGCTTACTTATCACCTTATCACCTATGGTATTCAGCTTTAACGTTTGTTAGGTTCTATATTTGACAACGATAACTTATGCTTCCTTAAAAGGAGTTGTAGTTTGGGAATTTAAAATTTTACCATTATTGCCAGGGAACACAATTGTTAATCAAGTGTATGCGTTTTACTTGACTTTTAGTCCCATTTTCTAATTTTACTTTTATTTATTATTTTTTAATTGTAGACTCGCACTCGTGTATGCCAAGTACTCGTCGTTTGGTCAAACCAGTATTGCCTTATTACCTTGAAATAAATAGCATTAAGGATGAAAATGGATACATAATAAGATGCAAAAAGATTGGTTGCATTTGTCAATGCCCAAATGAATCAATTAATACAGATATACCCAGTCATATGAAAAGCAATAACAACGAAGATATGAGTGATGATGAGTTGGTTGATCCGATGAATGGACAACGTGTTGAAAATATTGCTGAGGTAGATGACACTACTAACCTATAGACAATTTCTCCTTAGATGATGATGATGCTAATTTTAATGGGTCTGGTGCTACTGAAGAAATTGTAATACCTTCCTTGGCTCCTAGGACAAAGTTTAATTTCAGCATGATGATTTAATTGCTTAATTTGATGGGTTTGTTTGGTGAGCTGCCTAATAATGATCCAATCCTGCACCTAGTAAAATTCACTATCATATGGAAGTCCTTTGATTATCCAGGAGTTAGATAGAATGCAATTTAATTGATGTTATTTCTGTTGTCTCTATTTTTGGAGGGAATTCTGTGGCTGACGGTGCTGGTATCTAATTCTATACAAAAAATAGAAGGCAATTGAAAGGAGTTTTTTTTAGAAAAGTTTTTTTCACCTTCCAAGTGTTACAGTTAAGGGATGAGATAAGTAACTTCAGGAAGCTATTGAATGAAAGATTACATGGGATATAGATTAGGTTCTAGAAGTAGTTCACACAATGTCCTAATCACAAGATGACTAATGAGCACTTGATGCAAACATTCTATGGGTCATTGAATTAAAACACAAAGCCAAATGGTTGACAATGTAGCATGAGGTGCTTTTATGGCACACACTTTTAGAGATATGATTATGATACTTGAAGGACTGTTCAAACTAGTAGAGCTTGACATAATACATATTCTAAGGTAGCAAGAATTACATATGCAGTAGGTATGTTGGCCGATCAATACCATAAATAAGAGGAGCAAGATGGAGGTATGAAATATATGAAAACTCAAATATATTTTATAACAAAGCACTTTTTTACCAATGGTGTTGAGAATGTCAAGGCAGTTGGCTTACATGGTTGAGTAATGGAGTCTGATTCACTGGAATAATATAACTATTTTAATAACTAGGGTTTTTTTGGGTCAATAACCAAGAAAACCAAGGTCGAAACTATCAAAGGGATAATTACTATAACAAAGCTAGTTACAAAGATCACGAGCAATGCAATTGGAAGAACAAGGGTGACAATAGTGGGTTGTACGTTATAAAGATAGCTGTAATAATACTGCTAATAGTTCAGGAAAGTTTTCCACGGGCTATGATGACTAAGTTGCTAAAAGGGGTGGAATCTACTGATGTCGAGAACTTGACAACGCTCAAGCACACACGCAAGTGCACGTAGTCTACCAAGTAATATAGTGGCCATTAAGAAACCAGAATATCAATCCCACAGGGACTAGTTCTAACAACTATTCAATTTCAGTTTGTAATGCAGATTTAATTGATGCAAGAGTATCCAACTGAGAGTTTAAAGTTATAACTAAATGTAAAGTAAATAGTACATAAAGTAAAAGGCCAGAGATAATCAATGGAGTACAACCCAAGGTTAAAGAACTTCGAACAATCATACTATATTATTGAACTTCATTTGTTAACTCGCTTATCTTGGTTGTTGATTCGTAGGATTAATTACATGACCATGGCCTCCAGACCTCTAAATGTTTACCTAACTTGAACATTACAACTACATAATTGAGCAGGGATGTAATAATCCAATTTAGTTCTTTAAGCTATCATCCTACGTTTGAATCAAGTAAGGCATCTAGGTACATCCCTATCCTAGATGCTAATTCACATTCCTTATTTCATAAAAGACTACAAACCTTACTTTGTTTATTCCCACATTCTATCTTTCTATTCCCTCTCCCAAGATCAAAAGGTTTACAATATATGTATTCTAAGGGTGATCAATCCTCAAAATCGTTAAAACAAAGATAAACAAGCAACCAATTATGATAGATAATTAAACAAAATCAATTTAAAACTGTAATGCCCCAAATATGGTACTCGGGATGCTGTACGGTGCTCATGACCCCGAAGGACCACAAGCTAACCCATAACTGATATCTGTACCTATATGTTGCATGATATACTGTATAAATATGGAAGCATAAATTCAAAGGCCATAAGGTTCAAAACTGTAACATAACTGATAAATCATAACATATGGGTGCGGTATAAATGCCCAAAATAAAACAATCTAACATGATATTCTGAACATGATAGTCTGCAAAGCCTCTAACTGACTGAACTATCTGAATAAAGAGTTGATGGGACATGTCCCAACTAACTCCACTAATAAATAAATAAATTAGATAATAAATAGATGGTCATGTTCTCGAAGGATGAGGACTTACTGCTACTCTGACTGTTGAGTCTGGAATGCTACTGATACTTTGGAGCTCGTGTCTCAGAACCTATGGTATAAGACACCATAGCACAAATGCGTTAGTACTTTGAATGTACTGGTATGCATGTGATGTAGGCTTAATGCATGGGGTTAATATGAATGAACAATACAAGATACCTAACTAATATGAACGCGAGAATACATGCATAAATACATAGTAACTAGATCTGAGATCGTAAAAACATGAATTTACTGATAACTAACATGACTGATAACTGAATTTTGATGACTAATATAACTGATGACATGAGTGACTGTGTCTGACAGTCCTGAATCTGATGGAACTAGCTGAGTTTCATACTATTCTGAGTTGACTGCATCTGACAGTCCTAAATTTTGTAGAACTATCTGAGTTCTATTACTGAGATTGAATGACTATATTTGATAGTCCTAATTTTGAAATTGAAAATGTGGGAAGTAGATATCTAACTGGCATGCCCCTAATACGCTATTATGGCTGAGTTGGGGTCCAATCTGTAATCCTAATTGGAAGGATGTCAATACTGCGCCACTAGTAAGGACAATCTGTAAGTAACCCTCATATAACAGGTAACTCTAGTGAGAATGGTGGGAACCCTTATATAACAGGAAAGTTCTAGACATCATATGAAACAAGGAATATCTAATACCTCACACACAAATGGTACATGCTCAACTCACGTAGGATCATCATAGACTCTTAGCCAAACAATCACATGAATTTAAATATTAAGACAACAAGTACAAGAGTCATAATCATGAGCCTAATGAGTGGTGATTTCTCCATACATTCTCATAAAACATTTGTGTACATTACCTTGTTTTGAATAAATGAATGAGACATATTGTTTATAAATTGCACGAATACCCACTCTTTGTAGGCATAGAGTTGAGGAGATCAAAAGACATGGATTAAAGCTAAAAATGATAAACAAAAAGTGCAGTTGAAGACCTGAAAAACATCAACCTTAGTTACCATGACTGCGGTCCTCAATCTGCGGTCGCGGTAAGTTAAGATGGTCAGCAGAATGCAGTCATGGCACAGAACCACGGTTGCATTGCCGCAGTCACGGACAGTCTTGTACGATCACAGTTCAGTGGGAATATGCCCGGGGGTAGATTTTCAATAGTACTTAGACGAATCCCAAACCATATATAAGCAAAAACCCCTTTCTTCTTTGGGGATTACTTACCTTATAACTATTTTTTTGGATTTAAAAAAGAAAAACCCTAATTGGGCACATGTGTAACTATTTTTTGTGGTTTAATTTCTTAGTGATTTTGTAAAGAATGGATGTTTTGGGAGATCCCCATGGTATATTTCTGTAACACCCTGATTTTCTGAACCGAAATGCTACATGGTGCTCATGACCCCGAAGAACCACAAGCTAACTCATGACTGATATTTGTACCTATATACTACATAATATTCATAAAATGCAAAAACATGAACATGAAAGGCCATAAAGTTCGAACTGAATAAACGTTTGATAACAAAATGTCTGAAAAAAATAATAATACCAAAACAAGTCATAAATACTAAAAATAATGAGATCTGAATATCTAATCGGACATCTAGTCTGAAAGCCTTTAACTGAACTAAATAAGGAGTTGAAGGAACATGTCTCCAACTAACTCCATCTAACAACTGAATTATAAATATAGAAATAATCATATCATCCTCGAATGAGAAGGACTCACTACAACTTTGAACACTGGAATGCTACTACTGATCTGGATCTCGTGTCTCTGAACCTATGGTGTAACATAAGAGAAAGCACCATAGTGCAAATGCACCAGTACGTGTGAATATACTGAGTATATGAGTGAGGTGGCTAAATACAAAGGGTTATATGCATGAATAATACTAACAAATATGAGCATGAGAATACATACATGCATAAACAACTATAATTAAACTCGTGATGATGCTGACTACTGAGTTTGAATACTGAGAACATGAGTGTACAGATAATGAGATACTGAATAGATGAACGACTATTTCTGACAATTCAAATTATGAAAAACTGGTCTGGGTGACTGTGTCTGACACTCCTGAAGTTGAATACTGATATCATGAATTTTGATAACTGATATAACTGATACATAAATTCAGAAAACCTGACTACTGAGTCTGAATGCTGACGACATGACGTTATTGTTATTGAGGTACTGAATAGATTATTGACTATTTTTGACATTTCAAATTATAAAGAACTGGTTTGAATTACTATGTCTAACAGTTCTGAAACTGAATACTGGTAACGTTAGCTATGACAACTAATATAGCTGATATAAATATAATGATCAGACTAATTGATATAACCAATACTGAATGACTGTATCTGATAGTCTAAGTTCTAATAAAACTATCTGAGTTCCATTCTACTTGGAGTAACTAAATCTGAGATCAGTCCTATCTAGTGGGTGATCATGAGTATACTGATAATAAGGATGATTTGACTTAGTCTGAGATTAGTCCTATCTAGCGGGTGATCTTTAAATCTGATGATTCTGATACTGTTTAACTATAGTTGAGATCAGTCATGTCTAATAGGTGATCTTGAAGTCTATTTATAATGATAAGGATTGATTGTCTCTAACAGTACTGAATCTGTACTACTGAACTGAGTTAACTATATCTGATAGTCCTGAATCTGTAACTGAAACTGTGGGACGTGTTTATCTAACCGATATACCCCAAGCTAAGCTGACTGGGGTCCAATATCTGCCCTGACTGGAAGGGTGTTAGTACCACGCCACCAGTAAAGACATCTGTTGTGGACTCAGTCCTAATCTAGTGGGTGATTCTTGGGATCAGTCTTATATATATAAATGTGCTAAGGGGTGACCCCGAAGTATGTAAGTCCTATCTAACGGGTGACATCCCGTACCTATGCTGGCAACGTAGTTCTGGAACTTAGGAATTGCTTCTAGGGATCTCAGTCCTATTCTAGCGGGTGAGCCCCCATCCCTAGGTTCGCTCGGTGCTAAATCCTACTCCCATCTAAAAGATACTGAACTGAATTACTGGGCTGAACTAAATAACTTAATTGAATTGATTTGCTGAACTGATACTGATTAACTGAACTGAAAATAGTGGTATTATTTAGCGGAGCTAAAACTGAGTTTACTGGATTCTAATGATGGATGGAATATAATGAGTTCTGAGGACTGATTAAGAGTACTGAAGTTACCGATATTGACTGTGAATACTAAAGTTACAGACTGAGTATTGAGATCACTGAGATTACTGAACTACTGATACTGCTGAGACTTCTGAGTTTTCCTGAGTCACATGACTGACTGAATTCTAAAGATCATAGCTTAAGTGAGTATCATGATAACATGATATGGCTCTAGGCACACAACTATATTTTTTGGGTACAAGTAGCCCCATGACTTGATGGAAGGAAACTGACACACATGATTGACTTGATCATAAGAGTAGAGTCCATAATCCATAATATCATAAATAAGGGATTTCATACTAAGCATGGTTCTCAACAATCTATTTCATGGAAGGGAATTTCATTCAACATGTATATACTTGTATAACTTTGAATATCTGTCTCATTACATATTACAACCAGAATCCATAATATCATAACTTGGGGGATTTCATAAAGTACATAGGTATTCTACATCTTGTACATGAGTGGGTTTTGCAAGCAAGCATAGCATAATTCCATAAGACTAGTTCATGAGTAATCCAATAGTGTTTAGAAGACACATTATCAACATGGATGATATTGAATCATAGAGGCCTATCATGAATCCTTCCCTTAGTTACAATTTAGCTATAATGCATGACTTCTAGTCTCTTAGGTATTTTATCAAACACCTTACATGCACAACTTAGGAATAGGTGTAAATCATACAATTACTCATCATAAATAATCAAACTTACATATTTTCAACTCATATGATGCCATAGATTCATAATAACGCATAAAGATTCTATCTTGGCATCATTCAACACATAAACATGATCAACAATCCATTCATAACATAAAAACCATAATATATAGTTTTAGAAAAGGGTTCTTGAACTTCATGGACAAAAAGGTCCATGAATGAACACACAAATACCTTAGAAAGGAAACCTTGATGATTTGCTGGAGAGTTCTTGGATTAGGAAACTTAATTCTTGATTATCTTGTAAAAAGGCTTGAATCTTGCTTTTGAGAGATAAGTTTGATGAAAACCCTAATCTTATGGTTGAGAGTGTAAGAGAGGATTTTTAAGATGCTTAACTGAAGAAAAATGAGAAAAATTATGCCTCTTTAGGATTATAAGTCGTGGAAGGTGAAGGAAAAGACCAAAATACCCTTATAAAATAATTTTCCAGTTGCTGAAAAATCATGGCTGATGACCTTCGTGATAGGGCATCAGAATTGTGATAAGCTATCACCAATGTCGTCACTTAGGAGCTGGTTTCTGCCTAAGGCTGAAGAACTTCGTGATAGGGAATAAAAAATATGATAATCTATCACGAATGTCGTCACTTAGGAGATGGTTTCTGCTTAAGGCTGACGACATTCATGATAGGGCGTCACAAATGTGATAAGCTATTATGAATGTCGTCACACTATTTCCAGCCTGACATGCTGGAGTAAAATAGGTATAACTCTTTACTCCGATATTGGATTTAGGCAAAATTGGTATCGTTAGAAAGAAAATTCAAAGAGATTTCATTTGATATATATTAAACCACCCATTTTTTCATATACAATGAGTTATGGTAGATTGAAGTTGATCCAAGTTTTGACGCTCACTAAAAGTTGAATGATAGGAAAGCTTTCAACTTGTACTTGAGATAGGGGACCTCTATGATCTAAATTCATTCTCAAATAGATTCCTACACTACATAATTGATTAACACACTAAATTTATATAGGATTTGAGTCTTTTGAAAAATCAATGCATAGGCATGATGGATTTTCATTCTAGTCCAAAATGTGGGGTATTACAATATCTTCCCCTTGGGAACACTCATCCTCGAATGATACTGGATGAGATGAGAAAAAAGACAAATTACACGAATATATAGCATGAATGATTGATCATGATTTCATGGCTGACATGATTGAAAACTGAGCATATCATACTGTATATGCATATCTGATGCATGGGTAGCTGATTTATGAATGTAGGACTGAGTGTTCCGATAAACTGAGTTTCTTAAACTGAGAATGCATATTTGATGCTAAACTGATAAGTTGAATCCATGCGTATCTAATGCATGATTATATAACTAACATGATACGTGAATGCATGATTGAAAGTACTGGTAAAATGATCACACATATCGAATGCGGAAATACATAACTGAACTGAGTCATGAACATGCGACTGGACATGTAATGGTAAAGGCACTAAGATTGAATTGAAACATGAGAACATGACTGATTCTGCTACGTGACATATGGACTAAACATCATGAATTGAACTGAACCTCTGAATACTTGACTTACAACTGAGGTCTAAGTTGAGGATCAACTTATGAGTACCCTCTATTCTAGACTAAATTTGATATGTAAGGAAAAACTGAAAGATCTAAGATATGAGAGAGTTAAGAGAAGGTAGGGTATCTCCCACTTGGGATTCTATGTCCCTCTAAGAATTCTTACCTTACGGAGATACTGGGTGATGCACAGGGCATCTACGAACTAGATTACAACTAAACTTTGGGGGTCTGAAACTAATACATGAGATGGACTGAACTTGTAACTACTAGGACGTTCTAACTTGAAATCGCAACATTCTCTGAGATTTTGGATAGCATGAATAGATGCAAGGATGAGAAAATAAGTTATACAAATCTGACTGCTCACTGGAACGACATGAATATTGAAAGAAGGAAAACTGTTCCTAAAATATCTCATAGCCTCCTGCACATAGGTGTGGTTCACAACACACACATGTACAAGACTCTACTAGATTTGTCTTTCAAACTTCCTAGGACTCTATTAAACCTTAGGCTCTGATACCAAGTTTGTAACACCCCAATTTTCTAAACCGAAATGCTACACGGTGCTCATGACCCCGAAGGACCACAAGCTAACCCATGACTAATTTCTGTACCTGTATACTACATATTATACATAAAATGCAGAAACATGAACATGAAAGGCCATCATTTCATAAGACTAGTTCATGAGTAATCCAACAGTGTTCACAAGACACATTATCAACATGGATGACATTAAATCATAGAGGCCTATCATGAATCCTTCCCTTAGTTACAATTTAGCTATAATGCATGATTTCTAGTCTCTTAGATATTTTATCAAACACCTTACATGCACAACTTAGGCATAGGTGAAATCATATAATTACCCATCATAAATAATCAAACTTACATATTTTTAACTCATATGATGTCATAGATTTATAATAACACATAAAGATTCTATCTTGGCATCATTCAACACATAAACGTGATCAATAATCCATTCATAACATGAAAACCATAATGTATAGTTTTAGAAAAGGATTATTGAACTTCATGGACGAAAGGAGTCCATGAATGAATACACGTATACCTTAGAAAAGAAACCTTGATGATTTGCTGGAGAGTTATTGGATTGAGAAACTTAATTCTTGATTATCTTGAAAAAAGGCTTTAATCTTGCTTTTGAGAGATGAGTTTGATGAAAACCCTAATCTTGTGGTCGAGAGTGTAAGAGAGGGTTTTTAAGATGCTTAACTAAAGAAAAATGGGAAAAATTACACCTCTTTAGGGTTATAAGTCGTGGAAGGTGAAGGAAAAGACCAAAATACCCTTATGAAATAATTTCCCAGTTACTGAAAAATTATAGCTGACGACCTTCGTGATAAGGCATCACAATTATGATAAGCTATCATGAATGTCATCACTTAAGAGTTGGTTTCTGCCTAAGGCTGACAACCTTCATGATAGGGCGTCACAAATGTGATAAGCTATCATGAATGTTATTACTTAGGAGTTGGTTTCTGCCTAAGGCTGACGACCTTCGTGATAGGGCATCACAAATGTGATAAGCTATCATGAATGTCATCATGCTGTTTCCAGCCTAACATACTGGAGTAAAATAGGCATAACTCTTTTCTCCGATATCGAATTTAGGTAAAATTGGTATCATTAGAATAATAATCCAAAGAGATTTCATTTGATAAATAGTAAAATACCCAGTTCATCATATACAATAAGTTATGGTCGATTGAAGTTGACCCAAGTTTTGATGCTCACTAAACTTGAATGATAGGAAAGCTTTCAACTTATAATTGTGTTAGGGGACCTCTATGATCTAAATTCATGCTCAAATAGATTCTTACACTACATAATTGATTAACACACTAAATTTATATAGGATTTGAGGCTTTTGAAACATCCATGCATAGGAATGATGGATTTTCATTCTAGTCCAAAATGTGGGGTATTACAATTTCTCTTTACTTTCTTCATGAGTAGCTAAGTAATTTAGTCTTGGGATTATGTTGAACTAAAGTGTAATTGTGTGTGGGTGTTGTTGTGTTTGCATGATTTTTAGTTGTTGAGTTGGGATTATATGATTGTTGGAGCTAATTAGTTGGAATTTGATGTGTGAAAACCCTAAATCTCCAAATGGGTTTGACGGGTGAAAACCCCAAACTCTAGAAACCCTTTGTCATCATTGAAAGAGGGACTAAGGTAAACTTGAGGTAACCCATAACTTCCTTGAAATAGGGTTATAGGGGGACAAAGTGATGGTGGACAATTATGTCCATGGTTTCCTTTGTTTTTTAACTTAGAAATAAGTTTGATTAGAGTGTAAGCCATGTCAAGAGCAGCATCCTAGAAATAGGGATGCTTGATTGAGGTTTTGGGTGATTACGAATTGTACACTTGTTAGGTGCTCGAAATAGCCAATGGGTGAAATCATTGTGGTTTTATTAAAAGATTGGCTACAATGACTTTCGACCTAGCATATTCTTTGAATAACAACTAAGAATCATGCTAAACCATCATTAACCTACATACTTTATCTTTAAGTAGACATAATCCTAAGACCCTCTCTATTCTTAATCTTAAATCAAAAGTGTTATATCTGCACTTTGTTAGTTCAGAAGCTATCTCCAAATCAAAGTCCCCCCTCATTTTATTTTACATGTCTTGTTTATTATCATTCCTTGTAAACTCATATTAAGTAGGACACCCATAAAGTTTGAAGCCTATAATTCACTCCTTATGGATTCCACCCCAACTCTAGTTAGGTTGTTTGACTACGACCACCTAACCCCTCAATCATGGGAGTGAGTTGAGCATTATCAAAATAGCACTATTTTCGGGGAGTGAAATATAGATTTCACTTGTGCAGTGTGTTTCTTACTTGGGTATATCCGGGGTTGTGTGTTTTATTGTATTTGTTGTTTTTGGACTTCTTACAGGTAACCCAAACGTGTTTTGGGACTTCTTGATGGAGAGATCTAACCAAAGTGAGCGGGCCAAATGGGAGCAACCCGTGTCCTACCTCATGAGAGCGATACCCTCCACGTGATGAGCATTATGCCTCATTTATTGAAAATTAAGGTGTTGTATGGGGGTCAAGCATATAAGGACCCTATGTTTACGTAAAGAATTTATTGGAGGTGTGTGAGCCATTCAACTTTTTATACACCATTAAAAAATCTTTTAAGCTCCATTTTTTCCCATTTTCACTAATAGGCAAAGCATTGTTGTGGTACCGTTCACTCCCTACGGCTTCAATCACTTTGTGGAACGAGCTTACAAAGATATGTTTGGGTCAATACTCCCTTTCCCCTATGGTGTACCATGCAAGAGAAGAGATATCAACTTTATACAAATGAGTGGGGGACCACTTCATGAAGTGTGGGAGAGGTTTAATAGAAAGTTAGCCAAATGGCCAAACCATGAGGTTCTAGGGAAGATACTTCTTCAAATGTTCTACTAGGCGCTAGACACTTGGAACCACTCTACGGTGAACAAAGCGGCAGAAGGTTCTCTCTTAAACTTGCACTTCCATGCGACTACAAAATTGTTGAGAGTGGTGACTAAACAAAATTGGGAATGGCATACCCACGACACCGAAGTCTTGAATATCTCTCCCTCTACACCCATGGTCAATATAGAACAAAGGAAGCAGGAAGAGGAACAAGAGGAGACTATGGCAAATATTTTAACCCAAATTGAGTTCCTAACCAAATATGTTATAGGTGCACATGCGGAAATTGAAAATGTCACAGCGTTTAGGGCCTATGGTGAGGAAGCTAAACATTTTGATGAAGTGATCAAATATTTTCCAAACCATTCGAAGGGTTTTTACACGACCAATCAATGACGAGGTAAAAATCCTGGTTAGATGATCAAGATAGTGGTCAATTTTGCGGTGACCGTAAACATGTTTATTCCTATTTTATGCCCCACCATGACCGAGTTTATAACAAAGAGTCAATTCCAATTGATCCAAAAAAGTTTAGGACCGAAGCTGTGCTAGAAAGAATCTTGAATAGAGTAGAAGGTACAAATAAAATAGTCTATGAATTGAAAGGGTATTTATCTCAACTCTCCAAAACCATGGTGTCTCACTTCGCTTCTATTAAGAATTTTGAGACCCAAATTGGACAAATCTTTGGACGACTGGATGAAAAGACTAGAAGCGGTCCCTCTAGTGATAAAATTACCAATTTGAAAAGCAATGACCAAGTCTTGGCAATATGTCCAAGTAGTACGAAGGCAGAGAAAAAGTTATCTCAAAGTCAAGACGAAGAAGTAAAGAAAAAGATAGCTAAAATAGCCACAAAACAAATTGATGATAGAGAGGTTGGTAAGAGGGGACTTGCCAAACTCCCTTGAAAATTGAGAAAGATTTTGAAATTAGCCAAAATCTGGTGCCTGATGTTTGGTTTGATTGCTAGCGACTTGTGCTTCTTTAGAACTCAAGGAATGCTTAAGCGGACATCACTTTAGCTGTCAATAGATCACTTACGTGATGCATGCATCTCATGGCATGACTACTTTAGCAGACTTATGTCGCTTAAGCGGTAGCCACTTAAGCGGACAAGTGACTTCTTTAGCGGCACATGGGGATTGTTGAATCCACTATCTTCATCAAATTTTACAATATTTTCTCCACTATTTTCCCACCATTTTGGGAGCTTGAAGAGAGAGAAAGAGTGGAGAATCATCCATTGAATCTAAGGTAAGTTAACTAACACTCTTTGGTTATTTTCCATTATCTTTTTCATCAATTTCCATCCCAGTTTGTTGTACAACAACAACAACAACAACAACAACAACAACAACAACAACAACAAGAGACCCAGTGTATTCCCACAAACTAAGGTCTGGGGAGGGTAAAATATACACAGTCCATACCACTACCTTTGAAGAAGTAGAGAGGCTATTTTCGATAGACCCTCTGCTCAGGCATCCCATTTTATTGTAAATTTTTAGAAATTAGGTATTTATATCCTTAGACCTTAGGGGATAATTTTGGACCCTATCTATGCACTATTTGTGCTTAAATTTTGAGCACACATTTCTTAGTTATCACCTTATTCCCTATAGGATTCGATCCCAATCTCTTTTGTATTTTATATTTAACAATTACCACTTACGCTTTCTAAAAGTGGGGTTGTAGTTGGGCGTATCAAATAATGGCACCATTGTCAGATCTCCGACGAGCGACCATACTACTTGTCGTACCTAAGTATAATGATTGGGAAATCAAAGTTGGGTGACGACTAAGCTAATGGGTCATAGGGGCCTCGAGGATCCGTCATCCCATCTATTAGGTCATAAATAGAATAATCGAATAAGTGAAGTCAAGTGACAGCTTACCTGATGGACAACTAGGATCTCAATGAACTGTCACCCCATCCATCACACCTTAAACAAAATATATTCTTCTGTGGCACCAAGTGATGGTTCAACCGACAAACCATCACCATTCCGATGAACCTCTAGACGACCCATTAAAGTGGAATTGGCAGCCTAGATTTAGATTTTAAATTTTCACATCTTTGAAGCCTATAAATACCTAGTCTAGATTTTAGAATAGGCATCTTCCATACCTTGAATAGTTTTGTAACTCTTATTTCTCTGGAGAATCGATATTCATAGGGTAAACAACACAACTTCTTGGTTCTTATCATAGATTGGAATTTTGAATTTTTTCTTTGTAAGTTTTTCTCTTTACAATATGAAATATACTTCTTTCATTTCTTTTATTACCATGAGTGGCTAAAAGCCCTATAACTAGGGTTGTGGAATCCTTGATGGAACATCAATTTTAGAGTTAATGTATTGGTGAATCTAGATTAATCTTGTATTTATATTTCTAATTCCTTCAGTTTAACATATTTTTAATGGTTGCAAATATCAGAACAATCCCTATGATTAACTTACTTAAACAAAGAGGTTAACAACAATATGATGAATTAGTAACAATAATTTGGAGTTTCTATCCTCGGGCTTAAGATTACTGATTTGATGAGATTAATCTCTTGAGGCTTAAGTCAAGTTATAATACCATCTCTTTAAGTCCGAAAGAATTAAAGTGAAAACCACCTATTAAGGTTGGAAAACACTTGAATGAATATTTGTAATCGATTGCTTTATAATTGTATACTTTGATGCAAGTTCAGATTTTACTTAACTTAAAGTGATTGAAAGACAAGATGAACACATTCCTAGTTTTTCTTCTTTTCATTGATGTAGACATTGCAACTTTAACCATAATTACTTAACATAAGTGAAAATATTCAACAAACATTCAATACCTATTTCATGAAAGTTGTCGAATAATCATCATTTAAACTACACAAACTTAGTTATAACCTTATTCCCCATGGGATTCAACCCCAATCTCTATTAAATTCTATATTTGACAACAATCGCTTATGCTTCCTTAAGGGAGCTGTAGTTTGGGTGCATCAAATTTTGGCACCATTGTTAGTTCTCGAATGAGGAAACATACCACCTGTCATGCCTAAGCAGAATGAATAGAAAACAAAAGATGGGTGACGTCTTAGTTGATGGGATATCGGGGCCTCGACAAATAGTCATCCCATCTGTTAGGTCTTAAATAGAATGATTGAATAAGTAAAGTGACAGTTCACTCTACGAACTGCTAGGATCTTGTAAAACTATCAACCTATTTGTCGTATCTTAAAAATATGCGCTTAGAGTGGCACCAAGTGACGGTTCAATTAGTGAATCATCACCCTTCTACCAAATTTCCAGACTACCCGTCAAAGTGGAATCGAAAGCCAAAATTCAAATTTTAAATGTCCACATCTTTAGGGTTAATTAATACCTAGTTTAGGATTTAGAATAGACATTTTCCATACTTTGAATATTTTTGTACTGCTTATTTCTCTGGAGAATTGATATTCATAGGGTGAAATACAAAACTTCTAGATTCTTGTCATAGATTGGAATTTTGAATTTCTCCTTTGTCAAGTTTTCTATTAACATTATGAAATATACTTCTTTCATCTCTTTTATTATCTTGAGCAGCTAAAATACATATAACTAGGATTGGGGAATTCTTGGTGGAAAATCAATTTTAGAGTTAATGTATTGGTTAATGAGGTTTAATCTTGTAGTTGTATTGCTAATTCCTTCAGTTTAACAGATTTCTAATGGTTGCAACATTGGAATTATTCCTAAGTTTAACTTACTTGAACAAAGAGGTTAACAACAAGATAAGGAATTGGTAATAAGAATTCAGAGTTTCTAACCTTCATATGAAGATTAATACTTTGAAGAGATTAATTTCTTGAGGCTTAAATCGAGTTATAATTACATCACTTTAAGTTCGAAAGAATTCAGGTGAAAAGCATCTATTTAGGTTGAAAAACACTTGGATGAATATTTGGAATCGATTTCTTTATAATTACATGTGTTGATATAAATTTATATTTTACTTAATCCTGAAGTGATGGGAAGACAAGGTGAACACAATCATAGTTTGTCTTCTCTCAATTGATTTAAACATAGCAAATTTAACCGTCATAACTTGATATAAGTGAAAATATTCAACAAACGTGCAATACAAACCCCACATTTCATGGAAATTCCTGACATTTAAAATACATAAAGCTTACTTATCACCTTATTTCATATAGTATTCGACTCTAACCTTTGTTGGGTTCTATATTTGACAACGAGAACTTATGCTTCCTTAAAGGAAGTTGTAGTTTGGGCATTTCAAATTTTTCCATTATTGCCAGGAAATATAATTGTTAATCAAGTGTATGAGTTTTATTTGACTTTTAGTCACATTTTCTAATTTTACTTTTATTTATTATTTTTTAATTATAGGTTCACACTCGTGCATGCAGAGTACTCATCGTTTGGGTGAACCACTATTGCCTTATGACCTTGAACTAAATAGCATTAAGGATAAAAATAGATACACAATAAGATGCAAAAAGAATGGTTGCACTTGTCAATGCACAAATGAATCAATTAATACAAATATACCTAGTCATATGAAAAGCAATAACAATGAAGATATGAGTGACGATGAATTGGTCGATCCAATGAATGGACAACGTGTTGATAATATTGCTCCAGGTAATCAAAATCACCAAGCACGAGGCAGATGACACTGCTAACTTGCAGACAATTTTGCCTTAGATGATGCTGATGCTAATTTTAATGGGTTTGGTGCTACTGGAGCAATTGTAATACCTTCCCTGGATCCTAGGACAAAGTTTAATTTCACTAGAACGATGATTTAATTATTTAATTTGAAGGGTTTGATTAGTGGGCTGCCTAATGATTATCCAATCATGCACTTAGTAAAATTCATTATCATATGAAATTCCTTTGATTATCCAGGAGTTAGTTAGAATGCAATTTGGTTGATGTTATTTCTGTTGTCTCTATTTGTGGAGACAATTCTGTGGCTGACTGCTGGCACCTAATTTTATAAAAAATAGAAGGCAATTAAAAGGAGCTTTCTTAGAAAGGTTCTTTTTGCCTTCCAAGTGTTATAGTTAAGGGATGTGATAAGTAACTTCAGAAAGCTATCGAATGAAGGATTACCTGAGACATGGATTAGGTTCAACAAGAAGTTGACTCAATTTCCTAATCACAAGATAACTAATGATCACTTGATGCAAATATTCTATGGGTCATTGAACTCAAACATAAAGACAAACGGTTGACAATGTAGCTGGAGGTGATTTTATGGCACACACTTTCAGAGATATGATTGTGATACTTGACAGACTGATCAAACTAGTAAATCTTGACATAATAAATAGTCTGAGATAGCAAGAATTACATATATAATGGGTATGTCGTTCGATCAATACCATAGAGAAGAAGAGCAAGATGAAGATATGAAACATTTGAAAACTCAAATATATTTGATAACAAAGCACTTGTTAACCGATGGTGTTGAGAATGTCAAGGAAGTTGGTTTACATGGTTGAGTAGTGGAGTCTAATTCAGTGGAATAATCTAACTATTTGAATAACCAGGGGGTTTTCGGGTCAATGACCAAGAAAACTAAGGTCGAAACTATCAAAGGGATAATTACTATGACAAAGCTAGTTACAAAGATCACGAGCAATGCAATTAGAAGAACAAGGGCGATAGAAGTGAGTTGTACGTACCACTTGATAGTTGTAATAATACTGCTAATAATTCAAGGAATTTTTCCATGGGATATGATGACTAAGTTGCTAAAAGGGGTGGAATCTATTGATGCCAATAACATGACAGCGCCCAATCACACATGCAAGTGTACGTGGTCTATCAAGTAATATAGTGGCCTTTAAGAAACATGAATATCGATCCCATAGGGACTTTTTCTTACAATTATTCAATTTTAGTTCTTAATGCAGATTCAATTGATGCAAGAGTAACCATAAGAGAGTTTTAAAGTTATAACTAAATGTAAAGTAAATAGAGCGTAAAGTAAAAGACCTGAGACAATCAATGGAGTAATGCCCAAGGTTAAAGAACTTCGAACAATCATACTATGTTATTGAAATTCATTCATTAAATTGCTAATCTTTGTTGTTGATTCGTAGGGTTAATTGTATGACCATGGCCTCCCGACCTCTAAATATTTACCTAACTTGGACATTACAATTTCATAATTTAGTGGGGATGTAATAATCCAATTTAGTTCTTTAAGCAATCATCCTATGTTTGAATCAAGTAAGGCTTCTAGGTACATCCCTGTCCTAAACACTAATTCACATTCCTTATTTCAAAATAGACTACGAACCTTACTTTGTTTATTCCCACGTTCTATCTTCCTATTCTCTCTCTCCCGAGATAAAAAGTTTGACAATATATATATTCTAAGGGTGATCAATCCTCAAAATAGTTAAAAAAAATATATAAAATAGCAACCAAATATGATAGATAATTTAATGAAATCAATTCAAAATAATAGTCTTCATGTTCTTGGCTTTAACCCCGGAAAGGGAGTTCTTAGCCACTAATCGATATAACCGTAATCAAATTAATTGAATACATGTTATGATCTGTTAAAAAGTTAAATAAAGAATAAAAAAACCTAAACGATGAGTTTAAGAAGCCTCCTTAATCTCTAAAGATATTCAAAAGTAAGTAATAACATGTATAATGCATTGCATTTATAGTAACCAAAGTCCAAGCTGTGTGAGAGTAGGAAACTATGTCTTGGCTGTGTTTGGAATAGGGTCGCGCCGCACTAGCTGTCAACTTGAGCAAGGGTCATATCTCACTATCTGGTCAATTCAAGTAGGCATCATGCCACACTAGCTTCTTGAGTGAATTAGGGGTCGCAGCGCACCCCTTTCGCGATACCTCACTGGAAGTAGCATCCAAGTTTTTGGCTAAGTGCTCCAACATCCTTTCTTTATCCAAGCTTTATTGGTGTGTTTCCAATGGATTTACAACCTTTAAATCATCCATATATCATCATAATCATCTCACAAAATATCCTACATCAATTTGTACCATGGGTTAGAGATCAAAACAACACAATATCAAGAACGATGAACTCAAAACATGAGCTAAGACTAGTTTGCTCATGTTGCACTTTAACTTTTTGTTTTGGCTCTAAACTTGATCCAATTGACCACTGCACATTATAACAAGATGTTCCATATATAATTACAAAATAAGACCCATAGAAATTCATTTAATGCTCTAGAATCCAACAAAACCAACTAGACACACACATATAGCAAGCTAGTAAAACTAGTTTTCTCGATTGAACTCTAACTGATCAGGTTAAACTTAAACTTGTTTGAAAACTTTTTTAACCATTGTAATCACATATTTAACACTTATATGCTTATTCAAATCATCATTAAACATAAAGAAAATGAATTATCCTTAAAATAGGACTAGACAAGCTAGAATAGTAACACTAGACTGCATAAATACACCCAACATCACCACCCCATACTTAAAGCCTTGTTTGTCCTCGAACAACTCTTTACTATAAGTAAGATAAGGATACTCTACACTTTGACTTCAAGCAAGACACTCAAGATAGTACTATAATGACTACACAGAATGCAAGTTTCTACACTAATCATGTTATATACAATTGAAAACTTATGAGCACTCCTCTGAAACATCCTAGCCTCAAGAATTAACTCACCAAGTGGGAAAACTTATGCATAATGCTAAATCAAGGACATCATACAAATCTCCCACATTCATCAAACATGTCCCCTCACAATAAGGGAGTTAACCATAATCACTCATATGAAAGCATTTTATAACATAATAATGGGTACAAGAATCAAATTTCCCTTACTCTCATAAGGAATTCACAAGTTGCACTAGATAAACCATAGGCTTGCCTTTGTGTAGTAGTCCACTAATATCAGAATGTTAAACTTAGGATCACATAGGTCTTTCTGGGTTGTAATATAAGCTAAGGGATAGGTGGGAACTATTTTGGAATAGTGACTATCTTCCCTAAGCGCTTTAATACACTACATTATTTAGTTAAAACCAATCTCCAGCAACCAAATTACACTATTTTTGTTTACCCCATTCTTTTGTTTTCCACCCATCTTCTTAAGATCATTTACATATACCATGGTGGGAGGATTTTGTGCATAACTTATTCAATTTTAAAAAATTTCTATTCTTTTCATTACTCAACTCCCCCCACAACACATAACAATCCTTTTGAACACCAATAACTATCACTTTAGCGCTTCAATTTCAACTTTTTTTCTTTAATTTCACACCCCTAATTCAATTAATTTTAATTTAAGGTGTCTCGGAGCTTTGGATTTTATTAAAGTCTATTAAAGAAGGGATTAAACTACACATGAGGCTTCCAAAGAAAAATATAAAGGCTCAACGAGGTTGACTAGTATTAAGCACAAAGGGTAGGTCAACAGAAGGTATAAAGCATGACTATCAGAGAAATGCCTATATCATCTTCTAAACCCACACTCTTTATTTCGCTTTGCGCACACACCAGGAAAGTTCAAGATATCATATGAAACAAAGAATATACAATGCCTTACACACACATGGCACATGCTCAACCCACGTAGGATCATCATTGACTCTTAGCCTAATAATCACATGAATTCAAATTTTAAGTCAACAAGTACAAGAGTCATAATCATGAGCATGATGAGTGGTGATTTTTACACTTATTCTCACCAAACATTTGAGCACATTACCTTGTTTTGAATGAATAAATAGACATATTAGTAATGAAATTCACTAATATCTACTCTTTGTAGGCATAGAGTTGAGGAGATCAAAAGATGTAGATTGAAGCTAAAAAAGATAAACAAAGAGTGCAAAATAGAGTGCAGTTGAAGACCTAGACCACATCAGCCTTAGTTACCATGACCGCGGTCCTTAATCTGCAGTCACGATAAGTCATCATGGTCAGTAGAATGCGGTCACGACAAAGAACCACAGTCGCATTGCCACAATCGCGAACAGTCTTGCGCGATCATAGTTCAGCGAGAATATATCCAGGGGTAGATTTGTAAAAGCACTTAGATTAATCCCAAACCATATATAAAAAAAACCCTTTGTTCTTTGGGGATTGCTTACCTTATAACTATTTTTTTGGATTTTAAAGAAGAAAAACCCTAATTGGGCATGTGTGTAACTATTTTTGGAGGCTTAATTTCTTAGTGATTTTGTAAAGAATGGATGTATTGGGAGATCCCCATGGTATATTTCTCTTTACTTTCTTCATGAGTAGCTAAGTAATTTAGTCTTGGGATTATATTGAACTAATGTGTAATTGTGTGTGGGTGTTGTTGTGTTTGCATGATTTTTAGTTGTTGAGTTTGGATTCTATCATTGCTTGAGCTTATTAGTTGGAATTTGATGGGTGAAAACCCCATAATCCAAATTTTAACAACAACTAAGAATCATGCTAAACCATCATTAACCCACACACTTTACCTTTAAGTAGACATAATCCAAAAACCCTCTTTATTCTTAATCTTAAATCAAAAGTGTTATATTCACGCTTTGTTATTTGAAAAACTATTTCCAAATCAAAGCCCCCTGTATTTTATTTTACATGTCTTGTTTATTATCATTCCATGTAAACTCGTAGTAACTAGGACACCCTAAGATTTGAAGCCTATAATTCCTTCCTTTTGGATTCGATCCTAACTCTAGTTGGGTTGTTTGACAATGACCACCTCACCCCTCAATCATGGGAGTGAGTTGAGAGTTATCAAAATAGTGCCGTTGTCGGGGAGTGAAATAAAGATTTCACTTTATGGTGTTTTTCTTACTTGGGTATATCTGGAGTGGTGTTTTTTTTATATTTGTTGTTTTTGGAGTTCTTTTAGGCAAACCTAAAGTGAATAGAATTATAAGTGAAGGCACTAATAATGGGGAGTCATTTGATGTTCTCCTTGATGAAGAGAGCCAACCAAAGGTTGCGGGCCAAACTGGAGCAACCCGTATCCCACCTTATGAGAGCGGGACCCTCCACATGACAAGCTTCATGCTTCATTTATTGTAAATTAAGGGGTTGTACGGGGGTCCAGCGTATGAGGACCCTATGTTCACGTAAAGAATTTCTTTGAGGTGTGTGCGCCATTCAACATTGCACACACCACTCAAGAAGCTTTTCAGCTCCATCTTTTCCAATTTTCACTAATAGGCGAAGCGTTGTTGTGTCACCATTTAGTACCTATGACTTCAATCACTTTGTGGAACAATCTTACAAAGATGTTTTTGGGTCAATACTCTCTTTTCCCTAAGGTGTGCCACGCAAGAGAAGAGATATCAACTTTAAACAAAGGAGTGGTGAGCCGTTTCATGAAGTATAGGAGAGGTTTAATAGAAAGTAAGAAATATGACCAAACCATGAGATTCTGGGGAAGATACTTCTTCAAATATTCTACCAGGCGCTATACACTTGGATCCAATCTATGGTGAACAAAGCGGCGGAAAGTTCTCTCTTAAACCTGCATTTCCATACATCTACAAAATTGTTGAGAGCGGTGACTAAACAAAATTGAGAATGGCATAACCACAGCACCAAATTCTTGAATAGCTATCCCTCCATACCCATGGTCAGTATAGAACAAAGGAAGCAGGAAGTGGAACAAGAGGAGACTATGGCAAAGATTTTTACCCAAATTGAGTTCCTAACCAAATATGTTATGGGTGCATATGCAAAAATAGAAAATGTCACATCATCTAGGGCCTATGGTGAGGAAGCTAAACATTTGGATAAAGAGATCAAATATTTTCCAAACCATTCAAAAGGTTTTCACTCAGCCAATCAATGGTGAGGTGAAAATCTAGGTTGATAAATCGGGATGGTGGTCAATTTTGCAGAGACCACAAACATGTTTATTGCTATTTTATGGCCCACCATGACCGAGTTTATAACAAAGATTCAAGTCCAATTAATCTAACAAATTTTAAGACCGAAGATGTGCTAGAAAGGATCTTGAATAGAGTAGAAGGTACAAACAAAATGGTCTGTGAATTGAAAGGGGAGTTATCTCAACTCTCCAAAACCATGGTGTCTCACTCCATTTTTTAAAAGAATTTTGAGACCCAAATTGGAAAAATCTTTACAAGACTGGATGATAAGACTAGAAATGGTCCCTCTAGGGATAAAATTACCAATCCAAAAAGCAATGACCAAGTCTTAGCAATATGTGTAAGGAGTACAAAGGTAGAGAAAAAGTTATCCCAAAGTCAAGATGAGGAAGGAAAGAAAAAGACGGAAAAAATGGCCACAAAACAAATTGATGATAGAGAGGTTGGTAAGTGGGAACTTTCAAAACTAACTTGAAACTTGAGAAAGAACAACGTCGTGCCAAAACGATAACTAAGGTGCTATGTGGAACGCAACCCACAAATGCCACGAAAGTGGCTTGTATCTTTATTGTTACCTTTTATAGTGTTAATGGTAGATTTTTCATATGAATAACTCATGAAAGTATGGCACTATTGAGTGCATTAGTTATGTTTTAAGAGGGTAAGTAGGCAGAAATATGCATCACAAACTGAATAGGGACCAAATAGGTGTAAAATGGGAAAAGAGCTTAACAGGGGATAACAGAGGAGCGGAAGTTCTCTCAGTTACCACGATCACGACACGTAAGAGAAAACATGGTCACTCGTGTGCCCATAATCGTGGTTAATTAGTCGCAATCATGATCATTCAGTCCACTTATCCCCTGATTTCTCTCTCATTTTCTACACACTCTTTTTTAAGTTTTCGATGGCAGTTTTGATCCGATCTTGAGAAGGATGGTGATGATGCATAGTCTGACAGTGATAGCAGCCCTTGATGTAGTTCCAGGGAGTGCCCTTATCTCCTTTGTCCTTGATTATTTATGTAGTGGAGGCACTGATACCTTTTCAGTTGGGGGTGTCTTATTCATTTAATTTTTGCCTGTATTATTAATATTGCTGCATGCCTTTCTACTCTTCTAGATAATTTTTATTTTTATTTGGATTGTAATATTCAGGCACTCTGATAGTGTCCACATTTGAATGGATTAGTTATTTTATTTTTGGTTTATTACTTTATTTGTTACTTTATTTAGTTTTAGTAGACGATCTTTATCATTATTTCTGGGTTTCTAACCATAGGTGCAGGGGAAATCTAAGTAACCATGGCACCGAGACCATGAAATGCAAGAAAAGTATAAGTACCTGTAGCATTAATAATTTGGGATTACATTCATACTCGTTGGTGAAGACTGAGCAACCATATGGGTGGTTCACCCATACTATAGTTCACAATGTGAGACTATAGCTTGGTTTGTTGCCATCAATAGCAAACTATGCACGGTGCAGATGCAGATACAACAACAAACAACCCCTTTTATCCAAAAATTTTGCAAAATTCAACGGCAGGGACGTGGCAACATCATGATGAAACTTTCTCTCTTTCTATGGCTCTGAAAATTGACTTTAAATTTAAAATTTTGAATACTCCATCTTTACAATCCCTTTACAATATTCGTATGCCACGTGTGTGAGCTTAATTATCTACGTCTCATGTCTACTTATACCATCTAGAACTTTTCTTTTTAGTCTTTCAAAGATAAATGTTGATTGTGCTTGGTTGGTAAAATGATTGTAGGCCATCTTGTGATTCTGGGAACCCACTCTAGCCTAAAAAGCCTACCCATGCGTAATCATCCTTAGTACCCACTTTTAGCCTTTGGACCTTTCTTTGGCAAACTCATTACTACCCGTGACCCATTCTTTTTATCTCTCTTTTGAACCAAACCCTCCTTGAACTTAAAAATATAACTTAAGGCTAAAAGCCTAAGTTAGGGGTGGTAAAGGTTGATGGAATAAAGTGTAAGGCCACAAAGTTATTGGTGAAATGCCTTATGAGCTTGAACCATGAAAATAAATAAATAGAAAATGAATGAGTACATCTAAGGAATAAAGTGTGTGTAAGTTGTAAGGAAAAAATGAAAGAAAAGTGGTGCATAAAGAAAGATATAAGTAGGTGTTAGAAAAGAAAGGAATTAAAGAAGAGTGGCCCTTAGCCAAAAAAGAGAATTGAAAAAGTGTGATGTGAATGTTCAAGGAAGGGTGTAGTCATATTATTCCCAAATATTATCCTACCCCAACCCAAAACCTACATTTAAAGAACAAAATCCCTTTGTGATTCCCAACCAAGTGTGGTCATTGTAGTGGTGATTGAAAATAGGGGCAAGCTTATGGCTTAGTACTTGTTAACATGGAGAATTTCTTGAGAGAGTGAGTGTTTGCACTTAACATTCCTTATTGCATTCTTTGTAACTAGGTGTGTGAATTTTATCTTTCTCGTAAGGATGCATATGAATTAGTTGAGGTGGGTGATTTTTTAATCTTCCGTACAATAAGATAAATTGAGGTATAGCACGATTGTAATCAATATGTGACTTATTTCTAGAGTATTAGTAGTTGTTACATGGTTGCTCCCTAAAGTATATTACATCCTTCACTATTCTATTTTATGATGAGGGGAGTCGTTAAAAGCCTATTTGTCCATGTTTGAAAAGCTTTTGGTGATAGCAATCAAGTTTTATTCATCATGATCATTAGGTGATAGCATGAGGACTTATATATAAAATTGTCTCATAATAAGGGGTGTTGTTTCTTGAGGACAAAGGTCTTTAGCTGGGGGTGTTTATGAGTGGTGATTTTTTCACTCATTCTCACCAAAAATTTATGCACATTACCTTGTTTTGAATAAATGAATAAGACATATTGGTGATAAAATGCAGTAATATGCACTCTTTGCAGGTATAGAGTTGAGGAGATCAAAAGATGTGAATTGAATTTGAAACTAATAAAAAAGGGAGCAAAGAAGGGTGCGCTGAAGACCTGGACCACATCAGCCTTAATTACCATGACCGCGATCATGGTAAGTCAAGAAAGTCAGCAGAACACGATCGTGGCACACAATTGCGGTCGCATTACCACAGTCCCGAACAGTCTTGCACAATCACGATTCAATGGGAATAGGCCCAGGGGAAGATATGTAAAAGCACTAATACTAATCCCAAACCATATATAAAATCCTTTTTTCTTTGGGGATTGCTTACCTTATAACTATTTTTTAGATTTAAAAGAAGAAAAACCCAAATTGGGTAAGTGTGCAACTATTTTTGAAGGGTTTGTCTTTTAGTGATTTTGTGAAGAATGGATGTTTTGGGAGATCCCCATGGTATATTTATCTTTACATTCTTTATGAGTAGCTAAGTAATTTAGTCTTGGGATTATGTTGAACTAAAGTGTAATTGTGTGTGTGCTGTTGTGTTTGCATGATTTTTAGTTGTTGAGTTTGGATTCCACTATTGCTTGAGCTTATTAGTTGGAATTTGATGGTTGAAAACCCTAAATCTCCAAATGAGTTTCAATGGTGAAACCCCAAACTCTAGAAAGCTTTTGTCATTCTTAAAAGAGGGAGTAAGGTGAACTTGAGGTAATCCATAACATCCTTAAAAAGGGTTATAAGGGGACAAAGTGATGGTGGACAATTAAGTCCATGGTTTAATTGTAACACCCCGTATTCAAGTACGTGTATTGGCATATTCAAGTACGTGTATTGGTCTTATTTATATGGAATTAATTTGTTTTATTTTATTTATACCGGAATTTGCCCGTCGATGGTTCCATGTGAATGTTATTGATTAATCTTTCCAATGATATAAAGATTTCCAAAAACAGATAGGTTTTGGATATAATCGAGCACGTTTGAAACTATAAAACGGTGGCCGGGATATTTGGGAATAGTAAATGTGCAGGAAAATTTCCTGTACACAAGCTACTGAGGCCAGCCAAATTTTTGGGTCAACTTCGAACAATCATAACTCTCTTAATATAATGAACTGGGAGAGTTGCGACCTATTAAAAGAAATATCTTTGAATAAACTTTCCAATTCAATTTGTTTCATCCAAATCCAACGTCTGAGTAAGGAGTTATACACGTTTTACTTCAGCCTATCAAAACAAATTTTTAGGGTGAACTTCAAACAACCATAACTCTTTGTACAGGATGAACTGGGTGGCCTACTTTATATGAAATGAAAGCCCTTTGAATTATCCTTCAAACTATACCAATTTTACCCAAATCAGATATCGGATCAAAGAGTTATGGTCGATCTACTTTAGCTTATCAAAACAGTCCACCAAAAGACAGATTTGACATTATTTAAATTTTAAAGGCATTTTGGTCATTTCCTATTATATTATGGACGGGAATATGTGTATATATACATGTATATGAGTTCAAAAACTCATTTTTATCATCAATCATTAAGGAAGAACAAACCCTAGCCAAATTTGACCTTTAAATTACTTTTGATTCAACCGTAGAAATTCCAAAGTAATCCGATAACTGCATTTGTCATCTCGAGAGCTTCGAATGGCACCTATTATTTGTACAAACAGGATTGCATAATCAGGAGGTGAATTATAAGGTATTAATATTGTTTTTCTTTGTTTTTTCCAATATGTATATGTGTGATAGAGGATTATATATATTGGTTGTTATTAAAAAATGATGGAAATAGGATTATGGACTATTTTGCATGGTTTGGTTGTATTGAATTGTGGAAGGTGGACATGGTAATTGAGTTATGGAAGGTGGATATAGTAATTGAGTTATGGAAGGTGGATATGGTGATATACTATTAAATTGATGATTATTTATGTCTATGGCTCAATTTTGTTTAATGGATTGGTTGGAAGGATAAATGAATCCAATTCATATTTGAGGATGTTGTATGAATATGCATGGCATGTGAATGTAATTGGAGTATAAGAGGATTAAAGTAACTCCCTTTATGGTGTAACTAAGGCTTACTACTTAACCACTAGTCTGGTGAATTCAAATAATTGAATTATGACATTTGGTTGTTAATACTAGATTGCTTTATATGTTCATTATAGATAAGTAATCCAAAAAGACGGGAAGTCCATTTGGAACTAGTATTGAAGGTTAACAGTCAGGTATATAAAACATACTCTATACCATATCTTTGGCATGAAAGTGAACAATTGTTCTATTAATAAAGTTTCCAAAGTTATTCAGTAATATGTGATCCATAATGGTTTTGTATGATGTCCTATGTTACTAATGAACTTGTTTCCACCCTACAAGATGTGAAGACATTCCAATACTTACTTTTTTCTAAATATTACATGTTTATTGCAGTCATGAATGTCAGAAGGTATCCGGTTACTCAAACAAGATCCACGTGCTATTAAAGACTACAAAATGTTTCATTGATGTTACAGTACAGTAATGATTACAAATATGATAAGAACGAAGGTAAAGTGATTGAATAAATACAATGTACAGGTTGTCACAAGTTCTAGTAAGGGTGGTCCACTCCTATTACGATTTATTCACTTGTTTCCGATTTCTATTGAGCTCCTATATCATATATGATTATCTACAGCTTTACATACTCAATAAATATTTTGTGCTGACGTCCCCCATGGGGGACCTGCATTTTATGCTGCAGGCATAGGTACCTCAGCTCATACACAACACAAGTAGGAGCCAGGATATCCAGCTGCTTTTGGTGAGCTCTAGTTTGCTTCGGGGATTTCCGTATCATATCCAGTCACTTTTGGTATTGTATAGAATTTAGTTATATGTCGGGGTATGTCCCGACCTTCGTTAAACTCTGTATATTGTCTAGAGGCTTTGTAGACCTAATGTACAGTCATGGTGGTATTTTATTAATAGACATGATGGCTCCAACGTCCAAGTATTGTATATACATATATATGTGTTCTCGAACTTATACAGGTGATTATTTCCTTTTATATGTGACATGATGCTGTCCGAATTTTGGGTTGTCATAGAGGTATGCATGGGAAGTATAAGGTTATGAGCTGGTTCTCCTGGGCCTCCTCGATACGGGTGTCAATCTGCCCCAATAGGATTTGAGGCATGACAATAGTGGTATCAGAGAAGTTTATCCTAGTGAGTCTATAAGCCGTGTCTACGTAGAGTCTTGTTTATCAGTGTGTCGTGCACCATATCTACAAATAGAAGGCTATGGACATTTAGGAATTCTTTCTTTTTCTTTATGTCTTAGATCGTGTGATAGAGACTATATTGTATATTAAGTCATAGTTGACCACTGAATCTGTTTGTTTCTCTTATTATAGTAATGATGCCGGTTACCAGAAGCAAGAATACCGATAAACAAATAGATGTGGCTGCCGGAGAGGGGACTAGTAAGTCACCCACTATACCAGCTAATCAAAGTGAGGCTCCAGCTGAGCATGCATCAGAAACTTCTTCCACTCCAGAAGAAATAAAGGGGAGGAGAACTATATCCCCAGAGCCACCTATTAATGCTGTTGATCAAGATCTTAGAAATGCAGTATAACTTTTGACTTGTATAGTTGCTGGAAAAGCTCAAGGGCAAGCCATTCCTACCACGGGTCCTAGTGGTACAAATAGGGCGGCTAGCCTTCGAACACAGGATTTTCTTAAGATGGATCCTCTTACTTTTACTGGATCAGATCTTAACGAGGACCCACAGGACTTTATTAATCAAATTCAAAAGCCTTAGATATTATGCATGTAACGGGTAGAGTGAAAGTGGAGTTAGCGGAGTATAGATTCAAAGGGGAGGCTATATATTGGTACGAGGACTGGAAACGATCTAGGGGTATTAATGCACCCCCAGCTACTTGGAAAGAGTTCAAAGAGGCATTTCTTGATCATTATCTTCCATTTGAGATTCGTCAGGCCCGTGCAGATCAGTTTTTAAATCTTCATCAGGGGAATATGAGCGTGAGGGAGTACGGTCTCTGATTTAATTCCT
>NC_061120.1:95176210-95178578 GCF_002878395.1 Capsicum annuum | reverse complement strand
TGTATAGATTCAAAGGGGAGGCTATATAT
Organism: Capsicum annuum; assembly: GCF_002878395.1. NCBI lineage: Eukaryota > Viridiplantae > Streptophyta > Magnoliopsida > Solanales > Solanaceae > Capsicum > Capsicum annuum. The sequence goes on along the minus strand of NC_061120.1, from coordinate 95,178,549 downwards.
TGGTACGAGGACTGGAAACGATCTAGGGGTATTAATGCACCCCCAGCTACTTGGAAAGAGTTCAAAGAGGCATTTCTTGATCATTATCTTCCATTTGAGATTCGTCAGGCCCGTGCAGATCAGTTTTTAAATCTTCATCAGGGGAATATGAGCGTGAGGGAGTACAGTCTCCGATTTAATTCCTTGTCAAGATATGCTCCTAATGTTGTAGCTACTATAGATGATAGAGTTCATCAATATGTGGATAGACTGGATCCATATCTGTTTAGAGATTGTACAATTGCCGCTTTGAACAAAGATCTGGACATAGCGAGGATCCAAGCTTTTGCACAGAAAATAGAAGATCAGAGGTAGAGGAGAAGAACACAGGAATAAGAAAGAAGATATTCCAAGAAGGCCAGATCTATAGGGCAGTTCATGGCATCCCAAGGAGGGTTCAGACCATAATTTTCTAATAGACCACCTAGGCCATTATCTTCTTACTTTGCAGCTAGTGCCCCACCATAGTTCCAAAGGTCCAGAGGAAATCAATATGGGCACAGAAGTGAGAGTCAGAGTTCACAGACAGTGGGGTACCAAGGGAAAGGGAATATAAGCCAATCGAGACCTCCTCAAGAGCCATGCAATAAATATGGAAGGTATCATTTGGGCGTATGTCGGCTAGGGACCAATGTTTGCTTTTGGTGCGGTATATCAGGACATATAATGAGAGAATGCCTATGAAGGGGCATAGGGGGTATGGCACAACCTACAGGGTTATTTGTTCCATCATCATCATCGATGCCTTATTCAGGAAGGGGTGGACAACCAATGGGTCATGTTAGAGGTGATAGAGGAGCCATGAGTTCTAGCTAGGCTCAAAATCGTATGTATTCTCTAGCGGATCGATAGAATTTAGAGGCTTTCCTAGATGTGGTTATGGGTATGTTATCTATCTTTTCATTCTATGTATATGCCTTAATTGATCCCAGTTCTACATTATCTTACATTACTCCATTGGTTGCTGGAAAGTTCTAAAGAAAACCCAAACTGTTAGTTAAACCATTTGAAGTGTCCACACCAGTTGGGGAATTTATTATAGCTAGAAGGGTTTACTGAAACTGCATAGTAACTGTTTGTGGTCGTGATACGATGGCTAATCTCGTGGAGTTAGAAATGGTAGATTTTGATGTTATAATGGGTATGGACTGGTTGGCGTCTTGTTATGCCACAATTGATTGCTACATGAAAAAGGTATATTTTCATTTTCCAAATGAATCAGAACTTGAATGGAAAGGTGAAATTGGCGCACCAAGAGGTAGATTTATTTCTTATTTTAAGGCAAGAAGAATGATTTCCAAGGGATACATATATCATTTAGTTAGAGTAAGGGATACAGAAGCAGAGCCACTAACTCTTCACACTGTTTTGATGGTAAATGAATTTTCTGATGTATTTTCTGAAGATCTTCCAGGTTTGCCTCCTGAACAAGAAGTAGAGTTTGGTATTGATGTAATACCAGGCACCCAACCAATCTCCATTCCTCCGTATAGAATGGCTCCAGCATAATTACGAGAATTGAAAGAGCAATTTAAAGATTTGCTAGAAAAGGGAATCATAAAGCCTAGTATGTCCCCCTAGGGAGCACCAGTGTTATTTGTGTGCAAAAAGGATGGCTCGCTGAGGATGTGTATTGATTATCGGCAATTGAATAAGGTGACTATTAAGAATAAATATCCTCTCCCAAGAATTGATGATTTATTTGATCAGTTATAGGGTGCCAAGTGTTTTTATAAGATTGATTTGAGGTCAGGTTACAACCAAGTGAGGGTCAAAGAGAAGGATATACCCAAGACAGCTTTCCGAACATGGTATAGTTATTATGAGTTTCTAGTTATGTCATTTGGGCTAACAAATGCACCCGCAACTTTTATGGATTTGATGAATAGGGTGTTTATGTCATTCCTGGATGTATTTGTGATAGTTTTTATAGCTGATATTCTAGTTTATTCTAGATCAAAAGAGGACCATGCTAATCACTTACGACAGACATTGCAGACTCTTCGTGATTGTAAGCTTTATGCAAAGTTCTCTAAATGTGAGTTTCAGTTTAAGTCGGTGGTATTTTTGGGTCATATTGTATCTAGTGAAGGGATAAAGTTGATGCTCAAAAGATAGAAGCTGTGAAGAACTGGCCAAGGCCCACAACGCCTATGGAGATTCATAGTTTTCTCAGGTTGGCCGGTTATTATAGAAGGTTTGTTAAAGGTTTTTCTTCCATTTCAGCACCCTTAATCAAGCTAACCCATAAAGCATCCAAATTCCAATGGAATGATGCCTGTGAGAAGAGTTTTTAAGAT
>NC_061120.1:95165520-95173210 GCF_002878395.1 Capsicum annuum | reverse complement strand
AAAGGACTACGATGTTGATATCTTGTACCATCCAGGGAAAGAAAATGTGGTAGCTGATGTGTTAAGTTGTAAGGCTATGATGGTGCCTATAGAAAGGCAGGGGATGATTAAAGATCTTCATCAGTTAGCTAGTTTGGGAGTTCGCCTTCTTGAAACTCCGAATAAAGAGCTTATCGTACATAATGCTGCGGAATCTTCATTAGTAGCTGAAGTGAAAGAGAAGCAATATTCAGATCCTATTTTATTACAGCTTAAGGAGAATCTTCAGAGTGATGCGACCAAGGCATTTGAGCTTACACGAGAAGGAGTACTTTAGTGCCAAAACCGATTGTGTGTGCCGGATATAGACGGGCAAAGAAAGAAGATTATATAGAGGCACATTCTTCAAGGTATTCCATTCATCCAGGATCAACTAAAATTTATCAAGATTTGAAAGATATGTATTGGTGGAATGACATGAAGAAGAGCATTGCAGAACTTGTAGCTGAATGTCCAAATTGTCAAAGAGTTAAAGTTGAGCACTAAAAACCCGGAGGTTATATGCAATGCATTGATCTTCCAAGCTGGAAGTGGGACATGATCAACATGGATTTCATTATTGGTTTGCCTCATACATCCCGAAAGTTTGATTCTATATGGGTGATTGTTGATAGGCTTACCAAATCCGTACATTTCCTACCAGTTAGGACCACTTGCATAGTTGAAGAGTATGCGAAGCTGTACATTAAAGAGATAGTCCGATTACATGTAGTGCTAATTTCAATTATATCAGATCGGGGAACCCAATTTACCACAAACTTTTGAAAGTATTTTCAGAGGTGTTTGGGAACACAAGTGAAGTTGAGTACAACTTTTTACCCTCAAACAGATGGACAAGCAGAACGTACCATCCAAACACTTAAAGATATGCTACGAGCTTTTGTAATAGATTTTAAGGGCAACTGGGATGATCATTTACATCTTATTGAGTTTGCCTACAATAATAGCTATTATTCAAGTATCAAAATGGCACCATATGAAGCTTTATATGGAAGGAAGTGTAGATCACCAATAGGATGGTTCGAAGTGGGTGAAACTTTTTTGTTCGGATCGGATCTTATTTATCAAGCCATAGAGAAGGTTAAAGTAATTCAGCAACGATTGAAAATAGCCCAAAGTTGACACAAGTCATATGCGGATAGTAGAAGGAGAGGGCTAGAGTTTTCTATAGGTGATTCGGTATTTTTGAAGGTATCACCAATGAAAGGGATAATGAGATTTGGCAAGAAAGGGAAGTTGAGTCCACGTTATATGGGCCCGTACAAGATCACTCAAAGGTTTGGACAAGTTGCATATGAATTAGAGCTACCCCAAGAGCTCTCATCAGTACATCCGGTATTTCATGTGTCAATGCTTCGAAAGTGCATCGGAGATCCATCACATATCACTTCTACTGAGGATGTGCAAGTTGCGGAAGATTTTACCTATGAGGAAGTGCCTATTGCTATTCTAGATCGCTAACTTAAGAAGATGAGAAATAAAGAGATAGCATCTGTGAAAGTACGTTGGAGAAATCATCAAACGAAAGAGATTACATGGGAAGCTGAGGAAGCAATGAAATATAAGTACCCTAATTTGTTTAAAGATGAAGAGGAAGTTCAAGAAACAGAGTTAGAACATTAACAAGTAAGTTTTTTTTATATGCATAGTATTTATGTGATGATGTGAATATTAATGATGGAATTGAACTTGTTTCGGTTGAATAACTACGCTAACATTCGAGGACGAATGTCCTAAAGGGGTGAAGGATATAACACCCCGTATTCAAGTACGTGTATTGGTGTATTCAAGTACGTGTATTGGTCTTATTTATATGGTATTAATTTATTTTATTTTATTTATACTGGAATTTGCCCGATGATGGTTCCATGTGAAGGTCGTTGATTAAGCTTTCCAATGATTAGGTTTTGGATATAATCGATCACGTTCGAAACTATAAAACGGTGGCCGGGATATTTGGGAATAGTAAATGTGCAGGAAAATTTCCTGCACACAAACTACCGAGGCCAGCCAAATTTTTGGGTCAACATCAAACGATCATAAATCCCTTAATATAATGAACTGGGAGATATGCGACCTATGAAAAGAAATATCTTTGAGTCTTCTTTCCAATGCAATTTGTTTCATCCAAATCCAAGGTCTGAGTAGGGAGTTATACTTGTTTTTCTTCAGCCTAACAAAACAGATTTTTAGGGTCAACTTCAAACGACCATAACTCCTTGTACAGGACGAACTGGGTGGCCTAATTTATATGAAATGAAAGCCCTTTGAATTATCCTTCCAAATATACCAATTTTACCCAAATCCTATAACGAATAAAAGAGTTATGGTCGATCTACTTTAGCTTATCAAAACAGTCCACCAAAGGACAGATTTGACATTATTTAAATTTTAAAGGCATTTTGGTCATTTGCTATTATATTATGGACGGGAATATGTGTGTATATACATGTATATGAGTTCAAAAACTCATTTTCATTGTCAATAATTGAGGAAGAACAAACCCTAGCCAAATTTGACCTTTAAATTACTTTTGATTCAACCGTAGAAATTCCAAAGTAATTCGATAATTGCGTTTGTCATTTAGAGAGCTTCGAACGGCACCTATTATTTGTGCAAACAGGATTGCATAATCAAAAGGTGAATTATAAGGTATGAATATTGTTTGCCTTTGTTCTATTCCATATGTATATGTGTGATAGAGGATTATATGTATTGGTTGTTATTGAAAGGTGATGGAAATAGGGTTATGGACTATTTTGCATAGTTTGGTTGTACTGAATTGTGAAAGGTAGATATGGTAATTGAGTTATGGAAAGTGGATATGGTAATTGAGTTATAGAAGGTGGATATGGTGATATACTATTGAATTGATAATTATTTATGTCTATGGCTCAATTTGGTTTAATGGATTGGTTGGAAGGATAAATGAATCCAAACTTCATATTGGAGGATGTTGTATGAATATGAATGGCATGTGAATGTAATTGGAGTATAAGAGGATTAAAGTGAAGCCCTTTATGGTGTAATTAAGGCTTACTACCTAACCACTAGTTTGGTGAATTCAAATAATTGAATTGTGACGTTTGGTTGCTAATACTAGATTGCTATATATGTTCATTGTAGATAAGTAATCCGAAAAGATGGGAAGTCCATTTGGAACTAGTATTGAAGGTTGACAGTCAGGTATGTAAAGCATACTCTATACCATATCTTTGGCATGAAAGTGAACAATTGTTCTATTAAAAAAGTTTCCAAAGTTATTCAGTAACATGTGATCCATAATGGTTTTGTATGATGTCCTACATTACCAATGAACTTGTTTCCACCTTACAAGATGTCAAGACATTCCAATACTTACTTGTTTTCCAAATCTTACATGTTTATTGCACTGATGAATGTCAGAAGGTATCCGGCTACTCAAACAAGATCCATGTGCTATTAATGACTCCAAAATGTTTCATTGATATACCAATAAGTTCCTACTTCATTGTTATGGCATTGATGACTCCAAAACACTTCATTGATGTGCCAATGAGTTCTTACTTCATTGTTATTGCATTGATGGTCTATTTATATATCTCTTATTAATGTATCATTATTTCAAAGTATCAAAAATGCGGTGGCGACCGAAATAACAATCTCAAAGATTAATTGAACTAAGTGATGGAGGTTCTCTCTTATCGGGTGGTATCCCAGGCGCATAAGCCTATCATGGGTCGATTCCTATTTATGTGTTTATGGGGGTATCCCAGGGGCATAAGCCTATCATGGGTCGATCTCAGTTGATATGTACTGGAGGTAGCCTAATGGTCACAGTACAATACAGTACAGTAATGATTACAAAGATGATGAGGACGAAGGTAAAGTGATTGAATAAATACAATGTACAGGTTGTCACAAGTTCTAGTAAGCGTGGTCCACTCCTATTACGATTTATTTACTTGTTTCTGATTTTTATTGAGCTCCTATATCATATGTTATCTACAGCTTTACATACTCAGTACATATTTCGTACTGACGTCCCCCACGGGGGACCTGCATTTTATGCTATAGGCACAGGTACCTCAGCTCATACACCGCACAAGTAGGAGCTAGGATATCCAACTGTTTTTGGTGAGCTCTAGTTTGCTTCAGGGCTTTTCGTGTTATATCCAGTCACTTTTGGTATTGTATAGAAGTTAGTTATATGGAGGGGTGTGTCCCGACCTTAGTTAAACTCTGTGTATTATTTAGAGGCTTTGTAGACCTAATGTACAGTCAAGGTGGTGTTTTGTTAATAGACGTGATGGCTCCAACGGCCAAGTATTATATATACATATATATGTGTGCTCGAGATTATACAGGTGATTATTTCCTTTTATATGCGACATGATGTTATCCGAATTTTGGGTTGTCATAGAGGTATGCATGGCAAGTATAAGTTAATGAGCTGGTTCTCCCGGGCCTCTTCGGTTATGGATGCCAATCCGCCCCAATAGGATTTGAGGAGTGACATTAATACCTTTTGCAATCTTAGAAATAAGCGTGATTGAAATATAAGCCATGTGAAGAGCATCATACTAGAAATAGGGATGCTTGATTGAGGTTTTAGGTAATTACGAATTGTACACTTATTAGGTGCTCGAAAGAGCCAATAGGTGAAATCGTTGTGGTTTTATTGAAAGATTGGCTATAATGACTTTTGACCAAGCCTATCTTTTGAAAAACAACTAAGAATCATGCCAAACCATCATTAACCCACACACTTTACCTTTAAGTAGACATAATCCCAAAACTCTCTCTATTCTTAATCTTAAATCAAAAGTGTTATATCTGTGCTTTGTTAGTTGACAAACACAACAACACTCACACACAATTAAACTTTAGTTCAACATAATAGCAAGACTAAATTACTTATATGCACATGAAGAGAGTAAAGAGAAATATTCCATGGGGATCTCCTAAAACATCCATTCTTCACAAAATCACTAAGAAATTAAGCCTCCAAAAATAGTTACACACTTTCCCAATTAGGGTTTTTCTTTATTTAAATCCCAAAAAATAGTTATAATGTAAGAAATCCCCAAAGAATAAAGGGTTTTTTTTTGCTTCTATAAGGTTTGGGATTTGTCTAAGTTCTTTTACAGATCTGCCTCCTGGGCATATTCCTTCTAAACCGCGATCGTGCAAGACTGTCTGCGACCACGACTATACAATCGTAGTTGTGTGCTGCGACCATATTCTGCTAACTTTCTTGACTTACCGCGACCACAGATTGAGGACCGCGGTCACGGTATCTGAGGCTGATGTGGTCCAGGTCTTCAGCTACACTTTTTTTTGCTCCTTTTATATCATTTTCAGCTTCAATCCATATCTTTTGATCTCCTCAACTCTATACCTACAAAGAGTGGATATTAGTGCATTTTATCACCATATGTATCATTCATTTATTCAAACAAGGTAATGTGCACAAATGTTTGGTGAGAATAAGTGGAAAAATCACCACTCATCAGAGCTTAGGAGTCTTAAAAGTAGTAATTCATGCAATCAACATTCTTTTTTTTTATAAACAAGACACTTGCATCATGCAATCACTTATAGCACCAACAAAAATATCTCACTTATTCCTAATTATAATTTTTTAAATTTACCCTTAAAATGAGAATTTCCCCGCCCCACACTTAAAAATCTACTTTGTCCATAAAGTATACTTTAAAAGAAGAGATATAAATACTCCCTAAGGCTAGTAGCATCTTCATACATCAAGAGGGTCCAGGGACCCCATACTTAGTCTTCGTCATGCTCCTTAGCTCAGATTCCCAAATTTCAACGCTTGTCACCCTTCACCCTCGTCCCCAATCCAACCATGGCTGCCATAGCCATCATCATTAATGCCCCTACCCCCACAACCCCAAGGATCTCTCTTCGTCTTTTTTTCTTCATCATTATATATCCCAAATTCTCCCAAACAAGTAAGATGTCTTTGCTGTGGTTGATTTGTTGTTGTTGTTCATTGTCAAAAAAAATTGTCGTGGTTGATTTGTTGTTGTTGTTCATTGTCAAAAAAAAAATTATATATATCCCTTACGAGGGTCTTTGCTATGGTTGATTTGTTGTTGTTGTTCATTGTCAAAAAAGAAAAATTTAGTCGTGGTTGATTTGTTGTTGTTGTTCATTGTAAAAAAAATTATATATATCCCTCAAGAGGATCTTTGCTGTAATTGTTGTTTTAATTTTTAAATTTTTTTATCACTCTCTCAATTTAAATTTTTCATTTTTTTTAGGATTAATTTGTAAATTTTACAAATTGTTAAAAATATTTAAATAAAAATTAAAAATTTATTACGTTTGTGTATGTGAATTTATAGTTAAAATTTTAAATTAATTGGAGAAAATTTTAATTATTTGAAATAAATTTGATGTTTAATTAAATTTATTGTGTTTGTGTATTAGAATTTATAGTTGAAAATTTAAATTTGAAATTGTTAAAGATATTCAAATTTAAAAAATCAAAAATTCATTATGTTTGTATATATGAATTTATAGTTAAAAATTTAAATTAGTTGGAGAAGAATTTTAATTATTCGAAATGAATTTGATATTTAATTTGTGAGCAAAAATAAAAATATGATTATTCAAATTTTTATACAATTTATAAAATTTTCTTATTTAATTAAATTAATTTTAATATTTAATTTATTATGTAGCATTTAAAAAATGACTTGAAATTACATGCACTACTTGAAAATGATATGGCACATGACGTGCCAGACGTGGCTGCTGACATGGGGAGAGTGTGTTACATTCACCAAAAAAGTATTTAAAATATTGCTTTTTAATGAGTTCAAGGGTCCAGGTGACAAACATGTAAGTAAAGTATTCAACTTATAAAACCGACATAGTACAGGGGTCCACTGAGCCATTTTGCCTTTAAAATATTTAAGAATATATGCAAAAATTATTTTGAAAAATAAATTTATATAAATTTTAAAATTCAAAAGATCTCACATTAATTAATATCGTTATTATTATAATATTAATTTAGACTAGATTTACTGGCTTCTTCTAACTAGTAGATGTATAAATGTGTATAATTATTGGTTTATTTAAGGCAAAATGACCTTCTGGATCTCGATACTATAGCGGTTTTGTAAGTTAGACACTTCTACTTACATACTTGTCATCTGGACCCTTGAACCCATCAAAAAGCAATATTTTGCACGCTTTGACCGTTGACCTTGCCTATGTGGCAAGGTCATGGTGACTAGGACAAAGAGAGTGTAGCCACTCGCTTGGGGGTGCGAATGAGGGTCAATTTTTGACCAATTTTACATTAAAATAATTTAAAAAAATATAAAAATTAAAAAAAAATGGTCCTTTTTTCCCTCTATCTTTTTAAATTAGAAAATATTTTTAAAAATTTAAAAATAATTTAAATTTTTTTAAAAAAAGTTAAAAATAATTTTAAAATATTTTTAAAATTTAAAAAATAATTTTAAAATATTTTTAAAAAATTTTAAAAAATAAAAAATGGTCCTTTTTTTTCCTCTATCTTTTTAAATTTTAAAATATTTTTAAAATTTAAAAATAATTTTAAAATTTTTAAAATATATTTAAAAAATTTTAAAAAATAAAAATATTTTTTCCCTCCCCAGCCTAGCTCGTCCCC